>NC_028641.1:41699593-41719107 GCF_001406875.1 Solanum pennellii
CAAATTTAGCGTCATATATTGGTTATTTATAAGATATAGTATGAACAATGTCAAATAGTCAGTGCAGACAGAGTTATGCCTTTCAATGTTATGAATTGCCAAATATAAAGAAAATATTAATCATAAAATACCATACACACAAAAAATATTATGATTATATTCATGTAGAATAAAATTTAATTTCAACAAACTCACTTTCTTGAAGCTTGCTGTAAAATTATAGGAACTCCGTTATATATCATTGTCTAAATTTTTATTGTTGCAACAGTAAGTAGCGTTCAAAAATTTTACCGCCTATGCCCGCCCGCCCATTTTGTCTCACCCTAAACTCTCTTAATTACGCTACGCTCCAACCCAAGTCCCCACGTTCGCTTTTCTCCGTCTGCAATCCAATAAGTTGGCAAAGCCAATACAAGATTAGGACCGTCCACTTCGGGCTGGCTTCTTAAGAAGCCTGTTAACAATCAAATATTGTTTAAATAACTATTTGAATATGTATAATTTATTTATTTTTTGAATATAAATTTAATAACTAAAATTATTGATTAATTAAAATGAAACATTTCTGTTCTCTAATATGTAATAACGATGAAAAGGATTCATCATGGTTGTGGTTAGTGTCTCACAATGATTGTGGTGATTATTGTGATAGTGAAAGTGTCCACAAAGGTAGTCCAGTAGAGTTAATTGATATTAATAATAGATAGAGGTTGATAGTAATGACGGAAGAATGTTTAGTGGTTGACAATGGGTGTCGTTGGTAGTTGTGTGATGGTGGAGGAAATAACCGCAATGATGTAGTGAGTGATAGTGATATGGATAAAATTATACGTAAATGACGAGTTTATCAAGTATGACAACAATTGTTAATAGTGCTCGAATTGAGAAGGGCAGTGGTGATTAGTTATTGTAGACACAGTGATAATGATAATTATCATATAAAAAATACCTTTCAACGATAATTAAAACCTATTCAAACCAAACAAGCATTTAACTCTTCACATAATGACCTAAAATCTTGAATGATTAGAAGTCAGACCTACATTGGCTTCATGCAAACAAATGAATAAGACACCTCTAAAACAACCAAAATGACCTTGTGTGCATTTCTTATTTACCTAATTCGTAAAATCTGTAATATGAAATCTAAAACCAAATACGTGTTGTAAAGGGTGGGTGAAGAACAGCAGACAGGCTAAAACATAACAGTTGATAGATCCAATTGTATCTCCATTTTGTGAATTTGTTCACTTAAAGAACACCATATTGACCACAAATATGGATAAACTAAAACAGCTAATATTAAAGCAAACTGCCCTCATCATGTCATGTAACCTGTATAAAGTCTAAGCTGCTCACATAGTTGAATAGCAACTTATCTAGAATGCAGATCAACACATCCAATGAAGTAACCAGTAAAGCATCTAACTAATTCTCCGACGGAAACACTTCTAAGTTCCCCCATTGCAGTAGTGTACACCATTACTAACTGTGTCATTGTGTTCCATTTTTACTTGATTCAAACCCCATATGCGAATTGTATGATCATCACTAGCAGAAGCCAACATATGAGGATCTGCTGGATTCCAGCTAACACAGTTTACTGTTCCAGAATGTCCCGCCAACGTCTCAACAAGTTCTCCTGAGCTTATGTGCCATATATAAACCTGAAAATATGGTAAAAGAGAAAATCTTATCTTAATATGATAAATGCATTGCAGAACATTGAATTGAATAGATAAGAGTCAAAGCAAGGATACTTAAGGGGGTGGGTCATAACTCCCCTCCAGCTGATGATGGAATGGGAAGAGCCCATGAGAATCAGAGACTTGGATTTCAGAATTGATGCAGAATTAGGGTTTGAAAACCATCAATGAAACTGAAGAAACTAGAAAAATAATCCTAGAAGCTATTTCATACAAGATATTCCTAGAAGAGCACCTAACATGATTGATTGTTGTTCCCACTCAGTACCTTCAATTAGGTTCTCACAATGATAGATTCTCAATAGGCATTTTCCTACTTGCTTTTATTCCTCAAGTAAAAAGGAAAGCATCAAAGCACAAATTGCATAATTTTCAAATCGGAACCTTTTACATTTTTTTTTTTTGAAATGTGAGGTAGAATCAATGTAACCCTATTCAGAATAGATTGACCCTGAAATATAATGCCTGTCTCAGATATTATTGGCAAGTTTTCATTCATGCAGCCTACAAAGGATGCAAATGAGTACTACTGTCAATTACTGCTATGACGTGCAAACTAGAAATCTGATATTTTGAACATGAGGAATGTCATGGCGAGATAAGGAATATATGTCACAAGTATATCACAAGTAGATTATACTGGATATTATTGTGTTTCTTGATCAACAAGAGGAAAATTACCTGTGAGTCCTCACTTCCACTAGAAATAAATGCTTGATTCAGTCCGCCAAAGCAAGATCTTATGACGAAGCGTGAACGTTTATGCCCATTATATTTGGATATGAGTTTTGCAGTTCCCTCTATATCCCACAGATGAATTTCTTGATTCCAAAGGCTAACCAATAAATACTTATTGTCAGTGGACAGTACAAATGATGTTACTGTTTGATCCTCCTGAATAACTTTCTCTGCTTTTGATTCCCATCCAAATAATAGTATCATATTATCTTTACAAACAGAGACTACATGCTTCCCGTCACTAGTTATCCCCAAATCTGATATTCTAATAGTCCGATGGCCTTTCCAACACTCCAACTCTTTCCCTTCCAGATCCCACATGCTAATGCTTTTGTCTGTAACACCGCATAATATCCTGTTCCCATCAGGAGCCCATCCACACGAGATCAAACCAAGACCATTTTTCTCATAAATATGTATACATTCACCTGATTCAACATCCCATCGTCTGACAACTTCCTCTACCCCACAAGTGAGGAGTTGATGGTCATCAGGACTCCATGAAATATTGGAGACAGGTTTCTGGTGTCCAGAAAACCGGTGCTTCACACAGAACAAACCATCCAATTTCACCTACAAAGAACAAGAAAGCTGAGAGCTGAGAAAGATCACTAAACTTATGTTTATCACAATACTCTCATAATAAGTGCCGATTATAAATAATAGTATGACGTTTCCAGAGCTTCGTATTCTCTTATTCCCAGTGCTTCCTGCCTAAACCTAAAGCAGTGCCCCGAAAAAGATGAAAAATAAAAATTAGTACTACCTGAATTTCTTCTTTTTTCTTTGAGACGGTCAAGTTGTACCAACATAACTTGAAATCTATGCTTCAAGAAAGAATAGAACATAACGAAACAATCTGTTACTTTACCAGAAAAAGATTAAGCCTGGATACTTGTAGTTTCTCTATTCAAATGACCAAATAGTAAACACCTTACAATATCTGCAAGAGTCGTAGGATTGACGAATAATTGAGCATGAATAGTTTTACTAGATTATTTCCTCAAGTTTAGGAGTCCCTTAACTTTTACTTGGATCAGGAAATAAGTTATTCACACTAGTGAAGAAGATTCTGACTGTCACAATGTATGTCCACATTTAGGGTATTGGTGAACTGCTTACTCCGATTTAATTTGTTTGTCCTACTTTCTATTTTAGACCGTCTCAAAAAGAATGTCTCTTTACTTTTTTGGCAACTCTTCAATCCTAACTTTCCACATGGCATGTTGAAGACCACAACACTAAAGGGAATTTGGTACATTCAATACATTTTTAATATATGACAACAAGATTAAAAAATCTCCTTTACTTTCTAAAACTACGTGACAAGTCTAAACAGGACAATCAAATTGAAACGGATGGGAGTATGTTTTATCCCTATATCTTAAGCATATAATCAGGTAAAACTATTTCCCAAAAACCACTATTGTCTTCTATTCACTGTCCTCCAACACTCATTCTTCAATAGAAATGCAAAAGCCCATTAAAAATCAGGATGGTAATAGATACAAAAAGGGAGGAAATGAAATTCTGCTGAAACCAATGTGATTAATGATCTAGTAATGATACATCAATATAGGATATGACAAAGAATCTTTAAGAGGGCACTTACCTCCCATATGATCACCAAACAATCAGCAGCTGACGAGGCCAAGTATTTTCCACCGTGGGAGAACTGTAAGAACCATACTTCATCACTGTGATCTTGTAATATCTGGAAAATTTAAATCAAGGATGAAACAAGTAGACATCAAGTGCTAAGAAAATCATGTCGGTAGAAATAAACTCGAGTTACTCTACATATCAGTGAAAATTCAGAAAGAATCATAAGCATTGGAAACAATGTTTCTTTTGGATAATGGAGGACGAAGAAAATTGGTTCTAAGAAAAGCAGAGGTTGATGCATATAGCTAGTAAATGAGAGCCGAAGAAAGCCAATGAAGTACAAAGTTAACGAGAACATAAAGTTTGCTTCACTTTGCATCCACCTCTCCCTCGCTCCTATCAGTCCAATCACTGAATCACTGTGTGGTTTGTCATATTGACTGATCTATTTGTTTCACACTTTGCATCCACCTCCCCCTCTCTCCTTTCAGTCCAATCACTGTGTGGTTGTTCAAGATCGGCTGTCTAGAAAATTGGCAGTTCACTACTACACCATCCAGTTTCACAACAAAAAACCGTGTCCACCATTATAAATTACCAACAACTATCCTCAACCACAACCACTAAGTTGTCAATCACCACAATCATGTCACAAACACTAGCCACCATTTTCAATCATCGCCACCAACTATCACTACCTCAATGACCACCGATCACTACCATCAGCCACCACTATATATCGTCACTAACTGACAATCACAACCATCACCAACCACTATCATCATTCATCACCATTTACTATCAATAATATCCACCACACTTACTAGCTGGTACCGCAACTACCTCCATCATTAACCACTATTGTTAACCACCATTACGCCTAACTACTAAGCACAACCAACACAACCCCTTATCGACACCCACAACCTCCACCGTTCACCATCACCACTACCAGCCCCCGTACAATTTTTAAAATATATTTTATTCATATTATATTAGGTTACATTCGAGTTTCGAGTTTATATATATTAATTATTAAATAAAAATAAGTTTAATATATTCAAATGTTGAAACAACAACCAATCTTATTTATTTAGTATTCCAATCTTAATGCAACATCTTAATGTTCAGATCTATACTCAGATTCAAATATCCAATTCTTAATAAAAATCTTAATATTCAGATGTGTATTGATAATCAAACATCTTAGTCTTAATAAAAACAAATGAGGCTTAACACTTCCAAGAAAGCTATTATGTAAAGAACGAGGTACACAGCCATAGAAATGTCATCATAAGGTCATGTTGTACCATTATTGAAATGTGAACCTTATTTGCATCGTGAATTAGTTGGATGGAATAAACATTGATAAGCTATTCCTCTTAGAAGATAAGACCTTAAGATTAAGGTCCTCGAGACCTGAACTCTAATCTAGGTCTTTTTGGGAACTAATGGTGCATGTAGACATCCCACAAAGTAGAAAATTTTCTATCGCTATGCAAAGGATATGGTAGGCTAAAAACACCCACAACTTCCTACTCTCTCCATAAAACTGTCTTTTCTCTCTACATGTAACTCTCCTCTGCCACATACCGCCAGCGTCGTTGACCCATCTCCCCTACACACCACGTTGTCAACTCTGATCTGATCTGACCAGAGAAGAAAACATTATTATCGGGCGACCTCTATCAAGGAGGTCAGAACGATATCAAACCGAACAGTACTCCTAGCACTGAGCAATTTTCAGCTACTTTACAAAGCCATAAGCAGGTTCTTTCCCTGACTGGACAAGAAGTTCCGGTGCTGATTGACATCCCAACCCCGATCTGATCTGACCAGAAAAGAAAACATTATTTTCGAGCGACCTCTATCAACGAGGTCAGAATGATATCAAACCGAGCAGTACTCCTAGCAGTGTACAGGTTCTTTCCCGAACTTCCCCTAACTGGACAAGAAGTTGTGGTGACATCTGAGTCACTGATTTCATCGAATTCTCCACAAATCAGCCACTTCATTGATTTTGCTACAATTACGCTCATCACCCGACGGATGATGATAACGATTATTTTCTTGAAATCAATTGAATTGGAGCAATTGTGAAAGGTGATCGCCTCCTAGTCAATGGTGAAAGGCCAGGCAAGGCAACCCTTCATCGCCTTTTAGCTTTGTGGTGAGGAAATCTTTAGGCAACGCCATGGCGACAAAAGTCGAGAGGCGAGAGGCAAGAAAGGAGGAAAAGGTGTCGCCTTTTGTATTACTCAATTTTCCAGTTTTCTTGATCAATTGTTTGCCTCTGTTTCTAATGTTAATAGTTTTTTAGTTGATTTTTCATTTCTAGTTCTCAAACTATTGATTATATAGGCTCTACACTTGATTTAATAAATATTTTACTCAATTCTTGTTTAGTTTGCATCTACTTTGGTGGCACTGGTGGACGATGGTAGAATAGGGTCATGACTTTGGTCAAGGCCAATGGCGAGGGGCATGAGTGTTAAGTGAGTTCTTGAAATATAGGGACATTGACAGGAAAGTCCATAGAGTTAGTGTAGATTCTCAAGAAGAGGAAGATTAATATAGCTTGTATCCCAAGAAGACCGAATGGGTAGGAACGGAGGAACACATTGTGGATGGATTTGAGTTGTGGGGGATGCTCGAGGGATAGGAATGGAGTAGGCATTTTAGTAGAGATAGGGACCTAAAGGAGCAAGTGATGGAGGTTAGAAGGATTAAAAAACATGGGTGATATCCAAAATGCCCGAAGAATGGAGATGAAGTACAATGATTCTGTTGTAAAAAACATGGGTGATATCCAAAATTGCAACAATTAAAGGGGTATCAACCTGCCTAGCCACTATGAAAGTTTGGGAAGGAGCAGTGGAGATAAGGGTGAGCAGGGTGTGTTTTTTCAAGAACCACTCGGATACATGTCATGATCAACTACAGAAGCTTTAATTTTGTGGAGACTAATGGAGAAGTATAGGGAGAGAAAGAGCGACGTACACAAGGTGTTCATTGACCTAGAAAAGGCCTATAACAAAGTCTGAAAAGAAGTTCTATGGAGATGCCTCGAGGCTAGAGGTATACCAGTGGCTTATATTTAGGCAATGAAGGACATGATGATGGAGCAAGACTCTAGTAAGAACAATGAGAGTAGACTCAAAGCACTTCCAGGGACCAATTCTTAGCCCATTTCTATTTGCCTTGGTGATGGCTGTGTTGACGTGGCAATGTTATTGCAAGTCGATTCTCAACTCTTCCAATCGCCCAGGCTCCACACTGCACTAGCCTTCAGAGGCAATATGGAAAATCTATTGAGATTCTAAGCTATAAAGCTACTTGAATATGTTTTGACCAAGTCTAGATCATCAAACCACTAAGCAAGTTTTAGATGAAGTTCATCTTGCATGTATTTCCAATGTTCATCCTCTTTTTATAATCTTAACTCAGGTTAAGATTGAGATATGAGCAACTACTAGAACCTGGCAACACAAGAACTAGATAAGACTGAATCCAGTAACTTGCTAACATAGTAAAACTCTAGTTCAAAACCAACTCAAAAATCATAAAACTATTCCACTATTAAAATCTTCAACAATATAGTTACACAACCCAACAATTTACTAGCTACACCATATACTAAAGATCTATGCATATTGATAGCTATCTCCGCTCTTATAAAACCCTAATTTCATATAGCAAATTAGCTTGTACACTCCTTAGTCACACCTGTAATTGAATATCTTACGTATTAACACATAATGATAGCTCCCAAGTACTGCAGCAAAAGCTCTCATACCCTTCGTATACAATTCTTAGATACCTTTGACAAGACATAACTATAAAATATAGAGTATGCCATAGAATTGTCTTTAACTTAAAAGACACAACTCACAAGAGTCAACTCAACTAGTGGTTTGGCATTTTCCACTACTAGAGTGAGTGAATCAAACAGAGATAGATTAAACGATGTAATAATCCATTAAATGAACACAATATGGAACATAAAGTAAGAGCTTGATCAACACTTTCATGAAATTTATCATCGGTATATAATCAAACCAAAACACAAATGGATCAAAGAATTAGGGGATTATAAGGAGCACTAAACATTTCTAACAAATACTAGAATCATAAGCTTGAACAGGTATAAAGAATAATGCAATCTAACCTGCAAAGTTTGAGATGGAATTTGATCTCTTCCGCACTGATGATCAGTAAGCAAAGACATCTCACCTACCAACGAGTTGTGAAACCTACAAGCATCTAGTTGCAAGTCAAGAGCCTGTTCGACGAGATGTACCAATCTTTGTTCACGAATTATGACCGTGGGTGGAAGCAATTTCTGCAATTCCTCTAGGAGTTTTGTTCGTGACTTTGGTCGCACAACATCTTGACCTGACATCCCAGCAAGAACCTGCTTTAAAGGTGATACAATGCACAAAGAAAGCTCACGGACTCTATCATTGTTTACGCAAAGAGGTCCAAGCTCAGTCCTCAATGTCTTTAAAGCATCCATGACATTTTTTCCATCCAACAGTTCAAAAAACTTCTGTTCCAATATCTCAAATGATGCCAATTTAACAATTTTTTCATCTATTAGACCAATTTTACGTAAAGTGGCAACACTTTCATCCCATTTACCATCAAGGATTTGCTGCATAAATAACTTTACTTCAGCAGATTGCAAAGGAATCCCAGACTCTTCTTCTAGACGTGCACCAGCTTTGTTATAACCAAGAGAATATAATGCCTCTGCTACGATTCGCACAAATTCAACTTTCTTAACAACCCCTTTTGCACCAACGACCTCATCGTCCCCTTGACGAACCAGGGGGTGAGACATCAAGTCATTCAGTGAGCAACTTGCAGGATCAGTCAGAAGTGTACTCTTTGGAAGATCTCCCTTTCTGGAGGATACCTTCACACGCTTTGGTGGCGGTTCATCATCCTCTGCACGTCCCATAAATATATACTTCAGCCCATATATAACAACAGGGGGAAAACAGAACTTCAAGTAGAAATTGCAATATCAGTCCTTCAATGATGAAAACAGCACCCTACATAATACCACAAAGGGAATACTTTAAAATTAAAATAATAAAAAAAACATCTAAAATAAAAGGAGGACCAAGGCAGAAAATTAGATTCCTATAAACTTCCAAGACAAGAAAAATGACAATAGAGAGACAGGTGATTTATAAAACCTATGATTAACAAGCATATATCAGTACATATGTCATAGACAAATTATCTTCAATCTATTATATACAAGTTACTAGGATAGGTTATCAAAATATAACCACATGTGCTGCCAATTTAGAGGAAAAAAGGAATACTTTAAAATTAAAATAATAATAAAAAACATCTGAAATAAAAGGACCAAGGCAGAAAATTTGATTCCTATAAACTTCCAAGACAAGAAAAATGACAATAGAGAGACAGGTGATTCATAAAACCTATGATTAACAAGCATATAGCAGTACTATGTCATAGACAAATTATCTTCAATCTATTATATACAAGTTACTTGGATAGGTTATCAAAATATAACCACATGTGCTACCAATTTAGAGGAAAAACAACCTTCAACATCCCTACCACAATAAAAAGCAGAAATTTTTGAAATTTGCAGAATTGTTACATCATTCAAGTAGAAGACACAATCAAATTTTCCTAGGAAGGGATATGAGAACTGGAGTTGCATCTACTAGAATAAGAATTTTCTTGCTAAAAGCAAACCGAGAATGTCACCTTTGTATATGCAAAACTAAAAAAAATGGTTCGACAAATGTGGTCAAGGGCATAAATTAAACGAGAGTGAGCGTGAGACATGGGGAGAAAATGTGGGTTTCCAAATCGAACAATCAGATTCAGTGCTAATTATATTTCCAAATATAATAAAATAACTTCAGAAGAGGACCTCTGGCATAACTGAAAAGGTTGTAAACCATATGTTGTAAGCATAACTTCAGAAACCTCCTCTAGCAGAAATGCAAGGCAAGATTGCATACAATAGACTCTTGTGGTCAGCCCTTCCAAAGACCCCACGCATAGCAGCACTGAGTTGCACTTTTGTATTAATGTAACTTATGACATTCCTATTGTTTCTTTATCAGTATTGTTGAATTACAAGCCATATGATCTCAGAGCAATACAACATAAAAATAAATGCAAATAAAAACCCTCCAATTCTACTTAAAAGAACCGATGTTTAGTGGCGTAAACCATATGTTAGACATGCAGACACATAATCATACATTACTCGAGCAGGGCTATTAATGCTTCCTCCTCCTCTCTATCTTCTTAGTATGGGTAATCAACGCCTCAAAGGTTATGGTAAATGGAAAATGTTAATGAACAATTCTCTCCGTATGTTAGGCTCCTAATGTTGAAAGTCTAACAAAAGCAAGCATGCAAGGTACATTAATCACTATAAACTTCATAGTTCCATCTATAATTCCTGTCCACTAAGAAGAGTTACCCAACAAGCAAATGAATTAACGCTTCAAATTCTAATATTGAAGCTGGAGTTATCAACATAATCTCACACTCACAAGAGTTGACTACAAACAATAACTCTCCTGTAATGCTACATACCTCAAGTGATACCCACTTCCGATTCAAAATCAGCATCCATGTAATAGCTTGGAGTAACAAACATCTTGAAGTGACAATGACCATGACAGTGATAAGCCGTAAATGACCAATTCATACTTTTTAAATTCCCAATTGCATTATCACAGAAGGTATATTCAAAAAGATGGAAACTCAATAACACCAGATACCCAAACAGCTTTAGTCGATTATATAATCCTTTACATCCATTTCTGGCCCAATTGTTCCAAATATATAATTTGTTAATTTGAACACAATTTAGGTGTTCTCTAAGGCTAGAGATTCTCCAAACCTCGAACACTAACCTACAAGTCTCTAACACAAAAATCCAGTCCAACAACAAAGGTTAAGTTATTGCTTCATTAATCTTCATTGTCCTACAATTAAAAAAGGGCAACGCGGTAGACTCTGTGTTCTTTGAGGGATTCACATTTTGACACAACAGACCCAAAGTTCAACACATGCATAGGAACAATATAAACTCTTAAAAACGTAATCCTCTTATTTAACCGGCAGATTTCTCTAATCACTAAAAACAAAACCCATAGATTGCACAAATCTTTAAATAGCATCAATAAAATCCATAAAACAGACAAAGAATCAAAATTCAGGTGCGGCAACTTGCAATCCAACTCCTAAAATCCCCAATTTCTGCAAAAAGTAAAAGACAGGAAGTGCAATAAAATTACCACACAGTATCAATATATGTGCATAGAATCTCCAGTACCCTGAGGTTTCAGATCAAAATGAAGATCGAATAGTGGGTAAGCAATCAGGGAATTGATGAACAAACAGAGGAATAGACACAAACGATGATGATGAGGTCCGAGAGGCACAATATGTAGAGATTGGGTCTTTGTTAATGGCGGTTCGAAGGGGCACATGTGAAGAGGTGGGAGATAGGGGATTCGGTTTGTATTTATGCCCTTTGGGTACCAAAAGGAAATCTATGGGGTCACGTAGCCTGGATGTATTTTTTTTTTGGGGGGGCTAAATAAGAAAGGATTTTATTTTGTTAATAATATGCTCAATCATACAAAAGTGAAACTAGTCTACGAGTTACCGTTTCAATCACATATCTTTCTAATGCATTTATTACTAGCGAAGGGGATGCTTTCAAAACCAAAGTTTGATTGTTGATAATCTATGGATCCTTCATTTCTCTTCCATATTTAGCTAGTAGGTTTATTACTGCATTAGCCTCTCTCAGAATGTGTTTCAGGGATGGTCCTTCCAATTAGAGGAGTAATTGCAATCAGCGAAAATATGTGAGTATGTGAGATTATTGCTATATAGTGTTAAGTAATACCGAGTTCATTTCCACAAGAATATATTTTAAGTTCTTACTTTTTCGCTAGATTCAGATCATATAGCAAGGCTAGAACTTCTGCATGTAGGACATTTCTCGCTATGATTTTGCATGTGAATCCCGCGATACATATGCCTAGATGATCTTTAATTACTCCACCACTTCCACCATTAGAAGAGTTTGGTTCATATGAGTGTTTAGTTTGTATTTTTCATCCAGCGGTTTGCGCCAAGAAACTAGAACCATATATCTAGGAACTTTTTTAGGAGAAATTTGGTTTAAGTGAAAGTATTCCATGGCTTGGAAGGAAATGTTCTTAGTTGTATTAGTAGCCCTTCTAATATTTGAATTTTTATAAAGTTTGCTATTTCTGTTCTTCCAAATATCCCAAAGAACAATTGGAACTGGAATAGCGGTAGGCACCTGTTGGTGCTTGTTTATGGTTATGAAGCTTTTTGTGGTACATAGTTGATGAATTTTTGTATGGAGGTCGTGGGAGGTGATACTTATACTATAGTTTTCTAGATCTATTTAGCATTCGGGCAGTTTTAAAAAAATAAGATTTGTTTCCTCCTCCATGTCTAGACAGGATGCACAATTTTTTGGATGTAGTAATATTTCTGTAGTAAAGGGCTACAAAAGTAGGAAACTTATGAGTTAGGAGAAGACACATGAATTTTTTTTTCCATTGATAGCATTTATCTTCCACAACCATACATAATTACAATTTGTATTTATAGAAGTTTCATAGTTAGCTTTGAGAAATGTTTAAGTAGGCAATTCTAGTGTTAAAATAACCATCATTGCTCTTGTTCCAATAGAAGGTGTCAGGCTTGGTGTTTGATGTTTGTGAGTAAGTATTTTCTATGATTAATTTCGTTGTTATTAGGGATTTGAAAAGATAAAGAAGAATAATCTAGTTTTTATTCTTGATGCATTTCTTTTAGGACCATCTTGGTTTCTATTTCAGTGATCGGCCCTTGGATCACTTGTCGTAGGGAGTATGCTGTATTTATCCTATTTTCTTCCCAAATGCAAAATTTTTCTCTGTTACCCACGTTCCAAGAGATGTTTTTTGGGAATAGTGGGTAGGCTCTTAATAAGATTTTCCAGATATATGAGTATCGGGGTAACATTTCAAGTCGGTCATTTGACTTCTGTTCGAGTATCTTTTTTCTTAAGAACCTCAACCCAAAGGTGATTATTATTTTGTAAGAAGCTCCAGGTAAGACTTGCTAAAAAAGCAAAGTTTTTTCCATTAGTTTTCTGGATTCCTAGATCACCATTTTTCAATAGGGGATGTTACTAATTTCAATTTGCAAGATGCATTTTACTTTTTCCTTGTGTTGATCCCCAAAGAAAGTTTCTTTGAATGCGGTCGATGTGGTAGGGGTCACATGGGGGATTAAGTTACATTGCATTGTATAGGTAGGACTAGAGTCTAGGATTGATTTTACTAGTGTTGTTCTTCCTGCTAAGGTTGGAAAGCGAGTTTTCGAGCCTCTCAACTTGTTGTTCATATGGTCAATTGTAACACCTTGAAAAAAAAAACAAGGCACATTGTAAAGCCTAACATAGGTGTCATAAAGTCTAAGTATTGTTTCTAAGTCCAATTTTAATAAAGATTGGTCATTTAGGAGGTTTAAGAACCAAAACATCCAAGAACGTCCATGACGTCCGGGAAGTTGGTTCAAAGGGATGTTAGTGTGCCTTAGCCTGATTGACTAACTTTTAGAAGTCGAAAATGTACAAAAATTGGTGCAAAGGTATCTAATAGGTGTTTGAGTTGTTTTATGGTTGAAACGTCCGGGTACGACTCCCCAAGGACCAACCAAGGGCCCTTGAGGAGGACCCTTGTAGTTTAATGCAACACTGCCTGATAGTGTGCATCGACGGGACAGAAGACGGCCCGTGTGTGGATCGACGGGGTGTAGATTCCACCGTCGTCCCACACTTAGGCAGGAGGAGAAGGTCCCTTCACCCTCAAAGCCTCTGAACTCATCGACAGAGTGCAGAGGTGCAGGTTACGATCCGTGTGTGGATCGACAGGGCATTGATGCCACCGTCGTCCCACACTTAGACAATTGGAGGAAGACCCTCACCTTCATAGTCAATAACCAATACGACGGAGTGCAGGACGGAGGGGGGATGTCCGTCGATCACAGATGGCCCGTAAGCGGGGTCTCGTCTATGAGGGTCCTAAGATGCTGCACGTTTTTAATTCATATTATTTAATTAAATAGGTGGTTGAGGGGTTAGTTGGGGATTAAAGGGAGACTAATTAAGTTGATTAAGTCCCACTATAAATACCCTCAACCCTCATTAACCTAAAGATAACTCACAAATAAACTCGTTTCCTTCTCTCTTATTTCTCTCTCTACATGAACTCACCATTGAAGACTAGCAAGGATTAGGCTTTGGGGGCTGGAAATGGACGAATTCACCATCAAATTGTTGACAAACATTAATGTATGAGTTCTATTCACCTTTGAGACTCTTTCCTCAAAGGGTTCCTTCAAAATAGATTTCAAAAGTTGAGTTTTCTTATGAGTTTTATTCAATTGCGAAATTGAAGTTATGAATTGAGTTATTAATGATTTCTTAGGGATATATTGAGTATATTAACATGTAATTCAACTTTTTTATGATAATTGTTGACAGTTTGGTCAAAATTGAAGAATATGATCCTCCATCCCTCACCCTAGGTAACGATCTTGACCTATATTGTATTGTGATCATTCAATTGAGTTGGTTGTTGATTTGATCACTATCCTATGGTGTTATTATGATTAAATTAAGATGAATTGTAGTCCTATCATGCTATTTCTTGAGATGTGATTTAGGTTATGAATTATAATGTAAAATTACCATATGTATCTTGTCTCAAGTTGTGATCTAAAGTTGAATTGTGTTATAGAGATGCAATTGGCGTTGTTGTATTATTGGTTATCATTGTGATGTTACTCCCCAAATTGGGTTGAGCTATGGGTTGATGGTAAGACCTTGATAGTAGATTATGAGGAAGAGTTGGTAAGTCTTAGAACCTCTATCTTTACTTCCAATTGTGATTAATTGTTGTTAAGTCATGATATTAAATTGGAGTATGCCTTATACTAGGATTATAGGGTGGTATGATGTTGAATTGAAATGTCTTGACTATGTTGTGAGGTTGATTAATGTGTATGTGATATAAGGATCGTGAAAACTATCAATGTGCCTTGATATACTATGAATTGCGGATGTGTTAACCTCACTTATATGAATTGTGATGAAAGGACTTATACTCATACAATTCTTATTGAGCTATTGATGATGATAATTATTTAAGGGGTAGACCCTATGGCATAAATTTAAACTATGATTGATAATTAAAGGCTTAAAGACATTTCAAAAAAAGGGACTCTAGCTTAGCACCGAGTGAACTAGATTGAGGAGTGTCCCATCCCACATAGGGAAGGTAGGAATACTATATTACTCTTGAGATTGGAGACTATAATGCATGGCGCATAAAGAGGGTACAACTATATCTCCTAGTTCTTGAACTTTGTTGCCCCCTAGGAATACTAGCTAGTGGATCCATGTAGTTGCTATGATTCATGTTTTGGTACTATCTTGGCAAGTAGTCCGCCTTCTTTAGGTGTAGGGTTTTATGACACCGAATTTCACACTAGCTCATGTGGTCTATGTCGGTTAGGGAAAGATGTTCCCAAATGGTAAAACGAATTAAAGGACTTGAACTCTAACTTGGATAACCTAAGAGGTCTAGCTTGGTTTAGGTAGGGGTATGGGACTCTACCTAAACATTACACTAGTTAGCCTTGAGAGGAGTCTTAGGAGGAGGTTTTTATATATGTTTATGTTATGATAATATGATTTATACATGATGACAATGGCACATTGTTGATAATATATGTTGATTTGTTCATTTATGCATATGCCTTGGGTTAAAATGTTAATATATGATGAAATGTAAACCTAAATGCATGATATGTAAAGTTGGACATTGATCATGTTTTCTTGTTGAGGATACTTGATTGAGTAAGGTTATGGGACTTTGCTTGGTCATTGCACTTGTTGACTTGATAAGGACTTGTGAATAGTTGTCTTGCTTATTATGATATGTTTGACTCTTATTCATTCTTGTGATATTATTCCTTGATGTTAGGGTTGTAGTAAATAATGGTTTCAAGTATGTTGGGATAAGTATTACTTGTTGAGATTGTAAGCATGTTTGGTTGGTTGATATGACTTACTTGACTTTGCATTAAGTCCCTAAAGGGGTAAAATGACATGTTTTGACGAAAAAGTCCCTTTTAGCATGTTTTGCTTCTGTATGTGCATAAGTTCCCATACTTAGTACATGTGGAGTACTAACCCCATTTTCTTCCCTTTTCCCAAACGTTTTAGGTTCCGGTCGTTGAAGAGTTTGGAAGGCGACATTGTTGAAGGATTGGATTCTTCCTTTCATCCAAGTAGGGTAGGTCCTCAACTTTTGAGGGCAATGCCATCCTTTAGCTTATGGATTTTTTTATGAGCTTATTGACTCTTTCGTTTCTTTCCTTTTTAGTTGAGTATTATACTTTCGTATGACCTATACATGGTCTTGTTAGATTGATGTAAGGGTTATGCCCATATTGTGATAATCGTTTAGATGGTATGAGATGAGACAATCGTTGAGACTATTTCTATATTTTTCATATATGTATGTGCAATAAAAGTATAAGGCTATGTAACCTTCCTATACGAAGGGTCTATTTATACTCGATATGAATATATATTATGTGTATGTAGAGGTCTATGTAAACTTCCAAGTAGTGACAATGGAATTTTTATATTTTTCCGCATTTTTCAACCTATGAATGTAATGACATGAGTCTAAGAGGCTAGTCTTAGTCCTTGAAAAGGACGACAATGCCGCTTACGTCTAGGGGGTAAACCCGAATATGACAAACTTGGTATCTGAGCATGAGGTTGAATATCGTTGAGTTATGTCTCTCTCTCTACCACGTCTATGTAGGTTTGTGTTCATAATTGTGAAGCGCGCCACACTTATGAGTAGGAACCTATATGATGTTTTGAAATCACTTTATTTCTTGGAAAACTAATATCGTTCCAATAGAGTATACTTATGGTGAACTTTTGCATCTAATCCTATTGTTGTGCTTATAGGAAGCATGAACACTCAAAGGAATGCGGCTCGAAGACTTGAGGAGGAAGTTGCTAATGCGAGAGCTCCTCCCCATGGTGACCAAGTTCCTCCACTTGAGGAAAATGCTAATGTTGATCAAGCCCCGACTTACCCTCCACCTATGACGGAGGCTGAGATGAGGCTACTGTTGCTCAAATGGCCCAAGCCATTACTACTCTAGCACAAGCCACAACGGTTCAAGCCCAAGCTATGACGGCCCAAGCCAATCGGGAGATTGCTCCACGTCCTTATAAAGAAGTCACTACTATGGCTTCCCATCTAAGGGACTTCACTCGAATGAACCCTCCTACTTTCTATGGGTCTAAGGTTGATGAAGACCCACAAGAATTCATCGATGAGGTCTACAAGATACTATATGCTATGGGGGTGTCTTCAAGTGAGAAGGCCGAGTTGACCACATACCAACTCAAGGATGTGGCTCAAACTTGGTATGTGCAATTGAGGGATGAGGGGTGGTTCGGTGACTTGGGAGATCTTTGAGGCGACTTTTCTAGATCGGTTCTTCCCTAGAGAGATGAGGGAGAAAAAAGTGGCGGAGTTCATCAATCTTCACCAAGGAGGAAAGAGTGTCCATGAGTACTCTTTGAAATTCATTAAGTTGTCCAAATATGCTCCTTCTTTGGTCTCCGATTCTAGAGACCAAATGAGCCGTTTTGTGACAGGGTGTCGGAGGACTTACAAGAAGAGTGCCAATCGGCCATGC
This sequence comes from Solanum pennellii, assembly GCF_001406875.1. NCBI lineage: Eukaryota > Viridiplantae > Streptophyta > Magnoliopsida > Solanales > Solanaceae > Solanum > Solanum pennellii. Next base: position 41,717,479 of record NC_028641.1, read on the forward strand.
TACATGACAACATGAACATTTCCCGTCTTATGGTTTATGCAATAAGGGTTGAGGAGGCAAGGCCTAAGCGAAAGAGTAGAGATGCTAAGAGAGCAAGGACATTCGATGGAGATTCTTCAAAGAATAGGGTTGAGATACAAGACAAGCCTAGATTTAAGAAGCGGGTTTCTAATCAAGTCCTTTCCAAATTCCCAAAGGCTAGTGGTGATAGGGTGTCTAACCCTAAATTTAAGAAGGTAAAAGGTACTAATTCACCAAATGAGAAGCCAACTTATGGAAAGTGTGGTAAAAAGTACTATGGTGATTGCCTTAAGGGGACAAATAATTGCTTTAGTTGTCCGATTCATAGTAACTTCATATTCTCGAAACACAAGTTAATATTATATCATTCCTTAATTCGTGTAACTAACACTCAAATCATTCGAATGCAATCTATAGGTCTCATTAGTCATTAGCAAATCAGGAAACTTACGCATAAAAATCAGTTAGCACCACATACCAACAACATGTTCGAGATTTACATCTATATACTTATTAGAATCGAAAACAAGGATAACTAGGGAGATGGACGTTCAACAATGTCATTAGGAACAACCCTAGTTTTGAAATTCATGAGTTTGAAGCGTTTGAAAAGCCTCTTGGAGGATGAATTCCAGGATTGAAACTCATACCTTATGTAGAATTTAATCTACGAAGATCACCTTGCACGAAACCTTGAAGAGTACCTTGAAATCGCCCAAGAGAATCAAGAGAAACTTTCTATTTTTCCTTTTCATTTGTTCACTGTTTTGCGTTGTGAATTTCTTTTTGTTTAAACGTGAGTCTAACTCTTAGGAACTGATCTTGAATTATTCAACTTATGCTAATTAAGTAAATTAAATAAAATAATTAGTTAATTACTAAAATGCCCCTCCTAAGTTGACTAAACATAGGAGACTATTTGACTTAACCAAAATCAAAAAATTTGCTAGGGTCTCGGCCAAATTTTAAAATGTTTGTTAATTAATGAAATTGTTGATTTAATTAATTAAGGGACCTAGGGTAATTACTAAAGTACCCCTAAGTCTTTGGGACCATAACTAACCTTTTTGGACCATCCTAAGTTAGGTACTAAGTTGTCTCTTTAACTAGCTACTAGGTTAGTGTCACCCGGTTAAGTCTTAGGTTGTCGGGTGCACTAATTGGTTTATTTTGGTTAGTCCTAGGTTATTTAGATAGTTAGGTCAGTTAGTTAGAGTTTAGAGTTTTTTAGGGAGTTAGGCCCCACATGGAAGGACCCTTGCACACGCCTGCCCCCTAACTACCTAACCGAATTCGGTTAGGGTGGTCCCCTGATAAGCTCAAACTTACTTCTCAAATTAGAAGTAAAGCGGTCGTGTCAAGTAAATAACCCAACTAGTGAGGTTGGGATCGTTCCCACGAGGAAAATAGTCTAGACTTAACTTCAACCTGTTATTACTATTGTTTGGTCAATGACTTTTTTGGAAAGTGAAAACAATAAAAGGGGGGTTTCTAATTCTAAATGAATGAAAATAACTAACGCAATTGAAAGAGACACTTAACAGCTTTGAATGTTGGATTTTAATCAATTAATCAAAGTAACTAGGGTTTACGTGTTCCCCACAGGTT
>NC_028641.1:41723452-41724110 GCF_001406875.1 Solanum pennellii
ACCCAGTCGGCACCCTCTCCATCAACTGACAGGTGCAGGGCCATCCACCTCTTGGTGGTCTCTCTCAGTGATGGCTCGCGCAGGAACTGTCCATCTTTAACTATCTGCCAGCGGTAGTCGAACTCGGCAGTGAGAGGGGTCCGAGTAGCATCAACACCCTCGCCGTATATAAACCGGCGGATGGCAGGCAGAGAAATGTCAACCTGTACGCCCCTTACTCGGACCTGCTCCAGTGGGGCCTGTTTAACGGGGGCAGCCCGCCTATCTATCTCGATCGGAGAGTCGCTACGTAGGATGCGTAGAACTCTCGGACCATTTATTCACTGTAACGTCCCAACGGACGTGCTGTCCACTCCAAGCGACGCCTGGTGAAGAGATTGTGGATCTCAGGCATCGTCGGGAGGCTCCCTGTAAGGACCCGCCGCTCCAAGGTGAGTGTTCGAGTCATCACTCCTTTATCAGTCAGGAACTTGGCATCGGAGTAGACTTGAAATTGCCCGTCGACACACCACCGGTTGGGCTGGTCAGTGGCTGGGGTGGGGACCTGAGCTGGTGAGCCTGATGTAGATTCTGAACTGTCAGCCTCATCAGAAGAGGCCGACGCTGCAGCGGTGGCGGGTGCGGGAACCTCAGCAGAGCCGGAGGCTTCCTCGGACCA
>NC_028641.1:41724565-41724674 GCF_001406875.1 Solanum pennellii
CCGCCATCAACACTGCTCGATATCATGTAACGATATTATCATCAGCTGTGGGGGAAAGGCAGTGACGGACAAGCAGCCACAAGAACTTCGCCGTGAAAGTGAGGTTGGC
>NC_028641.1:41725035-41726526 GCF_001406875.1 Solanum pennellii
TCTTGCTTGGGTGCCATAGTAGATAGTACCTGTAAAGGATCAATATTAGTACGAGTAGTGGCAAACAAGACAAGCAAAACCATACTAAACAAAATATTGAAAATAGTATGTCATTGCTATAGAAACAGTGACACACGACGGGCCTGGTGACGGCTTGTAGTGGATATGACGGACCGTCATGGGGTGCGTCGTGTATTACTTAGACTATGTATATATGGAGAACCCTGAAGGAGAGTCTCTGACTAGTATGACGGTATGTGCAGGACGGACCGTCACAGGTACGACGGTCCGTCGTAGGTGTCCGTCGTAGGTGTCCGTCGTAGGACACTTGGAAAAAAATATGGAGACCCATAGGAGAGGGGTCTCTGACCGTCATGACAGTCATGCAGGACGGACCGTCGTGGGTATGACGGTCCGTCACATGTGTCCGTTGAAGGACACTTGGAAAAAAAAGACAGTGGGGAGTTAGGGCTCTTGGAACGGACCCTATGACGGTTCGTCGTGGGCACGACGGTCCTTCATCGGGGTCTCGTTCTGTAGATCAGTGATAGAACTGGGGGTACCCCATGCATCCCCGATGAACCCACATCAAACTTGTAGTGTTTTGGACCTACATTTGTCTAACCCAACTACCTAGGAAACTACAATGCAAAAGCACCTATGTCTAGGGTTGTAAACATGGCAATTTCGAACATTTTTAACCTAGGTTAGACAGAATCGTATAAAAGAAACAACATATGACTAAGAACTAAGCTAATACTAACTAATAAACAAAAATGCAAGATAAATGAGTAGAAATTAGAGACACATACCTTAGAATTGGAGAAAAACAAATGGACATGTACTCGGTGGTCAGGCAGACACCCACAGCAGTAGCTCCGACTAGTAAATGATAACTTCTAGGGCTTTGGAGAATTTTGGGGCAACAATGATCGAGGGAGAGAATGTGGAAGTTGAAAAGAGAGGGAAATGGGAGATAAAATGAAGGAATGGGGTGAAATGAGGGGTTGGGGGGTTTAAACGGTCTGATTTTGAAAAAGACTCCAGCCGGGTCGGGTCGGGTACGACTCATTAATCACGCGACGGTTCCCCGACGACGGTACGTCGCAGCTGTGACAACCCGTCGTTGGTTCCGTCATGTGTGCCCTAGTTTTAAAATAATAGAAAGACGTACCTGGTACGACGGAGGCATGCGACGGTCTGTCACAGACGCAACGGTCCGTCGCTGTATCCGTCAGTGACTGCTGCAGAGTGATTTTCTGCAGAATTTCCGGGTGATGTGCCTAAAAATTTAAAAACACATTAGTAGAAAAATGCTACCATTACTAAAAAGACTATAAGTATTGGGTTGCCTCCCAACAAGCGCCTGATTTAATGTTGAGGCACGACTGGGGACACTTGATTACTCAGCCTTCATCAAGATGGTTTGCCTCTATCACTTCATTCCCCGATGCTTTATGCCCAAAATAGAGTTTTATTCTATCTCTATTC
>NC_028641.1:41729875-41733294 GCF_001406875.1 Solanum pennellii
AAATAACCCAACTAGTGAGGTTGGGATCGTTCCCACGAGTAAAATAGTCTAGACTTAACTTCAACCTGCTATTACTATTGTTTGGTCAATGACTTTCTTGGAAAGTGAAAACAATAAAAGGGGGGTTTCTAATTCTAAATGAGTGAAAATAACTAACGCAATTGAAAGAGACACTTAACAGCTTTGAATGTTGGATTTGAATCAATTAATCAAAGTAACTAGGGTTTACGTGTTCCCCACAGGTTCATAACTTGATAATTCTAACTATAACAATTCTTTCCTAGTATCTTGCATGTAAAGTGATAAGTTATGTATTTTTAAATCCTTGGTCCGGCATCTAGAAAATATCACTCCGCACCTTGGTCCGCTACGTGTGTTGCTTTCCTAACCCTTATCTTTACCTCATATTAAGCATCGTATTCGATATTTGACTAAGTTATTACCTCGTACCAATCAATACTAGCCTATTAGATAGTATACACTAAATCTATGTTAATAATTCTTTTCCTATTATCTACCTCCTTGGTCCGTCAAGTAGCATTAAGGCTAGTTCTAACGTTGGCCATCCGTTAAAAAGACTTCTAAGCGAAAGAATTATTAATACATGCAAGACACTATTCTAGAATTGTTATTTTAGTTAGGTTTTATCTCATTATTTGCCTATGGTTCCCACAACCCTAGTTATGGAGTTTAGTTACCCATAGTCATAATCACAATATTCAAATATATTAAATAAGAACTCATGTACTTACTTCAATGAGAAAGAGTAAAATCCAAAAGTTTGCTTGACTAATCACCAAAAATCACTTGCAACAATCTCAAAGTAATCAATAATCTCACAAAAAGTCTAATAATTATCAAGAATCTCACACTAATACACAAAGTCTAATAATATAATGTCTAACAATCCAGAGTCTAACCTCAAAAACGAGGTTTTTCGAACTATTTATAAAAAATAAAAACCTAATTAAACAAGGACTCTATTTGCTGGAAATCTGCCAAAACGCGGCTGGGCCGACGGACCTCGCGACGGATCGTCGTGGTCACGACGGACCGTCATGGACTCCGTCGTCCCATACTTATGCAATTTATTCTGCTGCTCTTCTTCATTATCCTCGACGGCAAGTATGACGGACCGTCATAGGCATAACGGTCCGTCGAGGGTCTTCGTTCCAAAACACTTCAACTCTTGGAATATGGGTACTGGGATTACTTCTCTGAACTTCATGACAAACCTGCAGGACTGACCGTCACAGACACGACGGACCGTCACAAGCTTCGTGACCCCACACTTGGTCAGACTTCCCCATCTTCCTTCAGCAGCTGCACTACGCTGCCACCTACGGACCGTCACAAGCACGACGGACCGTCATAAGCTCCGTAGGTGGTCTCTTCTGCATTTCTTCGCTCAAAATCTCCGCATTCAGCTTTGGACAGATTTCCTGCAAAATAAAAAGAAACTTATATAAAAATTAGCCCAAAAAGGCTTTTGGACACACTAAACTTAAGGATAAAGTATTAATAATACCGTGAAACCACGGTATATCATCCCCTCCCTTGGCCGCTTCTTCACATGTGCTTGTACATGTGGTGCTTTTAGTTTCCTAACTAACTATTCATGATGGTTCATTTGGAATGTTTACTTATTGTACCAAGGATCCTCACTATGTCCTTGGGTACTGCTTAATCTACATGCACATTTTAATTGATCATGTGCTATGGTGCGTAGGCTTGACACATGGATGCCTCATACCTAATGTGCAAATGTTGGAAAATCTATGTTTTTAGCTTAGGGTCTTCATTGCAAGTACATTTCTTTAACAAGATCATTAATACTTAGAAAAATTGGCTAACACCCTTTAAGCCAATATTTTCTAATATGCCTAATATTTTGCTTATTTGGGTATTATATAGAAACTGGCTAATACCCCTTAGCCAATTTCTATACTATGCCCAATATTTCTCAATATTGGGCATTGAAATGTCTATGTATCCCCAATACACATTCTTAAAGACCTATTGGGCTCTTCACTAGACATGTAATTTTCCGGAATGTTACAATTTTAGCTTTTAGAAGTCCTCTTCTCTTTTAAGATTTTCGTGGAACTCTATGTTGGGATTTAGCAAGTGTGAATGGGAAAAGAAAAGAGAGAATATGAAAAGTGAGGGAACTACTTTGGAGGGAAAATGAAAAGTCATTTGCAAAGTGCAAATGAAAAGTCATTTCTCCCATTATCGGCAAAAGAAAGGGAAATTGTTGTCCTTATAGAAGGAAACACTTCCATTACTTCTTAAAGAGCTAAGAAGAAGATGCCCCCTCGTGCCATCGTCGTCGTCGCTCGATCGGCCTCGGCTTTGGCTTTGGATTTGGATTTGGAAATGATGTGATTGATTGATAAATTTTCTGGACAAAATTTATTTAATCAGTTTTTGTTAAATCAAATAAATCCTTTAAAATTATCTCTTATAAATTTGCAGGTAACGGTAACATTCCGAAAAGTTGTTACTCTTTCCAAAAAGTCGTTGCTTTCCAAACGTCGTTATTTTCCTAACAGACACAATTTTCCGAAAAGTTATTATTTTTTCCAAAAGACACAACTTTCTGGATATAATGGGTCTGAACAGATTTCACTGAACAGACATGTTCCTTGCTGAAAATGGCTATAAAAGGAAGTCAATTTTTTATTTTTTAAAAAAGATTGAAAATTTTTTCCTTCTCTGCATTTATTTTTCTCTCAAATAAAATCAAAGTGTTGATCGACTGAGTCTGTGTGACTTGTTGCTGTTCTTAAGTTCGTTGAAGTTAAAGAAGTTTAAGGTACCACTATTTCTTTAATAGGTTTAATCCATTTTATCTTGGGAGAAATTAATCCATAACCTTGGGTACAGTGAGGGGATTAAATTTCTTAAGGACACACAGTAGTTTCTGTGGACTCGGATTAATTCTTGTATTCTATATTATTTTCTGCTTCATCTTATTTCTGTTTCTGTTTATTAACCTTATAAATACAGGTTATTGTAAGAATAACAATCTTAAGAAATTTAACAGTTTCTGTATTTGAGGTTTCTGGAGATTAAAACCTTTATGGTTTTCTACTCTGCTTGAATTTTTAAAATTCATTCGATTAACGATTAAAAGAACATAAAAACTTTATCGTTAAATCAGAAACAATTTGTGTAAAGATTTGTTCTTTACTGTTAGTATTTCAAATACTTAATTTATATGCCATTTGTGACAAAATTTTTTTGACTAATTCAAGTCAAACAAATGCTGGAACAGTAAGTGCTGCAACAACAACGGTTGCACATAATCGTCCAAATGCTGCCTTAGCACCGGCTGAGAAACCTGCAAAGTTTTCTGGAGTCGACTTTAAGAGATGGCAGCAAAAGATGTTCTTCTATCTCACTACGTTGAGTCT
>NC_028641.1:41735669-41752436 GCF_001406875.1 Solanum pennellii
AAATTCAATGGAAACTGCTTTAATTGTGGTAAACATGGTCATAGGGTTAATGAATGCCGGGGTCCTAAGAAGGACAAGAAAAAGAAGGATCAAGCAAACTTGGCTGAATCCAAAGGAGAAATGGACGATCTCTGTGCAATGCTTTCAGAATGTAACTTGGTTGGAAATCCAAGAGAATGGTGGATAGATTCTGGTGCCTCATGCCATGTTTGTGCCAACAAAGAATTATTTTCATCATATACTCCAGCACTTACAGATGAAAAATTGTTTATGGCAAACTCCGCTGTTGCAAAGGTGGAAGGAACTGGCAAAGTCCTATTAAAGATGACATCAGGCAAGGTGGTGACTTTGAATAGGGTCTCATATGTTCCAGAATTGAGAAAGAATTTAGTTTCAATTCCAGTTCTGACCAAGAATGGATTTAAGTGTGTATTTGTTTCTGATAAAGTAGTAGTAAGCAAAAATGATATGTATGTAGGAAAAGGGTACCTTAGTGATGGCCTTTTCAAACTCAATGTAATTGCAGTTGATATGAATAAAGATTTTGCTTCTTCTTACTTGATTGAGTCTAAATGTTTATGGCATGAACATTTGGGACACGTTAATAACAAAACCTTGTGAAAACTGATTAACCTAAATATTTTGCCAAAATTTGAGTGCAATAAATCAAAATGTCAAATTTGTGTTGAATCTAAGTATGCTAAGCATTCTTATAAATTTGTTGAAAGGAATTCAAATCCTTTAGAATTGATTCACACTGATATTTGTGACATGAAGTCAACACCATCACGTGGTGGGAAAAAGTATTTCATAACTTTTATTGACGATTGCACTAGATATTGTTATGTCTATTTGCTAAATAGTAAGGATGAAGCAATAGATGCATTTAGGCAATATAAAATTGAAGTTGAAAATCAGTTAGATAAAAAGATCAAAATGATCAGAAGTGATAGAGGTGGAGAATATGAATCTCCATTTGCAGAAATATGTTTAGAAAATGGAATAATCCATCAAACTACTGCTCCCTACACTCCTCAGTCTAATGGAATTGCAGAAAGAAGAAACCGAACTTTAAAAGAAATGATGAATACATTACTTATAAGTTCAGGTTTACCACAGAACTTGTGGGGGGAAGCTATCCTTACAGCGAATCAGATACTTAACAGAGTGCCTCACTCAAAGACAAATGTAATTCCATATGAGAAATGGAAAGGTAGAAAACCCAATTTGAAATATTTCAAAGTGTGGGGGTGTCTAGCCAAAGTCCAAGTTCCTATCCCTAAGAGGGTAAAAATAGGACCTAAGACTGTGGATTGTGTATTCATTGGATATGCCACAAACAGTAAGGCATGTCGATTTTTGGTTCATAAGTCCGAACATCCGGATATTCATGATAATACGGTAATGGAATCAGATAAGGCTGAATTTTTTGAACATATCTATCCATATAAAACTAGACTTGAGTCATCTAGTGGGGGATCTAAACAACCCAGAGAAGAACCAAAAGAGAATGAACAAAATGAAGAAAGTCCAAGACGCAGTAAACGTCAAAAGACATCTACTTCATTTGGATCAGATTTTGTAACATTTCTTCTTGAAAGTGAGCCTCAAACATTCAAGGAAGCAATGTTGTCTAGCGACTCAACCTCTTGGAAGGAGGCTGTTAATAGTGAAATTGAATCAATCTTAAGCAATCATACTTGGGAGTTGGTTGATCTTCCTCCAGGGAACAAACCCTTGGGTTCAAAATGGATCTTTAAAAGGAAGATGAAAGACGATGGAACTATTGACAAATATAAAGCAAGACTTGTTGTCAAAGGTTTTAGACAAAAAGAAGGTCTTGATTATTTTGACACATACTCACCAGTGACTAGGATTACATCAATTCGGATGTTAATTGCACTAGCTGCAGTATACGGTCTTGAAATTCATCAAATGGATGTGAAAACAGCCTTCTTAAATGGAGAGCTTGAAGAGGAAATTTACATAGAACAGCCTGAGGGTTTTGTAGTTCCTGGTAAAGAAAAGAAAGTGTGCAAACTTATTAAGTCACTTTATGGGCTAAAACAAGCACCAAAACAATGGCATGCAAAGTTTGATCAAACCATGTTGTCAAATGGATTTAAGATCAATGAATGTGATAAATGTGTTTACATTAAAGATACTCCAAATCAGGAAGTTATTTTATGCCTATATGTAGATGATATGCTTATAATGAGCAAAGACATTGCTAATATAAAAGCTACAAAGCGTATGCTTGCTAGTAAGTTTGATATGAAAGATTTAGGAGTTGCTGATGTGATATTAGGAATTAAAATTCTTAAAACTCCTAACGGTCTAGCATTGTCTCAAACTCATTATATTCAAAAGATACTTGAAAAATTCAAATTTTTGAATTTTAAAAGGGCAAAGACTCCAATTGATGTAAATCTTCATCTTGCAAAGAATAAAGGCGAAAGTCAGTCTCAATTGGACTATGCTAGCGTATTGGGAAGCTTAATGTATGTCATGAATTGTACACGACCAGACATAGCTTGCGCTATCAGTAAACTGAGTCGATACACAAGTAATCCTAATCATAATCATTGGTTGGCAATGAAGAGAGTTTTGGGATACTTAGATGACACTCAAAACTATGCTTTACATTACAACAGATATCCAGCCGTTCTTGAAGGATATAGTGATGCAAATTGGATTACTGGGTCAACTGAAACAAAATCCACAAGTGGATACGTTTTTACTATTGGTGGAGGAGCAATATCTTGGAAATCATCCAAACAAACATGTATAGCTCGCTCTACAATGGAGTCTGAATTCATTGCTTTAGACAAGGCAGGTGAAGAAGCTGAATGGCTCCGGAATTTCTTAGAAGATATTCCATTTTGGCCCAAACCAATGGCCCCTATATGCATACATTGTGATAGTCAAGCTGCAATAGGAAGGGCTGGAAGCATTATGTATAACGGCAAGTCTCGTCACATAAGACGAAGACATAACTCTGTGAGACAACTACTCTCTAGTGGAATTATCACAATTGACTATGTGAAGTCAAAAGATAATGTGTCGGATCCACTTACAAAAGGCCTAAATAGAGAGGGAGTTGAGAAATCATCGACGGGAATGGGACTATGGCCGAGAACAAGTCATCGTGGCGGTAACTCTACCTAGAAGACTGGAGATCCCAAGATCTAGGTTCAAGGAGATAAAACAAAGTCATTGATGACGGTTCAACATTGTCAAAGGAAAAAAAAAAAATATTATTATTTTATGGTCCATTCTCATGATGAGACAATGTTTAGTAACCAGGATAAAGACATAAGGACTTTTTAATGGTTTCTAAGTTTGATACAGGGAATATCAAATGGTGTATCTATGGGATAACACATTTAGAAATCACCTATGTAAGTGTGAAGTGTAAGCCGCTTCAAGGAGAATCCGGTAAGGCCAGTTCTTTAAGCACTTACTATCCAAGATGTGTTCATGGCTGAAACGAACAAAACAATGAGAACTAAGAACAGTTCAAGGGTTGATTGTGTGACATATGTTGTCTAGGTATACACCAAAGCTCGACGGTTCAAAGATATCAAATCTACCGATTGACCGAGTATATCCGATATATGTTCACTATGGAAAGTTTAAAGGGAAACCTACTTATCCAGATACGATTAACCTTTACCTACAAGACACACAAGTTTTTTTTCATGCATATGTTTTAACAATAGCCTTCCCCATTCATGTGGGGGATTGTTGGGATTTAGCTAGTGTGAATGGGAAAAGAAAAGAGAGAATATGAAAAGTCATTTGCAAAGTGCAAATGAAAAGTCATTTGCAAAGTGCAAATGAAAAGTCATTTCTCCCATATCGGCAAAAGAAAGGGAAATCGTTGTCCTTATAGAAGGAAACACTTCCATTACTTCTTAAGGAGCTAAGAAGTAGATGCCCCCTCGCGCCGTCATCGTCGTCGCTCGCTCGGCCTCGGCTTTGGCTTTGGCTTTGGATTTGGATTTGGATTTGGCAAATGATGTGATTGATTGATAAATTTTTTGGACAAAATTTATTTAATCAGTTTTTGTTAAATCAAATAAATCCTGTTAAAATTATCTCTTATAAATTTGCAGGTAACGGTAACATTGCGAAAAGTTGTTACTCTTTCCGAAAAGTCGTTACTTTCCAAAAAGTCGTTATTTTCCTAACAGACACATTTATCCGAAAAGTTGTTATTTTTTCCAAAAGACACAACTTTCTGAATATAATGGGTCTGAACAGATTTCACTGAACAGACATGTTCCTTGCTGAAAATGGCTATAAAAGGAAGTCAATTTTTGATTTTTTAAAAAAGACTGAAATTTTTTTCCTTCTCTGCATTTATTTTTCTCTCAAATAAAATCAAAGTGTCGATCGACTTAGTCTGTGTGACTTGTTGCTGTTCTTAAGTTCGTTGAAGTTAAAGAAGTTTGAGGTACCGCTATTTCTTTAACAGGTTTAATCCGTTTTATCTTGGGAGAAATTAATCCATAACCTTGGGTACAGTGAGGGGATTAAATTTCTTAAGCACACACAGTTGTTTCCATGGACTCGGATTAATTCTTGTATTTTATATTTTTTCTGCTTCATCTTATTTCTGTTTCTGCTTATTAACCTTATAAATATGGGTTATTGTAAGAATAACACTCTATACTAAGAGAATTCTCTAGATTATGGTGGAAATTCTTTTTATTTATTGCATTTATTTGTCGTAATCCATTTAATCTGTTGAGAATATATATATTTTTTAAAATGATTACCAAAGGTTTATTTTTTCCAAATTTTTATATTTTGGAGGAAATTTTGTAGGAAATTATTATAGTTGTTATTATCCTTCCGCGCTCCACTTACTATGTTAGGTAAATTTCGGTGCCTAATCTACATAGTTTCAAATCTAAATAATTTTTTTGACTTTCGAGAGATATTTAGGCAGTTTAGGAGTATAGGGAATTGATCGGACTGTATACGAGGGAGACGATAGACTTGTGTTCGGGAAGAGAATTAACCAATAGTAATTGTTGAGGAAGTGATCAAGGTGTTCCATAATGAGAGTTTTATTACTCTTGTGCTTATTTTTCCAAGTATATGTTTGCCCCGTAAAGCCTAAGTCGATCATGTCCATATCATCAAGAAAACTGATGAAAGTTGACCTCTTAGTGTTGTTTATAGGTCTCCCCAAAGCTTAATGGAAGCACTAGTGATTTCGTTAAAATCTCCATAAACTAGCCAATGTTCATTGATTTTGTTAGCTATACTCCTCAAATTTCCCATAGTATCTTCCTATGTCTAACATAATTCTTAGCATAAATTATAGAGATATACCAATTAGGGAAGCTTGTACTGACCTCATCAAAGGTGTGGATTTCTTGTTCAATTAAAACAAAAGGCTCAGTGGTGATTTCTGAATTCCTCCAAAGCAAAGAAATCCCTCTAGAGAATCCCAAAGCTGGGACCTAAATGACATCAGTGAGATCTAGTGGCTGTAAAATTTTATTATGGTCCTCCATTCTTGTTTCGGTGAGAGCAAGAATTGTTGGGTTGTGATATTCCATGAGTATGTGCATGTTCTTCATGAAATTAGCATTGGTTGCATCCATAAAGTGCCAAAGTAAAATCTTCATTGATAGAGTTTCCTGAACAATGCGATTCCGTCTTGGCATTAGAGTAATTTCCAGGTTCATAGTTGTTGATGAGCTACTTGCATTCTCTGCCAGAGCTTTTTTGTCCATTATCGTTGGGATAAGTAGTGCAACGTATTTTAGTGAATCCTAGGAGTTGTAGCAACGTATCTCCAAGTCCACTTTGTTCACTTCCCGAGGGACTTTGATTAAAAACCTCATTTTGATACTTAGTAACATGTCTAGTATTAGTGGATTCTTCAAGTACAAAGTTTGGGTCAATGGATCTAGCATGTTTGATGCCTCTTCTCTCGATGGTTGTGTCTATTGGGTCTGCATAGGGAATGATGGTACCCTCTTTATAACTCTGGACTACTTGGTCTTCCATATTTTCATCTACCTCATTGCTAATTTTGTCTTTGTTCTGTTCACTTGTATTTTGGATATCTATTATCTATTGTAGTGAGGAATTTACAAAGATATTCAATTGGTGAATAAGCGAGAGATGGTGGGAGTTCAGATTGAAAAGTTGTGAAAGGAAGTGAATATGTGATAGAACTACAGGGAAGTTAGTTTTTGTGTTAGCTCTAGTTGAGTCGCTCCTCTTTGAGGGAGGGTAGTGGCATGGTTTTTTTTTTTTTTACATTTTTGTTAAGGTCTAGCATCCTTCCCAACTCGAGTAAGGTGATACTTAGACCGCACGTGGGAAGATCGCTAGTAAGTGTGTGTTCATGTTTGAGTAGTTCTCGTAGAAAGGTATGAACGGATTTTTAAGGTTTTGAAATACAGAATTTCGCATGTTGTAGTTTGTCATTTCTGGTGGTTGATATGGCTCGAAAGGACAAGGGGTATGATATTGTGGTTGGTGACTCAGAAGTGAGGTTTGTTTAAAAGTGAGATTGTTTCCCATCAATTGATGGAAAGTGGAGTGGATTGATCGTTTGTAGCCTTTGGTTGAGACGTTGTAGGATATTCTATCGCAGTTGGGTGTATGGATGGTTGTTGAATTTAGATATATTTAGTAGTAGTTTGAGAATGTTTTGTGGGATATAGTGATGTTGATGATAGTCTTTTAAAGAGATCATTTTGGTGAAATATAGGATCTATACTAGGTTATACTCTTAGATTTCCTTGTACTAATTCATTAGTAGAGTGTCGTGTGAAGTTTCCTATAAGTTGAAACTTGTTAGTATCGGAATTAGGAATTGGGGAGATTTTGGTTAACAAATTATAATTTGTGGAATGGTTAGCAATAGGATGATCATTTGGTTCTTCCCCAAGGGTATTCTCATTTTTTTAAGTTTTGATTTGGTGGCTTGGATTGATTCAATTTGAGGTGTACTATTCGTTCCATGAGTTGAGGGATTTTGCTGGCATATTTTTACTATACTTGTGAAAATTTTTCTTGAGTCACGGGAGTTGGTAGTTTGCAGGGTATGGATGTGGAGTTTTCTTTTGGACATGTATTTGTTTGTTTTCGGTTGTGATGGGGTTATTTTTTTCCATGTTTGCATTTTTTCTAGCATTAATAGAGAACTTGGAAACCATACTTTGTCCGTGGCTTGTACTCTCAATATTCAGTGACGTGGCTGCTTCCCTTCTTTGGAGTTTAGTGTTGAATTTTTGGGATCTTTTTGCCTTCGTGCTGTTTGATTTTATCCAGGGTATTGAGAATTGGTGGGCCTACAAAATCGTTGTGGAGCTTTTTTTGGCTTTGGTCATTTATTTGAGTAAATGTATATTGATTGTGTGACTAATTGCTTTTCACATGTATAGGTTGTTGGTAGTTTGATTTTTTTCTTTTCGGTATACTATTGTTGTCCAACCTTTATCCTTATCTCATTTTTTTGGACTCTCTGTTGGCATTGAATAATCTGGTAGTTTAGTGCTTCTAGAAGTGGATGGGATGTTGCTTGGTCTATCGGAGGTATGAGTACTAATTGTCCAAGTTTTCCACATAAGGTGCATAAGGAAGTAGACGATTCATATTGAATTTTTGGAGGTGTGTGCCTATTAATATGTTTGTTGAGAGTGTTTTGGATAGTGGAGCTAGGATACAAAGTCTGGCGTATCTTTCTCTAGTTCTGTTTATTGTAACAGTATCTATTTTGAGGGTTGTTCCTATTTGATTTCCTATTTGTTGGAGAATTTTGTGGTCGTAGAATTTTGTTGGAAGTTCTGCCAGTCTCACCCGTACTGTTGAAAATTCTATTTGAGCTATTATCGGGTTGAATTTTGGTTCCCACTTCCTGCTAGATATGAACTATGATCCTAGAAACCAGGGTCCTTTGTGTGTCACGACCCCGAGGTATACCCTAGAAAAAATGGTATTCTCCAGTCTCCACATGGAAAATAAGACTTCAAGAAGTCTCACACAAGCCTCTTGTATCAATCATCGCAAATACACTCTAAAATAAGTAAGAATTTAAAAATTTCTTCATACACGAAGAAATACTTCCATTAATACGCAAGCGGGAGACTTTATTTAAAAAATCTATCTTTACAAAGTCTATTTAAACCATCTAATACTTAGAATGTACAACGTAGGGACTAAGACCATACAAAGACTTAAAATAAAGACTAAAGACATAAAAGGAACATGTGGGTCTTGTCCTCGAATCAATGAGGACTCACCAATATTCATATTCAACCCTTAGAAACCTATCCATCCTCCATGGCATATCAAGACTTCCAATTCCCTAAACTTAAGTTAAAAAGGGAAAAGAAGGGGTTACCACATTGAATGCACTAAGTATGAAAGCCATGCAAAAACCATGAAAAAGGGATATTTAGAATTTCATGACATTTTGATTAAAAAACCTTCATTAAAAAGAGTTTACGAGACGTAGCACATGTCAATAATCATATATAGAACACATTCAAGTAACATCAACCACATAAGCATATTTACATAGACCCCCTACCAAAGGTTATCCTAAGGTTCACCTAAGTAAGTTATGAAGCGGCTGCCATACAACCCCTTCACACACACCTAGATGATCCTCAAGACTACCTAAAGTAATTTATTCCATTTCATCACATATAACATAATACGATGTTCAATACACAAGTCTTTACATCATACAAACTCCCTACCTAAGGCTACTCTAAGACTCACCCAAGTAAAACATGAAGAGACCACCCATACACCCCCTTCAAGCCTACCTAAGCAATCCTCAAAGCTTCCCTAGATAAGTATCTTTTTATAAAACATACTTCATTTAGAAACCATATTTTCATTAAAACCATTTTTAGAGAAAACCATACATTTAGAGGATTTCATATTGTCGTCTTGGAAAAGACCTGGGGAATCTACATCCTAGCATCTTCAAAGCCTACTCGTGCAATGTCTAGATATCGTCCCATTCCACTACCTAAATGTTGTAGATTTTCTCCAACACTAGAATGTATCCCACATGATGAGAATAGACAATAACCGACATAGACCATGCTAGAAAGGCATGTAATCTAGAGTCAAACCTACTCTATGGAGGTTGTTCCACTTGCCTAGGGTAGAACGAGGACACATCCCATGAAGGCACATGGTTAAGGAATATCAAGGGTTTCTTTGTACTCTAGTCTCAACTTAAGTAGAGTCATTCCCCAAGCATACTCACTCGGTGCTAGCCTTTGTTCTCATAGAATAATTCAATCAAGGGGCATATTAAGAGGTACCATATAGAAGTCATAACCAAATCATAATACACCTTACCAAAAGGGGTCCACTAGGGCTGCCACACAATGGTTACTAGGATAGCTTCATAACTTTCCTAAGGATGGTTTCATGTCGTTCCTGCCAACCTACCCCTATGTCCATCATTCACACAAGATGGATACCATTAATGCTTTCAACTTCAAGTATATCATAACCTTCTTTACTTATTTCAAGGTCATATATTAATCACTCATACACATACAAGACAAGGGTTCTTTAGCCTACCAAGTCAAGGAATCACATATTCACTTATCATTCATGCATCAAGAAGAGGGACTTAAATCTACCAACTCAAGACACACCATTCATCATATCACTCATACCATAACATTCAAGTACCAAGTAGGGACACTAAGTCTACCACACAAGATTCCATATCAACACATAAAGAGACTCATCATAGTCTACCATTATCACTCATAATCATTTAAGAATAATATACTTAAACCTTACACATTCATCCACAACATTAACACATAAGACACCTCTTAGAACTCTTATCATCATATACCATCACTTAAAAGGAATCATAACATAAGCATTCATATAAGATCACATTAGCATTACAAGAGTACCACATTTCATATATTCACATTATACTAGATTACACATATATTTCCTCATACTTCACTTTACATAATCATATAAGCCATAACATCTTCAACATAATCACATTACTTCACATAATCAACTTCACATTATACATTCATATAAACCCTAACATGATACTAATAAAATTTACATAAATAATGCTGACAAGACTATGTTTATCACATAATCAACACATAAGAACCACCTATATAAGTGGACCATAACAATCAATAGCAATTCTACACAATATATATAGATCAATTCAACTTACCCCCTTTCCATCATCATCATTCCTAAGCCATTTCAATCAAATCAACTCACAAAGGCTCTTACCCATAGCCATCAATACAATTCCAAACCAGCAATCCAACAATATACAAAATGAATATAATCAATTTAAGGCAGCCTATATAAAATTATAACATGATATTTACATAAATCAATACCCCAAAGTAATCTACAGATGAATTCACTATTATCAAATCATAATCCATTCACCCATAGTATAGCCAAATATCGAGATTTGAGAAGTTCAAGGGTTCATGGAGATTTTCATTAAAAACATCAATTATACATCAATAATATCATATCTTAATGTTTGAAAACATTTCATGCAAGAACCCATGACTTAGAGTAGAAATTGGACTTTTTCATCTTTTTGAAATCTTTATGATCGTCTTTGAAATTGACTCTAAGGTGATAGCAAGTCTTAGATGAAGAACTCCTATACCTTATTAGAAGAATCCAAATATAACTTAAGAAGAAACTTCATTGAAAATCCATCATCAAGCTCCATCTTCACCTTGAGCTCTCATGGAGGTTTTTTGAGAAAATTTGGGAGGGAAAGGTTTTTGACTTAGGTGTTAGGGTCTAAATGAGGGTCAAACCTTTTTAATACACACAAAATACCCAAATACACCTAAATAAACCGTACATACAATTTATAAGACTGGGGATGAATTTCTAAAACACCCCAAGTTCAATCGTGCAACATGAAGATTTGCAGGTGCCATGAACGCCCACCCATCGACAGACCGTCATTTGGCCTACGCCCAGTCGATTGGGGTCCATATTTTGGGTTTGCAACTCCCCAATGTGCAGTACTTCATTCTCCATCGACGAGCGGTCATTTGAATGACTGGCCATTGTTTGGACACTGCCTGACAGTCTGCCCCTTGAATTGGGGTCCTCCTCTAGGGCCCCTTGTGGGTTCTAGGTGGAGTCATTCGTGGACGTTAAACCCCTAAACATGCACGTCTAGGACTTAGGAACCTCCCCGATAAATTTCAACATCAAACAAGTTACAAGACATGCTAAGACACACACAAACACACAAGCACGTCCAAAGGCTAACTTTCGAATGTCTCGAACGTTCTTGGACGTTTGACCTTCAAACTCTTACTAACCCAATACACTGCATATAAATACTATAATTCATCATTTAAAGTCCTTATAAAGTTAGGACAACACATAATAACATGCAAGCCATAAGGACTAGTCGTCTAATGTCTTGACGTTTGACTTTAAACTCAACTGGAATGACTTCAAAACTCACTTACATACTTATTAAGATATTAAACATCCCTTAGAACACTAGTGAAACTCTATATAATACTAGTTCATTTTTGGGTTGTTACTGGTGTAGTATATTTTCATAATTTTCAGGTACGAAAAGTTTTATGAGATAAAAGTCTTTGGTAAGGTCGATTATATTTATTTTTTTCAATGAGTTTCCAAAGAGCTTGGAAGAGGTTTTGGAAATAGTCATATCCTATTCTTTTACCCTCTAGTTTGATGATTAGTGAGTATTTACAAGGAGAGTAGAGCCTCTGTTTGTCGTTTGCTGTTATTGGAATGAAGTATGGGCAGTTGTTGGGGTTGTCTTGTTTGTTTTTAAAGTATATGTTGTCTAGAGTTTGGGTAGTAAATCTTACATTCGATTCATCAATTAAGGTTTGGAGGGATTATAGAAAACACACTTTGCGGGATGGGGCTGATGGGATTTCTCTTCCTTTTGCTTCTTAGTGCTCCGATGAAGCAAGTCCTCTTCCCGATCGATCATATCTTGGTCTTCTTGGTTCATCTTGTTAGTATGTTTTAGTGAGAAGCTAGTGAATTTTTACTGAGAAGTTTCTACCTCTTGAATTTTTAATTTATACATTTTGACTTATATTTATTATTTTAATTTAAAATTAAGTATTTAATCAATATTAAATTTGTTGTTCCTCAATATTTCAGTAGTAAAGTGATCAGTTGGTAATCATTGATTGTAGATTCAAACCCTACACTTTTAATCTTATATATATATATATATTTATATATATATATATATANTTTAAAATTTATGAATTTCGAATACATTAATTACTGGACTTTCTAATACATTTGGATACACAGGTTGGGATGTACCTAAAAGGAGAAGGATGTATAAGAGAGAGAATATATAGAGATCTATCAAAGAGGTGATAGGAGATTCAGATACAAGGGAGAAATGTATCCGAGAGGGGAGGATGGGTCCAAGAGGCGGATAAGGATGTATTGCGAGAGGGAGTGATATATTCGAGAAGGGATTTGTGAAATTTTTTTTAAATGCTAGAAAATTTTTAAAATTATAATAAAATAAGATGTGTATTTAGATAATTTTTTCAATATTAATATGTTAGTCCATAAAATATATAAATTACGAACATGTTTAGCTTACAAGTAGTATAGCAAAGTAGAACTGATTTTGCAGGTTACTTTATAATTATATATATATATATATATATATAAACTAGTTTCACGGCACATGCGCTGCACGTGTGTATCATATATACAGTATATGATGTTGTAAAAAGAATTAATATTACTAAATTAAATCTTTTTAGTAAATGTTTATAATTGAAAGAACATAGTACAAGTGTTTTAAATTATTAATGCGTATTGTCATAGAGTTATTAGTATTTTGAGATCAAAATGACCAGACATTATTAAAACATTTCAAAATACATTCAAAGTTTAAATGTGGGAGAAAGTGACATTTCTTTAATAAAATTATTTCTTACCCACTCAATTTTGTAAACATGTCTAACCAACAAAATAGAAAACAAAATATTCATTCAAAAAATGTCACCAATATTCTTTCCTCTTGAACTTATGAACATAAATGATTTAAACCATTTAAGAACAAATTTTGTCTTAAATATTCATACTTAAAATTTTGTATATGCAAGACACTAATAAAGATTACCATAAGTATTTCAATATTTTATCTTTATATGTAACATGTCTTTTACAAAATATTATTACTCAATTAACGTTTCAGTAATTAAACTTTACCAAAAAAGTGTATGTGGTTGTTATCATGAATGATGAATTATATATTATTTGGTTGAATAATTTAATTTTAATATATTAATAACATTGCCTATGTGAAAAATATTTCATTTAGTTAAGTTTCTACCTTATCATTGTGGAATTGTGGTCTTCTCCTTTTTTTTCCTGCCGCATGCATATCATATGATCGTTGTCTAATGAAAGTATCTAGTATCTTATAGAAGTTGTATCATGATATGGAATATCATATGATTGTATTCAAATGAGAGTATCTACTATCTTATAGAAGTTGTATCATGGTATAAAATATTTATTTTTTTCAATAATAAAAATTAATAGATGAATAAAATATAAAGTATTATTTATAGAATCATTAATTTAGTTTAAGACCATTTTATAATCAGTGACTATTTTCTGATCTATTTTTATATAACTAGTAAGGAGTGTATCTTGTGACATAAAGAAAAATTATATGAAACGATACATAAAAAATGAAGAAGGAAGACAAAAATATATGTTCACAATATATTCACTCTAGTGTTACATTTGATTTAAATCTCTTCTCACCAACACTTTACTTTTTTTCGTTCTTTTTTACATACATATCTATTAAAAAAATAATTATTATCATGACTATGTTATTATATTTTAAGTAAAAGTGAAAATCTTTTTTGAAAGAGTGAATTTTTAACATCAAAACAAATAATTTAATGGACTAAGTTTATGCCCATTGTTTTAGCAAAACTATGAAGAAACTCCTCAATCAATTTTAGCAAATAACACTTGAGATTTTTAGCAAGAAAAAGAGTAGAATCTTAAAGAAGTTGTAATTTAAAAGTATGATGAAGTCCCGCTATTTATAACTACAAAATAGTAGTATGAATATGTGTGAGTTTTGCCTTGTCCGAAAAGTCACTGCTTCTCGAATAAGTCACGACCCTTTGAAAAAGGTACAATTATCATAAAAGGCACAATCCTTTAGAAAAGTCACAACCCTTAGAAAAAAATCAGAATCCTTCAAAAAAGTCACAACCTGTCAAAAAAAAAAAATCACAACCTTTTGGAAAAGTCACAACTCGTTGAAAAAATCACAATCCTTTAATTTGAAAAGGTATCTACTTTTAATATAATAAGATTAATTTAACTAATAAATAAAATAAATTGAGTATTTTTAAATAGGAGTATTATGATAATTAAATATTCAAGACGGGGAGTTCATGCTTTTAAGGTAGTATAGATAGATAGATGTACTTAAAGGTTATTTTGATTTAAAAACATCTAAATTAAGTCAATCGAAACAGGCTTTGAGACAACTTCAAGGGAAATATTACTCTAAGAAATTTTTTTGATATGGACATACATACACAAAGTTATTGACTAGGATATATATATATATATATATATATATAACCAAATCAAAAAAGTATTATTGTTTTATTGCTATTGAGTTATTGTGTTAACGAGTTTTTAATTATTTATAAAAAAAATTATCGGGTTATCAGTTCGGTATTGATTTTTAATATTGGGTTACTCGGTAAACTAGTAACCCACTAAGACTATAGTGATTCTAATTTTACCTATACATAAACATTAAATATTAACCTCAATATCTCACTATCTATGTCTTTGTCAATTAGTCTTCTATTTATACGTCACTGTACTTTGAGTTCACAACTTCACATTATACAAACCATCAAAACCTTAAGTAAGAACCCTATAACTCTTAATTTTTTGTTGTTCTTTTTATGTTGGTTATTATTATTTCTATTTTATAGCATTTGTAAAGTTAAATTCTTGTCTTGTCCCATCAAATTTATTAGAGAAGTCATTCATTTGTTTGATAAACATTTTCTTATTGGTTAAATTGAAAACTGAACTATTAAGGACAAAAACAAATAAACAAAAAACCCATAAAAATATTTATTGGTTTGGTTATTTGTTTAGCGTGTTTACAAACTAATAAACCGAATCGATAATACATAAAATTGAATCGAACGGATTGATGCACCCCCTATATATATGTCTGTGTGACAACTTATCTCATTATTATAAAATATTCCGGCATTTTATTCAAAAATTATTACTCTTTATGCCTCATATCAAATTGCTAGGGCATCATAACAGCAGTTGTAGCACATTGTTGTATTTTATTAGAATTTCATGCTTATAGTTTATCTCACGGTGAGTTTGCATTCAACTAAACATTTGTGTAGCATATTTTTATATTGTGGAATAGATCCTTTGTGAAATACAATTGTGTTTTGTCGTGATCATAAATTCTTTACCTGGTATCGGGGCTTTTTGAAGACTCATGTCTCACAATGGTACTTCCCTCAATTACTAGTATCTCACCTCGCAAACCCCTTCCCAAAAAAATTTCAACATACACACCCACCTGTTAATTAGTCGCATCTTCGTAAATTAGATCATAACAACGATATTGTTTATGTGAATGGTAAACACTAGTGCCCTCCAAAGGTAATTCTAAAAATCTCTTCTGAAGTAACGTCAATTGAAGCAATTATCAATTCAACGTATAGTTAATGGATAACACAAGACCAATTTTTATTGAGTTGGATTTTCTCAACCCTCAACGAGGAATTATATCCCAAGTAGTTGGTCTTACAACATCTAGACTATTTGGAAGGGTCTTGAGATTATGGTTGCATCACAATACAGGGCTAGGATAATGCAACTAAAGCAGAAATTATAACTCACTAAGCAAGACAACTCATCTGTGGTAGAATACCTTTAAAAGATGAAGACTTGTGCCGATAATCTTGCAGTTATGGAACACCTCATCATTGATGATGATCTTGTCTTATATATTCTTGGAGGATGTGGACTAGAATATGATGTCGTGGTTGTCTTGGGAACTGATACGTCAGAATCAATATCATTGGTCGATCTTCATGGCTTGTTTTTTTTTACAATCCGATTCTACACCCTGAACGTGGACAACACTCAAGTACCATCATTGGTCCCAAGTGAACCCTCACACCTTCTTTCTACAAGCGGAAGACTAACTCAAGCATACACAAAATCAAAATAAAAGAAACGTTTAAAAACAGTTTATTAAATCTCAAACTCTTTGAATATATTGAGTACGAAACATGAGTTTTAAATAAAACATTTAACATCGAATGACTGTCTAAAATTGTCTATCTATGAAGTCTCTACCGTATAAAGATGAGAGTCATGTCAAGAATCACTGACACCTCAAAATGCTACTACTAACAACATATAAATTTGGAGTCCTCCGGAAAAAAGGAGACCTCACTCAAAGACTGACGAGCAGATGAAGTGATCTTAGGAGAACTCTTGCTGAGGATCTTAAGTAATTAAATCTCCATTTATAAAAAGATGCAGGTCGAATGATATTATTACATCGGATGTACGAATATGTAATATCATTGAATAAAAAATAACTGAACATATCTCTCTCTCTCTCTCTCTCTATATATATATATATATATATATATATATATATATATATATATATAC
>NC_028641.1:41752743-41934064 GCF_001406875.1 Solanum pennellii
TATATATATATATATATATATATATACATATATATATATAAATTTTTTTGCTTCAGAGTTTCTCTAATAGACAACCATTACTATGAGCCTCGTGATGATACAATGTCTTGTTCACACTGCCATAACCGTCTTATAACTTGTCGAGATATAGAACATCTTAACTAAGTGGATATACTAAAACTCTTACCAAAACCAATATGTAGTCTTCTAAAAAGTAAGATCCTTTACCCATATTGGCTACATAGATTATGAGGAATCTTACTTGTCAGAACTCACCCCATATCAATGCTTAATATTACTCCCAATATATATACTCATGCTCAAAATATCCTCTTAGAAGAGGTAGTTGCTCAGAAATATCTTCTTAGAAGAGGTAGTAGTTCAGAAATATCTCTGAACTCATTAACTCCTTCCAAAATCAAAATTTCTCTTTTATCAATATAAAAAGTGATACATTTGGGAATACTTGGTTCCCTTATACTCTTACTCAAATCATGTTTAGTACTCTTCCTCAAAGCTCATCTTTTGTTTCTCTAAAAAAAGAACAATAGTGTTTTTTTAAAAGATCTCAAAAATTTATAACTCAAAATAGGATTTATGCTAAAATATTGACATGAACAAATCAAATCAAGGATCTCAATAACAATATAAAAAACTCAATATTGAGAAATCAAGAACTTAGAACTCAACGATACTACTCATCTCAAGAATACTCAAGATGAATGATAAACCATGAATTACTATTTTGTGAATTTAGATAGATGTAGGATGTGAGAAATAAATCAAGTCATCATTATGATAGCCTTACATACCTGATTATGAAGCTATTCATCTTGAGCTCGAGGAAGAACATTAGCTTTGTTAGAGTAAATCTTTGAGCTTATAATCTTGGGGCTTGATCTTGAGAGAAGAAACTCTTTTATGAAGTTCTTAGAGTGGAAAAACCTTGGATGAAAATTTTCTCTTTCTATCTTGGAATTTCAACATGGAAGTTTTAGGGTTCTTGATGGAGAAGTGGAACCCCATGTGAGTTTTGAGAGATGTTTTGGGGACTTGAATGTTCAAATCGATTATTATGAGAGGATAGCTAGTTAGTTAAATAATATACTTATTTAAAACACCCAAAATGAGTTAGAATAGTGATAAAAAGATTGGTAAAGGACCAAAATAACCTTGGAGCATGTGTAGAAGTAATTGAAAAAATAATTGTAGCAAGTCTTCATGAATGGATCTACAGTTTGTGGAAAATTCGACAGTCTGTAATTGTCAACCGTAGAACTTCAACTGCATGACATGGCTTTACTAAAATTAGCATAATATTATACTTCAAACTCAAATTGAAGCAAACGTGGTAGAGTTGGAAAGATGACCCATAGAAATTTATTTTAATAGGTAATGGGAAGCCTAATTCATTATGTCACGAGAGATATGACCGTTTGTAGTTGACCTCAGTATAATCTTATTTCAAAACCTAATTGGTAAGAAATCTTTCAAGTCAACTTTGTGCTAGGGGATTTTAGTGACCTTAATTCATATCCTGATCTATTCTCACACTAAAGAATTGACCTTTAACACCTAAGAACAATTTAAGAATTACCTAATAAGAACCTTATACGCAAATAAAGAATTGTTTGTGTCTTAACTTAGAATTTTTGAGGTGTTACTATTGTTAAGTCTTGAGTATTGTTTCAAAAAAATATGAGAAGTTTGGAACAAGGACTAGGACAAGCTAGTTTGTCTGTTACATGATCCAACAACACTAAAACTAATTTTTAGTTAAGGAGACTATTAATTTCAATTACAATCAACTTATGGTGGAAGACGTGGATGAGGATGAGGTTGAAGTCGAAATACTAATTTGTTCACCCAAAATCAGTTTCGGTTTTGTAATAAGTTTGATCACCCTGGCCTGAATCGCTACCATCATTTTGACCATGCCCATCAAACTCCATCCAATTCGCTCACCTAATTATGGGGTTACTTGTTATTTAACTAATGATATATAGAACATGGCGGTTAGAAGAGATGGGAAATGATCAAATTCATGTTGGTAATGCCACATGTTTGACAATTTCTCATTTTGTTCATTCTACCTTAACTATAGTTAGTTGACCTTTACATATATGTAATGTATTATTGGTAACATGAAATTACCAAAAAAATTCTTAGCATGAAAAAAATTACTTACGATAATAATGTTATATTTGAGTTTCATCCTCATTTTTTTCTTGTGAAGGATGATGCAACAAGTAAAATACTTCTGGACTCTTGATCATGGCCTTTATCGCCTCCTTGCTTCCCAACCACTCAACCAACCCTCTTCGTCAAATAAATCACATGCTTTTACATGTTTCAAAGTAATTTTCTGATTTATGGCATAGTCATTTAGGTCACTTGTCTCTACGAACAAACAATAGTATTATTAGGAGTCTCTCTTTACTAGTCACATCTTCGGTGTAATGTTTGTTCAGTTTGACCAAAAGGATTCACAAATTGTCATTTTTTATTTCTAGTTCTAGTGATCTGTATCCTCATGAATTGATCCACATTGATATACTGGGTCCTACTCCACAATTGGCTAGTAATAAATTTCGTTATTATGTTCTTTCATTGATGACTTAAGAAAAATTACATGGTTATTTTCCTATGAGTCTGAAAAATGAGGTTTATCCCATTTTTTATGCTGTAAAACCCAAGTCAAGAAGTTCTTTTAGTGTCATATAAAAGTGGTACAATCTGATTGGGGTGGCGAATTGTAACACCTCAGATGTTCATAGCCTTGTTGGGATTGGACAAGTTGTAGAAAATCATTGGCGCATTGGTTCCATGAGACCATGTACGGACCACAGAAGGTTGTGCGGGCCTTAAGAAGGAATCGTGGTTTGAATACTAGAATTTAGGAAATGTTAAGCCTCAAATGAATTTCTACGAACCAACAGGACGATCCATAGACTGGACTACAACCCGTAGGAGAGGCTAGTAGATGGAAGTTCAAACACAATCGAATTTTGATTCAAAGTCCTACTGATGGCTTGAATGGATCGTACAAGGAACTACGATTCGTAGTTTCTGATTCATGGTTAGTCTTCAGGAAGTTGAGTTTCTGAATGGGATTCCATGAGCCAACCTGATGTCTCATGGAAAATGGTAAGTACCGTAGAAACTGGTCCATGGTTCATGATTAAAAATTTGGAAGTTCATGTAGTTTTTCTATGGTTTATCATGTTTGTAGAAGTCTATATGGACCATACATTGTGTCCGTAAAGTGATCATGTAGTTTTAAAATGGGATTAGTTTGGTCTCTTCCATCCATTCCAAGCTTAAACTTTGACTTTTTCCACCTAACTAAGGTTTTTTTTTCCAGTTTAATTTGACCCTAATACTCTCATAATTCCCCAAAGACTTAGAGAAATGATCCAAGGAAAGAAATCTAGGGTTTTCAGCATCTTCTTTAAGTTTTTCAAGAACATCATTCAGGTATGTAAGACTATTCATAGTGTTGTACTAAGTTTTTCCTCACACCGTACATATAAGTTCAATTAGTGAAGATTTAAATCTAGGGGTTCTACCCAAAGTTCCTCTAGTTTCTGAATTTAGTTCAAGTTCTGATTTCTTGAGTATGGAGATTATGCTACTTAATGAATTAGATTTCTTGAGTTATTGTTCATGATTATACTATCACATGAACCAAAGTTATTTTAAGATTTGTTAAAATCTTTAAGAAATTATATACATGCCTTGATTTTGGGTTTTAACGAGAGTCCAAGAGTAGTTTGAAACATCATTGAGAAGAGTTTTACGGCGAATGTAATGATCCCATATGTATTATTTTTACATTGAGAAAGAAAGCATTATTTTTAAGAAGAGCATAAACAATTTTCAGAAGAATTTCAGTCAGTTAAAGTACAATTCAGTTGTCCCTTAACGAGGGTCTTTTAGGTATTAATTCAACCCAACGAGTATTTTTATATGAGGATTATTATATATGTTTGGGGAGTCGCATTGAGCAACAATTTGGATAGGAGTTAATATAACTCAATCCTATAACCTTCACTGCCAATGAAGATAGGGTTATACCGAATTCTGGGCGACTCCTCACATGCCTTTAGAAGGTTTTTTAGTTGATCCATAAGTTAAAGTTGCTTTTTATACTTAGGCAATGTATAGGGTGGCTCTGGAAGTCTGGTTGATACATTGTTTAATCACAGGGCTCATATTGATGGTTATGAATTAGACAAACTCCCCAACAAAGCAAAGTACATTTATATTTTTCAGTATTTACTATCATTTCACATTTTATTTTAAAGCCTACATGATTTTTACTTCATTTTCACGCTTTTCTTAAGTTGAATTTATTTTAGTCTATCAGTTCAGTATCTATTTTCATCATCTTTATTACATACCATATATTCCATGTACTAACATTATTCGATGTTGCATCATTTTATGATGTAGATATAGGTATTCATGATCATCAACATGCGCTTTGTTGGGGTCACATCATCCACTAGTTAGCCTTTGGTGAGGCCTCCTTTTTCTTGGAGGACTCCAGTTTTATTACTTTAGTAGTAGTATTTTGAAGTTGTTGTGGGTCTTATCCGAACACTGTATTAAGATAGTAGAGGCTTCACGGATAGCCAAAGTTAGATCGTCATTACAATTTTTGTTTCAAATGTTGTGATAAAATTTTATCATTTGTATTCAATATTTAAAACAACATTGAGTCCCTTTAATTATTAAAAATTTCTCATCAGTTTAAATCGTGTTTATGTTCTAGTCTTCCACTAAGTAGCCAACCGTAACAAGGGTTTGCTTGGGGACCAACTATGGTCCGTAGTGTTAGCCACGTCATAAGTGTAGGCTCGAGGTGTGAGTGTAAAAGGGAAAAAAAGGCAATAGGTCCTTCTTTCGAAAGAGATCATCTAGACTTGCTCCATCATCTGCTAGTGTGCCTGCACTGAAGAACAAGAAGATTTACTCAAAGCCCACTTTATGCTAAGTATGGTAGGACCAATCGAGGGGAGTGTCATGATGGAACCAGTTGCTGCTTTACATGTGGTCAGATGAGTGACTTTCTGAGAGAGTGCCTAATGGGAAATCAGGGCAATAGGAACAATAAGGTCTAATCTTCTTCATAAGCTCCATCAGGTATAAATTCCAAAAGGGTTCTAATAATGAGGAACATGTGGGGTTACAAACCGTCTATATGCTATGTCTAGCCACAAGAATTAGGAGAACTTGCCAGATGTTGGCACAACTATGCTTGACGTCTTTTCTCTTTATATTTATGCATTAGTTGACCTAGGTGACAATTTGTCTTTTATGGCCCCTTAGGTAGCCTAAATTCTTAAGTCTTTTAGTGTCTTTTCACCTATTTGTGAGTACATTTTAGCAAAAAAAAGTATATCAAAGCTGGACCATCTCTATCTACTATAAAGACACCATGAATGATTTAGTTAAATTAAAAATGGTGGATTTTGATATCATTCTAGGCAAGGACTAGCTATATACTTGTTATGCCTTCGTCATTATAGAAATCAAGTAGTCAAGTTTTAGTTTCCTAATAATCCAGTCTTTGATTGTGAAGATAATCTAGCAGCGCCTAAGTGTCATTTTATCTTGTACCTTAAGGCCAGAAAATTAGTATCCAAGGGTTGCATCTATCACCAAGTTAGACTTAAAGAATCTAGTGATGAGACACCACAAATCTAGTCAGATTCTGTTCTTAATAAGTTCCCAAAAGTTTTTCCTAACAATCTTCTCGGAGTCCCTCCCGACAGGCCAATAGACTTTGGAATAAATGTCCTTCAAGATACCTCACTCCTCTCTATTCTTCCATACAAAATGATTTCAGCTAAGTTAAAAGAGTTAAAAGATAAGTTGAAATATCTCCTTGATAAAGTTTTCATCTAGTCGCGTGTCTCATTTTTGCGAGCTCAGGTCCTCTTCGTGCATAATAAAGATGACTCCCACAGTAGCATATTGATTATAATTACTTGAACAAGTTCACCATAAATAATAAGACCTATCCCTAAATTGATGACATGTTCAACCAACTTCAGGGTTCAACTTGTTTCTCCAAGCTATCATCCGTTGAAAGTATGAGAATGTTACATCCTTAAGACAACTTTCAAAACCTGTTATGGCTATTATGAATTCCTTGTTATGTCCTTTGGTTTGACCAGCGCTCCTACAATATTCATGGATCTCATCAAAAAAGTATTTAAGCAGTCTTTGGATATGTTTCTTATCGTCTTCATCAATGTCATTCTAATATACTCTAGGAAAGAGGAGTATCATGCCAACCATATCAGAATATGCCTCCAAACTCTCAAGAAACATGAATTATTTGCCATGTTTTCAAAGTGTGAATTTTGACTAAAATCTGTGGTGTGCTAAGGCCACATTGTGCTTGGTGAAGGTATCCAAGTTTATTTGCAAAATAAAGATATCAACAGGTCATAATGAGTTGACCCAAACCGATATCCCTATATGACATAAGGATTTTCTTAGGTTTGGTGGGTTACTATAGAGGGTTCGTCGAGGGAACTCGTCTATTTCATCCCTAATGACTAAGTTAATTGAGAAGAATTTTAACTTTCAATGGTCTGAAGCTTGTGAGAAAAGCTTTTGGGAATTGAAAACTTGTTTAATAGCGACTCCAGTATTGACCCTACCCGAAAGTATAAAGGGTATTGTTGTCTACTGTGATGTATTCAGAGTTGTGCTTGGTTAGGTATTGATGCAACATGGTAAGTTTATAACTTATGCCTCAAGACAACTTAAAATTCATGAGGGAAATTATCTAATGGATGATATCAAGTTGGTGGTAGTGGTATTTCTCAAAGATATGGATTAATTATCTTTATGTTGTGCATATGGACGTGTCATATACCACAAAAATCTTCAATATGGCTTTAGTTAGAGGGAACTAAACCTTAGGCAGAGAAGGTGGCTTGAGTTGATTAAGTATTATGATATGAAAATTACCTACCACCCAAGTTAGGCTTATGCTGTTATTAATTCAATTAGAAGGTTGTCTATCGGAAACACCACTCATGTTGAGGAAAGTAAGAAGGAGTTCCCAAAAGAAGTGCACCGATTTGCCCATTTGGGATGAATCATCCTTAGTAGTGGGACTGAAGTGGGACTGAAGGAAAAGCAAGACAAAGACCTCATCCTACTTGGTTTGAAGACAAATGTACTTGAGTAGAATGTGAAAGCTTTTGAACAAGGGGGAGATGGAGTGTTGAGGTATTAAGATAGATTGTGTGTTCCAAAGGTATATTATATACAAGACACTATCATGGATGAAGTCCAAAATTCCAGTTATTCGATTCATCCAAGTCTCACCAAGATGTATCATGACTTGAGGTGGAGTGATATGAAAAGGTATATTGCAAATTTTATTGCTAAGCTTTTGAATTGCCACCAAGTAAAGTCTTAAAACCAAAGGCCATATGGTGTGTCTCAAAACATAGTACTTCTAGAGTGGAAGGGAGAGATCATTAATATTGACTTCATTAACGATTAACCACAATCTCACATGCCTAAATCGATTTAGGTGATTGTAGATAGGATGACTAAATCAACCTATTTATTTCTTGTAAAGACCATAGTTTTAGCAGTGGAATACACTAGATTATATATCCGTGAGGTAGTCCGACTTCATGGAATTCTCTTGTCTATTATTTCAGATAGGTTTGCTCATTTTGCCGCACAATTTTGAAGGTCATTTCTGAAAGGTTTGGTTTCAAATCTTAGGAATGCTTTCATCTTTGAATAGTATTAAAGTAGCGTGCACCATTCATACTCCAACGTATATGTTAAGAGCATGTGTCATTGATTTCAACAGAAATTTAGATGACCATCTGCCTCTTATAGAGTTTTTTTACAACAATAGATGAAACTCCAGTAATTTGCTGGCATCTTATGAGGATCTTTATGGTCAAAGGTGTAAATTTCTTATTGGTTGGTTTGAAGTTGGTGAATCTGCATTGATAGGGCTAGACTTGGTCAATCAAGACATGGAAAACATAAAAATTATCCAAGAGAGGTTTAATATAGGTGAGAGTCATCAATTTTTATATTAATGTTAGAAGAAGAGATTTGAAGTTTCAAGTGAATAATTAGGTCTATTTGAAGGTATCATCGGTGATGGGTGTTATGAAATCAAGAAAGAAAGAAATTCTAATCCCTAATATATTGGCCCTTATCATATATCAAAGAGGATTGATTATGTAGCTTACGAGTTAAATCTACCATCAGATTTAGTTGATGTTTATCATATGTTTCATATCTTTGTGCTTAAGAAGTGCTTTAGGATCCTTTGATAATTGTGCGTACAAAAAGTATTGGTGTGAAAGAAAGTTTGTTATTTTTTTAAAAGGTTCAAATTTAGTGTCACGCCTCAAGGCTACCCCCTTGGCGCGGACACGGGACCTAGGATCACAAGTGACCCCAAGCTGACCCTGCTGGCATAACATGAGAATACTAATAGTAAACTAAATAGATAAACACTGTGCGGAAGCAAATCATTAGATAATCTTAAATAATGCGGAATACCCATACTAAATCTGAATAAAAATAATCAGAGAGTTTAATAACAAATGAAATATCAAACTCGAATGCTATGCTGAATCTAAACTATGTCTGAAAGTAGCCTCTATTGATTAGAAGTGTTGGGACATGCCTTAGCTAAATCTAGCAAAAACTGAAAGTAAAGACTAAAAGCATAAATTATAACATGTTTGTTGTCCTCCAGGAATAATGACTCACCAATGATACTTCTGAGCTGAAGATTGGAAACCGCTCTATGCATGATCTGAAAGTTGAGAACATGGACCTAAATCACTGACCTTTGATGATTATCAAAGCACTACTTACAGTTCAAGTGCCAACGATCACTAGTCAGTATATCACCCAAATGAATAGGTTGGGATCATTCCCATGTGGGGTGGTTTTGAGAATCAACAACCAAGAATGAATATGTTCAAATCAATCGTATCTAAAAACATTCACAAATAAAACATGGTTTAAATTTATAGGGTTGACACAACTGTAAAAATCAAGAGAGAGGGTTTTGTATTCAACTAACAACTAAAACAACAAATAACATGAAAATATAAATATAAAGTCGGTATTCTTGGGATGTGATAGGATTATGGGCTAAAGTAAACAACCAGGTAATTGAAATTAATAGTGAATAGTTGTAAATGAGTGAATAAGCTAGACTTTAGTTGGGATAAACTCTCTGTTGATTAGTTTATCTTAAATTAAATTGGTTTTTGTTGAACACCAATAAAAACCAATTAAGAACAACCTTCATTGTAGTCCATTCACACTCTCAAGCTAAATGTGTAGAAAAAAGGTTTAGGATTCACTCCCTCGAGAGAACCCATGACAACCCAATACCCATAGACCATCAATTCAGTAATTTTGGTTTTATAACCTCTTTCTCGAGCAAGCCAAAACATGAAGTTAAGATTGTATTTGCAACTACAACCCATTAAATTCAACCATTATTTCTGAATGAAATCACTTTTAAACAATAAATAAACTATAAATTACCATACCCAACAGTTAATTAAATCCATAATCATACCCCAAAAATCTGGGTTTTAGCTAGACATAATAAAAAGATAAGAATCTATACTGAAATGTTTTTCCATCAACTAGGTACGATTAATAGTGTCTTCACGAATGTCTAAGATGAAGATTCTTCAACACCCACTTCTGATATCTTGCAATTAGAAATCTTCGAATGTTCAAAGCTAAGGAAATAGTCTCTAAACTCAATTCTCACTCTCTAAATTGAAATTTCTATAATATTATGATTCTACAGAAGGTTTCATACTAAGCAAAAAATTTAAACAAGTATTTATAGTCGTCAAAAAATGTGTTGCAAAGTACCATTCGATGCAATAAGTGGGGATCGCTGATCCACTCGGCGATCTTCACATTAGTCAATTCCATTGACTTTCTGCTTTGGCCTTCATCATATTTAAGTTCTGTAACTTTGGGAGATAAGACACTACATCGCTGAAGCATTTGGTGACTTGCTCCTTTCTATCACTGATGAGTCCCCAAATTGGACTTATTTTGGGCTTTATTTTTTTTTTATAGAAATAGTGTCCTTAAATGCTTGTTTTGTCTCAATTACCTTGAGTTTAAGGTATTTTGATTTTGAGGCAAAGCATGTACACTACTTGGCAAAAAGGAGAAAAAAAGATTAAAAGAACGAAGAAATGAAGGCCTGAGGATCGCCAATAGGTCTGCAGAGCGCCTTTTGTTCTAGTGTACTGAGCCATGAAGTAAAGTATCAAATTCGCGGTGAAAAAGAGTAGTTAGTACATCGCCGAGCAGTTCCGCAAAGCAGTACCTTATCGCCCAGTGACCCAAAACACGAAGATGCTTGGACTAAGCACAAGACGGTGAATAAGTTCCCCAGGAGCGAATCATTGACTTGATCGGTAATTCCGACTAGCTGCATAGAGTGATCCCTACAACACTAATCTTTGAAAAGTAAATACTTGTTGAGTGTTTTATCTTAGTATCAATTATCATCAAACTATTATAAAAAATTATTAGAGTGGTATTTAATTTTATTATAAAAAATTATTAGAGTGGTATTCAATTTTTATCATATTTTGAGCTCTAAGTTTAAGAGGGTTTTTGGAGAAGAACTTGAAGACTAAAGAATTTCATCTCCAAGGATTTGAACTTGAGTTTAAATTTTCTTGGTCTGTAATAAGACTTAAATCTTCATACCATTTAAATGCAAGCTTATTTTGGTATAAATTTATATTCGTGTTTAGGTCTAGCTAAAACCCCAATTCTCGGGGTATGGTTTTTTGAATATGGGTTAAATTAGTGGTTGGGTCTTGCTTACTGATAGTTTATTTATAGTTTAATTTTTCTTTAATTAGTAGTTATGGATGAATCTAATGAGGTTGTAGTTGCATATATAATCTAATGTATGTGTTTTCGGCTTGCTCGAGAGAGAGGTCGAGAAACTAAGACTACTAAATTAATGGCTGGTGGGAGTGGGTCGACACGAGATTCAGTCCAAGAGAGTAAACCCTAGTATCACACCACACACTCTGCTCGAGCGAGTGAGTGGGTTAAGCTGAAAGTTGTGCTTCATGCATAAAGTGGGTGTCCGAGCGGAACCCATTTGAAACGGGGTAAGTTGCTCGAGAGAGCTTATCCCCCTTAAGTCTAGCCTAGTCGCAATTACCCTATGAATTTTCTATCAAAATCCTGTACCCAATAAACTCATTTATCCCATATTCCAATCATATACCAAGAAACCCCCCTCCTTCATTTAGAACTCTTTGTTAATTTCATTACTTTTACTTACTACTTTTGACAAAACCTCCATTTGATAATCAACGCTTGCATCACCCCTTTGATTTAATATGTTTTTATATGATAATGTATTTAGCTACGACTAGTTAGAACAATTTTTTTTATTAATTCTCGCAACCACTCCCCGTGGAAATGACCCCAATCATTGGTTGGGTTACTATACTACGATATGATCGTCGACACTTCCATTGGAAGTTGTATCTTTGATGATGTCACTAATCAATTGCCGACTTGATTTCTATTTTAGTACTTTGCACACTAGAACATTAGGTGAGACCATGGCCATTCGGCAACTCGTCTAATGGTTTAGGCGATCCTCATGCCTTCTTTTCTTCGTTTCTTGAGTTGCCCTGTTACTTTTTGCTTATTAGTATCCATGCGTTGTTCCTCAATCCAAATACATGAAACTCAATGATTTACATCAATTATTGGCACAAAATATTCATTTGAGGGCACATAATATATTAAAATGAATCCCTAAATGAGTCCAAATCATGAACTCATTAATACCCCCAACTTCAAATTCTCCTTGTCCTCAAGTAAAATCAAGTTCAATAGTTCAAAATGGATATCTTAAACAGTGCTACAATAGATTCAATCATGAATGCACACGAAAAAACCCAACTTATGCAAGGATCAATTGTGCACTCAAAGATTCAAGTTGTGACTCACCAATATCAGAGAATCTCAATCTCGCTATACTTGCTTCACATCCAAGTTCAAGATTAATAATGGTGTTCAAATGCCCTCACACAAAATATGATTCTATATACACACAATGGTTCAAAATTTAAAGATCCAGAATCATATGCAACACTCACACTCACAAAGATGAACACAATGCATGACTTCACCCATATGTTTGCCCGTATTTTCCAATCATTCTTTGTTTCAGCTCACTCAAGATAAAAAAAAGGTATTTTCAAGGCTTGTTACGGGGCCGAGTGTAATGGTATGGTCATTTAGTCTCAGTGACTTTTATCCTCATGAAATATGGTGCGAACAACACTTACTTTTGGTTTCTTCATCAATTTCATTCATGCTTACAAGTTACCCCATTATTCATCATTCATGGACTTGGAAACCCCATTCCTTTGCATTTTTCACAAATTTATTTCACAATTTTTTCATTCTTTTTCTGTTTCATTCATTTCTTCTTTTTTTAGTATGGAGGGATTATATTTTTCTCAAAAATTTGGGTAAAGGGGGACTTCTTTGTACTTCCTAATTTACCTTCTGTTTTCACCACACCCAACTTACTCTTTTGGCCTAAGTTGGCTATTCAAATAAACCCCAAATAATGAGGAATATGGGTAATAGATCAACAAAGGTTATAGTTTCATCAGTTTTGTTCCGAGAAAAGGTCAAGGCTAAATGAGTGTTCAAGCAAGATTCACAAACTCACAAGGTTGGATAGAAAAAAGGTATAATATTGAATTGTTTACAATCTTCAAAATTGCCTGAGATCATATCAAGCGATTGCATCACTTAGTCAACCAGACCAATGAGGAAAATTCTAGGTGTCATGATGCATGGTTCACGTTAAGCTCATCATACAAGGCATTGACATTGGTGTTAAACAAGACTCCACACTTTCACTAGTGCACAATGCTCATCATAAGACACTTAATTTAAGAATTGGCTAGTGACAACGAGATGAAGAATAGGTTACATATTGCCTATGCAACTTCATTTGGCCTTATCATAGCCGCACATTCATTATGTTTGATTATGAACGCTATTCAAGTCATCAAAATTGATCAAGACCTATACTCAAATTTGCAAGAGAACAACCATATCTGACCACAAACAAAAGGTGGAACAAATTTTTTGGAAGGGTCAAAATTATTTACAATAAAAATAGGAGCCACAAGCTTAGTCATTCGCAAAAATAGTTAAAACGCAAAATAATGCTCAAAATCCAATATATAAACAAAGCCAATATTCATAAGAGGTCACAAAAGTGGATCCTTAATTAAATGCAAATAAAAATATCCATAAGTAAGAAAAATTAACACGTAGAGGGAGGTAAATATGGGATCCTATCTACACAGTTGCTCCATTTGTTTGGGCATCAGTGCCCGATTTAGTGCTCTAAATCTAGGCATCAATACCCAAAGTCATATTTGAAGAACCAGCTCTGCTAGTCCCCTCCACGGCGGTGTCTGTCATAGAAATTTGGCACAGTCTTCACAATGGAATCCTCTAGATCTACCAAATCATCAAAGACTGCATCATTATGTACCTCGATCTACTCTTATCGGTCTCTGCCTTTGAGTTATCAACTATTGTGCGATTCCTGTGTGCATCTCCGGTGGTAGCTAGAGGAATCTTTGAAGTCTCAGGGGAATGCATATCATCTGTGGCCTCGAACAAGGAAGTTAAGTAGACTTTAGATAGTCTACTCCCTTTCTAAAGTCAAGTACTTTGGCTTTCAGAGTCGTCACCTCGGAGGTCTCCCTCCGCCTGCTCTCAGCCTCTACTCTCTGTGTGAGAGTGTCAATTGAAGTTTTGAAGGAGGGAGGTAAGTGCAGAACATATGATACTCTTAATCATCCGTGACATGGATCTCTCAGGTCGAGTTATTTTCACATTAGCTGAATTGGGCCGATGTCCCATCTTCAGGATCATTACTTAAGTAATCTTGGTTCGCTGGTAGGAGGTAGATGTGCCTGAAGCATGAGAAGAAGAGGTAGGGGAAGAAGTACCTGAAGGCCCAGAGGTTGAAGTAGGCATAGGTGCCTCTACAGGTATCGAATCTATATCCACCGCCGAGTATGTGATCACAGGAGCTATCGGATCTGCCCTTCTGCTGTCAGCCTTTTCTCTAGTATACTCGGCCTCTGTACGCCGAATATCGGTAAAAGATACGGAGTAACCTCAAAGTATCTAGCAACGTCCAAAGGCACACCATCACGCTCACAGAACTCCATAATCAAGACCAGGATTTGTAGAGACGTCATGATCTGCTTGGACCTTATCGAATAACCTTCTCTACGATAAGACCCATGTCAATTATCTTTCTGTACATGATCATCCCAAGGTAGGACGCCTTAGGATGGCGGAGGATAGACTCGTTCTTGGATGATATAATGGTACTACTGATAAAATCAAACCATAAATGAGCATCAATGTTGAAATACTTCTTCTTTATAGGGACTCAGCCTCGATCCACCTTGAGTTGGTGTCGGAAATCAATAGTCCCAACCCGCCCTTCATATCATCCAAGGAATGAGTGATGGGTAGGCCCTCATAGTCTAGTGCAACACCTAGAGCTCTGTTAAGTACATTATTAATATATTCGGCATTCCATCCTAACTCCTTTCCCCGAACCATGACTAACTTCACCGGTCTGAACTCATTATCCTTCTTCTTTATTTTAGGCACCACCTCGCCATATGCCTTGGGGCCTAGTGAACTGCTCAAACTTATAGAAGAAAAGGGTGTCCCTTATGCCAAAGTATTTTCCCTCAAGCCCCTCTGTAGATAACAACCTCTCCTCAAGAATGGTTTGTATTCCATCACCTTTTAATTTTTTAAGAAGCCCAGGAGAAGGAATGTCCGGTGGCACAGGAGCCATAGGAGGTGCCGGAGCTGGCACTGAGTCTGTTGGCGAGGGAGTTGGAGGTTCCTTGGTAGAGGCAGTGTGAGATCTAGACAGAATCTTAGCCCGCCGGGTTCAGATAACTCAATATGGGAGCCAACAATCATCCTGTCAGATATAGGTCTCTTGCCCTTTCTTTTGTTGCCTGTTGGAAGTTCTTGCCTTATTTTCTATGGAGAATTTGATCCCCTTTATTTATGGTAATACCCTGTACTGTTTTTTGGGATGGAATTACTATGTTTGTTTGTACCATATCTGCAAAATATTGAGAAAAAGTGTCAACAAAAAGAAGGCATGAGTTGCCGAACCAATCGGCGAGTTAGCGAATCACATTGGCAAGCTAGATCGGGATCGCCAAAATGATTGGTTCAACAATCACAGAAAAATTCTGCAAGTCGGCAATGTGATTGGTCTTTTGGCGAATCACTGATAGCTTTTGGCAAGATAGTGCTAGCCCACCGAAAGTTACTACGCAGAAAGGGCTTAGGGGTGCAGAAAAAAGGCGATTAAGAGGACTTTTGGTGAGCCTCCTAGTGTGTTCGGCGACGTTCGACTTCTCTCTGAAAAATTACAACAAGAAAATAAAAGTAAAACATGAAATTAAAGGCGAGATGGGGAACTTCGGCGAACCACCGAGTTGTTCGAGGGAGCTCGACCCAGCTCGTGAAACAACCCAACATTCCTACTTTAACCTAACTTCTCGAATTTAACCCCGAAACCCCAAAAATCAAATTAAAGCATGCCTAACTAAAATTAAGACTAGAACCATAGCACCCATCACCAGAGGATAGTTAGATTTCTTCGGGTATTGCCAAATTTTGCCGATTGACGATTTTCGCCCTTAAGAATGATGTCACCTACTATATCATTGGGAAAATTACACCATTTTGGCACACATACGTGTTACTCAGACTTTACCCCACTGAATTAAGCATCACACAAGCACAATCCCACAATATTATTTCATTTTAAAACACAAAACTACGGGAATCTAATATAGTCAATACAGGCAAAAGTTTTGATTTAACATAGGCACATGCTAAATGAATAAGATCAGATAGGCTCAAGTAGTCAGTTGCCTTGCCGAGTTTTACAAGACCTCTAGTTAATGTGGGTGTCCAATCAGCGGTATATATCAGGATCTCTAACTTGGTTGGCGATTCACTAATCATTTCCTGGCTCGCCAAGTTTTACAGACTCAAATATAAAATTGTATTGAGTCTAACGATGGTTGGGATTGGGGTCATTGACCGCTTTGGTGATTTATAGAGTGGGACATTTACTCGTCAACCTGCAATTTCTGAATGCTTTCCACACTTTAACCTGCACAAACAACATAATAATATTTCTAAAACAAAAAATAAAGCAGTAAAGGGTCTTGGGTTGCCTCCCAAGCAAATCTTTAGTTAACTTCGCGGTGCGACACATGTCCACCTTAAAACATAATTCTTGAGATTGACCATAGTGATACTAGTCAAAACCCCTTGATGTCTAGGGTTTAGATGAGACAAGATATTACCCATTTAGGTATCCAACTGCTAGATCAATACTGAATGAAAGGTAACGGTCAATCTAAGGGTTGACACATCTTATTTACTTTCTTTCAAAATCTTGTCCGACCCCTCAACTTTGTTGAAGATACAAGAGATCATATTCTAATATCGTGCACCTTCTAAATCCTTTAGATTTTAGTGCTCATGGTGAGACACATACTTATCCTTATCCCTGTCATTCCAATTTGGATTTTGATCTCTTCATTCTCAGTCACAATCTTTCGACCTTCATCCCTATTCCAACCTTGGTTACCACCCTGCCTCGGGTAGTTTGAATGATAACCATCAACTTGGATTTTTAGGAAATTCACCTCTTCACTCTACAAAGCATCAAACTTTGCTTTTTCAGGATTAGCACACCCAACACCCACGACATTGACACTTCGAGCACTAGCACCCATAACATTTTTGGTCAAATGTCAAGTTTTATCATGATCTTGGCCATGTTTTGGTCCCTGTCTTGGTCTTTTTCCCAATTGCTCCTTTGTA
This sequence comes from Solanum pennellii, assembly GCF_001406875.1. Taxonomy (NCBI): domain Eukaryota; kingdom Viridiplantae; phylum Streptophyta; class Magnoliopsida; order Solanales; family Solanaceae; genus Solanum; species Solanum pennellii. Next base: position 41,769,760 of record NC_028641.1, read on the forward strand.
AATTGAAACATAAGAAAGGAGACATGGTCTTCGTGGGTGTACAAAGGCCAAATAATTTTGATAATGCCATCTATGAGTTGAGCTGCTAGCACATAAGGTTTCTTCATTAAACCTTCCAAAGAAAGTTAGTTAGCAACACCCTTGTTTATCGAGTCAAGGTACCGGTAAAAATACTACAACAATACGTTGTCGAGAAACTCACGAGTTGGGCATTGTATTACAAACTTCTCGAATTACAACCAAGTCTTACGAATTGTCTCTCCCTCCAAATGCTTAATGTTTTTATATCATCCCGAAGAGTAATCATGTTTAATGGAGGGAAAAATTGCACATTAAATGCAATAACCAACTCCTCCTATGAAGTGATTGATTCACGTGGCAATTCTTTCAGCCACTTGCAAGATTTTCCCATCAAAGATAACGGGAACAATCTTAGCCAGACCGATTCTCAAGAGGTGTTCTTGAAGGAGAATGGTCGGTATACATTCACGAAATTTCTAATGTGGCGCGCTTCACACCGATGACTAAGACTCTACAAAAATGACTTTATAGACTCCCTAGAACTCTTGAACTCTGTGCTCTAATACCAAGTTTGTCACGCCCCAAGCTTACACCTGGGCGGGACAGGCACTCGGTTACCATTGCTAGTCTCGAGCAAATCCTTGTCCTGGCTTGCTTCACTCAGCGGAAGACAAAAATCATGCTTATAAGGATGAAAAAACTTAACTAAACTGGACAATTTTATTATCTGGAATGTTTCAAAGATTCAAACTGGCCAAATTGGCATCCAAGTCTTTATCATAAAAATGAAAAGTAAAGACTAGTAGACTACTAAATGTCTAGAAGCCTCTTTACTGACTAAGATGAATGTTGGGATAGACCCCACAACATCCTAATGAACTAAGCTAGAAAGCAATAAAAGGGATGTCCTCTGGATGTGAAGGAGTCTCACCAATTGACTATGGAGTGCTTAACTGGATCAACGGTGCGCTGAATGTTAATCCTCGTTACCTACACCTACATCATGATACGAAGCAGCCTAACTGACATTAGTACATTGAATATATGAGTATGCAAGTTGGAAATTTAAACAACACATAGGCTTGAAAAGGAGTAAGAATGAACACTTACCTTGGCTCTGCTCAACTCAACTCATGATCTACTAACTTATATTTAATATACGCATTTAAGTAAGTGCAATATAAGTAAATACCAACTAAAATTATGCTGAAAACTGTGAATGTATACAAGTATACAATAATGTCTGAGATGTATATAAAATACAATAATTGATGTATATGACAATACAATAACTGATGTATATGAAAATACAATAACTGCTGTATATGAAAATACAATAACTGATGTATACGAAAATACAATAACTGATGTATACGAAAATATAATACTATTGTGGGAGTTCCTAACCGACAATCATCACTTAATAACTATAGTGATGATACAATGTTACTCGGCCCATGCTGCCCATCCATCCTAACCTTGCTAGAGTATATGACCTTACTTGCCTAATGGATCCACTACTAAACTATGAAGAGGGTTCATAAAAAAAGTACAACCCTTTTTACCCATGATGGCTACATGGTTTACATGGTGACTTGAGCTATCTGAACTCGCATCCCCATATAGGTGCTCAATACTACTGCCAAATATATTATATACTTGCTTTTTTGCTTTTAAATCATATTGATTTCGTGCTTTGAGATTAGTTCTCAAAACTTAGCTTTTAAAAAGCTCTCTTGGAAATCATAGTTTCATATTTCTTCTATTAAAACTAGTCATAGGCTTTGTGGAAGTCTATCTTCCTTTCTTCCTCAAAAGTTTGAAAACTTTTAAGTTTAAGCTCTGAGGGACTACTTAGTTCCCTTTTAACTCTCGAGAACTGAACTGAACTTGATACTCTTTGCTTACTCGAAACTTAACTCTTAGGGAATACTTAGTTCCCTTATAGATTTTGAGAATTTAACTCAACTCTTTACTCTTTCTTTACTTGAAACTTGAGTCTTGAAAACCTTTAAAAACTATAATAGAACTTAGTTCTGAACTTTAGACTTGACTTCTTAGCTCTTTTGACTTTGGTCTTAACTTTCCTTGAATAGATTATAGATTCAAGGGTTCGACTTGAGTTCTTTGATGATTTCTAGGTATTTAGAAACCATTTGAAGTGATTAGAATTATTGAAGGATTTAATGTACCTTAGAACGACTTAAAAGGGCTAAACTACGCAAACTGAATGAAAAATGTCGGATCGTGCGTACTGGTGGCGCGCCACGCCAGCCTCAGTGGACTGAGGCCTGCTTTTGGCGCACTGGTAGCGTGCCGCGCCAGGCCCTAGTTGACTAAGGCCAGTTTCTGGCGTATTGCAGGCGCGCTGCGCCTGCCCCTACCCAGGTGCGTTTGACGAAATTTTCAACTCGTTTTCTATCTCAAAACCCTCCAAAACTTCCAACTTCTTTCACTAAATAGTGGGAAAACTTATTACTATAAAAATCTACTGAATGCCACTCAAAATAACTCGAAGAAATAAGAATCAAACCAACAATGGCAGCCAACACTTATATCAACAAGAAATTAAAACTCTCTTTAAAGAACTTCAAGATTTTCATTCAAATAAACTCTAATTTTCTGTATTGAATCAAATTGGGGAGAATGATCTCACATACCTTGATAGGGATCACCCCCGACGAAATCCACGCAACGTTCTTGGAGTTCTTGGATTAATCTTGTTCTTCTCTTCTCCTCTCTTTTTCTCCCAAACCCTACGCGTTTCAAAACTTGTAAAAACTGATTTGGGACTTAGTCTTTACCCCTAAATAACCTTAGAACGAATTATAAATTAATAGAGTGAAAAGTCAACTTTTTCCTTACAAAAATTCGGATTAGGAATTTCAATGCCCAATAGACCAACTTCCGGAAGTCATATCTCCCTCATACGACCTCAAAATTTAGCAAACTTGGCATCGTTGGAAAGATATTCGGCGAGATTTCAATGCATATAAATAACTCATCCAAACTTCTATTGATCCGGTAGTTATGACTGTTTGAAAATGACCAAACTCACTTTTGAAAGCTGAAAGTTTTCCAGAATTCCTTACCCATTTCCAAAAGAGATTATTCTTGGTTTTAGCTTATTCTTAGTTAGTTATAACTACGAGATGTTACACCTTATACGTAGGTTAAAGAGGTTGTATGGATCTATGAGCTCTACTCTTCATATGAAATGGCATTATGAACATATAGGCAACCAGGTGTTCTATGTCATCCCTCATATGGAGAAGCAAGGAATCATTTTGATAGATTTTGCCTATATTTGATAGTGAACCTAGAAACAGTAGGTGGGAATTATGTTTTGATTGATTTACTTAATTTGCGGTCTCTGCAGCACCATATTCATGTAGACCAGTATTTGTTATGCCATATAATATTGCCTCCCACTTACGTATGACAAGTCCATATTGTTCCTACCTTGCGTTATTTCAAGTCCAAACAATCCAAAAAATTGGTTGACATATACATGTAAAATTTGATCGATGAGTTAATATTGTTGTTGACTCAAGGTGTAGAAACATATTATGTTTTCCATTAACAAAACTTCATATTGCGTGTTTCTTTTTGATACTGAATATAAATGATTTTTCTGCTTATGGAATGTTTTCAGGGTGGTCAACTACTGGTAAGGTGGATTGCCCATGTTGTATGGAAGACAGAAAAGCATTATTAAAACGTGGAGATAAAAACTCATGGTTCGATTGCACTATCTATTCTTGCCAATGGTCTATAAATTTAGAAGAAATACTAGTGCATTTAAGAGACAAACTGAGTTGAAGAGTCACCTACAACTTTATCGTTCAAAGAAATGTAGCATAGAGTTAGGACTTACCTAAGGTAACTGATTCTCCACCATCTAAGATAATTTGTTATAGTGTTACACATAATTGGACAAAACAAAGCATATGCTGGGAGTTACCTTATTGGAAGCATAAATAATTTGGATGTCAAGCATATTGAAAAAAAACATTTTTTTGACAATATATTTAATACTGTGATGGATATCAATAACAAGACAAAAGATATTTTGAAGGCTAGGATGAACTTAACGAATATAGCTTGCGAAGTGAGTTGTAATTGACATATCTTAACAACAAGATTTAGAAGCCCAAGGTTAGTTACACATTCACATTGAATGAGAAGATAGATCAGATTTGTGATTGAGTCAAAAATTTGAAGATGTCGGATGAAAATGTTTGAAACTTATCTAGATGTGTCAATATGAAAGAAAGAAATTTGATGTCTATGAAAACCCATGATTTTCATGTTTTCATGGAATCTTTGATGCCTATTGCATTCAAGTCCTTGCACAATAGAATATGGAAACACATCACAGAAATAAGCCTTTTTTTTAACGTGTTGAGTTCTAGCACAGTGAGGGTGGAGAACTAAAATTACATGGAGATTAACATTTGCCTTATTTATTAGAAAATTGGCAAAAATATTTCCTCCTAGGTTTTTCAATGTTACTGATATCTGCCAATTCATCTTGTGCAATAGGTATGACTTGGAGGTCCTGTTCAAGGTTAATGGATGTATCCATTTGAGAGGTGAGGACTTCTTATCTATTTTTCTTTTTTCTTTGAATTTTATTAAAAATTCATTGAAAGGTCATGCATTACAAGATAATTTGCATAAGTAAAAGAACTATAAAAATAGATGGAGAATACAGGGAGCGATGCGTGAAGCATATATGACAAGAGAAACTTCAATGTTTATTCATATTATTTTGAAAGGATGTTTCATGTTTGATAAATAGAACCAATTGACATGGCGATGGAGGAATTATTGATCCTTTGGTACCAATCTTTTTCATATTCAATCATCTAGGCAAAGGAGGCCCAAAACATACTTGAAAGCAAAAGTTAACTAATAGGTCCGCCTATGTGGCGCCACCACAAGCAAGGATTTTCTTTAAATTTATTTTATTTCCAAAACTAGCCTTCCTCTTTCATTAAAAGTTATAACTTTTATGAAAATTTGTAACTTTATTCATGAAAAGTTTCAACTTTTATGAAAAATTACAACTTTTTCATGAAAAGTTGTGACTTTTATGAAAAGTTGCGACTTTATCTAGAGTTGCGACTTTTATAAAGAGTTGCGGCTTTTACAAAATATTGTTCCATTTTTGAAAGGTTGTAACTTTTTCCAAAGAGTTGTGACCTTTTCGATAAGACACAATAATCATTTTTCTACAATACCCTTTTTTGTCTATAAATAGAGGACTAGACTGTGCGTTCAGTGGACTCGATTTTTTTAATTCTGTTTCATTCTAATGTTGCATATCCTGATATGTTTTTTACAATCATTAATTTATGCTTATTTTATTATTTGTGGTTTTTGAGTAGATGCTATAAACATTGTTATTCATGTTACGCAAAGTTACTGTTAGAAGTATTTGCTTGTACAAATTAAATAACAAATTTCAATTGAATATTCAAGCAAGTTTTCTCTATTGAAATCGTTGAAGGTACATTAAAATAAGCCCTTTCAAATCTTAAATTTCTTCATCAAGAATGTTATTCCTTCACATACAAGGATGCAATTTTGTGGTATTCATAAAATCCTCTGGAGTTAATAACTTTGCATGCTCATATTTTTTTGTTTTTATGTTGTTATCTGTTTTTACGAAATTTTATCACTTAATATTATGAGTACTTTAAGGATTGAAAATTCATTGAAGTGTTAGTCAACTTTTGAGGTATCTTATTTCAAAACATACGAACTTTTCTAGTTAGATTGATTTGTTATCATCATTGAATATCCCATAGTTTACTCCTTTCAATGTATCTTTTTCCTCGTTGTTTTGTTGTCTCCTTACAATTGTATTGAATTTTTTATTTGGTATGTATATAATTTGAATATGATAAGGATTTTTGTCCTTTTCATGTTTTCCTTTTTTATCCTTTTCATTCGGCTCTGCTAGATATATTTCTTGTAAGTTGTGATTAGTTTCGTCAAGATTAATTAGAAGAATATGAAACAAAACCTACTCTAAATAAAAGTAATGTCTTAATCTACAAAATATATGTCTATTAACATAGATTTGTTATCCTTGATGTCCCATGTCATTGCCGAGCGTTTGAATTATCTAGGTTAGAATTTTATTATTTTTTAAATGTTCGAGAATATTTCTTTAACATGAGTCTAGAATCAAACATTTTGCTCTATTTGTGATTTCATAATACAACAATCATATGTAAATATTCTTGAAAAAGTCATAAAGTTTCACTGATGAAGCATCCAGAAGGGTCATTCGCAGTATTATGTCGAATGAATTTCTATAAGGGTCAACAATATAATTTTGTTGTTGTTTCAAATTTATTTTGCTCCTTCTATAAGTTTTCGTTAAGAGTAACAAATTAATAATAACGAAAAGTGGTGAACATTTGACGTCAGACAAGTAGATTGTGTCTAAAAAAATTATTTATGCTGTTGCAGTGTACATTTTTTAATAGTACTTCTTAATTTATTTATAACTCATATTTATCATCGAAATTTTTCACATAAATCTGTTTACACAAGGACTTATTCTAACCACAAAATTATAAGGTTGTATATTTTTGATATATAAAAAAAGTAAAAAATGATGTGTAGTCGCTACATAAAAACATCAATCAATTTTAACAAGATAATATACCATATGACGTATAATATGATAAATTATGTATAATATAATTTAATTAATAATTATATATTTAAAATTCTTAAATTATGTGATAATATCAGACCATTTAATTTCTTTAGAAATGTTCTAAGAACCTACAATAGTTTGCTATTTTTTCCTTATAAAAGAGGTTATTGGAAAGGTTGTTCAAAAGGTTAGTAAGATAAGTTATGTTCGTGCAAAACGCGGATGAATTACCTTTTATATATATACTTCTAAATGAGATTCATCATCCCTTTAACTAATTAAAAGTTTTTATTTTGTCGGACAATTATTTTGTTGGTACATATGGGAATACTGTTGTTTATTCTAGGTTTTCAGAGTGGTTAAGAGAATATGTAAGTGTTACCCTATACTATTAATCATTTACCAACCAATTATATATATTGTTAGAATTCTAAATTTTCTTTAATTCAATATAGGTTCATAATGCTACTTCCTTATTCAATCAAATCCAAATAATTATGGGAAGGAACATCCAGAGCTAACGAGGAGGAACCCCAAACTCATGAATCTGAAACATGTGATGAGGAATTACTTGAACAAAATGAAATAAGTGATGACGGAGAATTTTAAAGTGATTACGAATCAAATGAAGAAGATTGACTTGTGTGGATAGTTGTTCTAACAAATTTGGATCATGATCGTGTCCAATGTTTTTCTCTTTAGTTTAGTTGGTATGTAGCAATATGTCGGATTTGATAATGTTTGACTTGGGCTTAATGTGGGCTACAGAAAATTCATTATCTCATATTCTAGATTTTCTAAGATAATTTTCTGTTTGAATATTTTTTGTATTTTATAACAAAGGGATTTGAATTTTTTCTGATTGAGTATTCCAATATTGTAAGTGATTTATGGTAGATTTATGTTGATTTTATTGATTGTAAGCTTTAAATTTTTCCATCATATTTTGATTTCAGAGAAAATTATTTTTCTACCATATGGATTTCACAAAGCTTTTCACCACTAAGTTCTCAAAACATCACATAATATCCTGGATCAGTTGCAGTGTTCACGTGGATAAGATTATTTGAGGAGTATGGCTAAGATTGGAGGTTCAAGGCATTTGGTTGTGCCAAATATGTGAATTCTTTTAGCTAAGATAAGTAGTGGATCATATCAGCTTTTGCGAATGATAGAACAGGGGGTGCTTCCTTATTTTTTCACAATGGGATTGCGTTGATGGAACCCCTCTTATCAGTATTTTGTTTTATGCATCAGGTGTTGTACTGTTGTCTTGCCTTAGGTTTCAAAAATTATAGTTGCTGAGAACTTTATGTAGTGTTTTAGAATGATTTTGAAATTTCTATCTTTTTCCATGTCAAGGATGAAATATCGAGCAACATAAAGACTTATAAGATTCCACTACTCACTCTTGTTGAAGTAAATTTTATGCTTAAAAAACACTTAATTGCTTCTGTCCCAAAGTATTTCATATCTTAATATTCGTAATCCACTACATTAGGTCCTCTTCAGAGATGCAACAAGTTATACCTAAAATAAAATTTTAGCACATTTTGGTCTGAGGATCACGTATGGACGACAAACTCGAGACTCGTCAGGGACTCATATAGAGATGAGATACTTTGGGACAGATGTAGAGATAGTTGTCTCGGGATACTTACACCTCATGTGTGCAGAAGTACACCTGATATAATCTCAATGTTCAACTCACAAGCTCATCCCAATAGTTCATGTGCAATATAGTATGAACTAGTCTTATGAACCCCAAAAACTATTTATGTAAACCTTCACTCTAAATCCCCCTTTAGAGATGACAGGTCAGAGAACGAAGGTTGAGAAAATTTCCACTAAGCAAAGTTGAGTTAAATGTCACATATTCTCCATTAACCACACCAAGTATAGTGAGGTTTCCAAAACTTTTGTAGGAAAAATCTTGATGTCTTAATTTACCCAAGTCTTCATTATTCAGACTCTACATTTTCCCGTACATATATTTTCCTACGTAAGTCACATAGATATCAGTATGTTATTTTCAATATTTTTGTGGTATGAAACATATTCATTTAATAGTTAGATGTAAGGGGATACCACTTACGAATAACTACATAAGAACTGTACCCTTTTACTGATCAAGCAGTTACGCATGGACATCCTATATTACTGAATAGAGCATTCAATCTTCGTAGATTAGGCATTCCAGCCCGTTTTATTGGTGGGGTGCTATTTGTTTACAACCATTTGTATTCAATGGATTATATACCGATTCTTATGGAGATAACACTGTTTTTAATGTACCTTCATCCTTGGAGGTTCAAGTAGAGGCGCCCGTTTTCTTATGTTTTCTCATATGAATCTTTTGTCTCTGCTTATTGGGGATCCCATTTCCGTACAAATTCATTCAATTTATTAGTAACTTCGTGGAAGCCATAATGTAAGAGTTGTACATATAACTTTATTTTAACCTTTAATACTAAGAATATTTTTCTAACAAATCTTCAACTTGGTTGCGTCATTGAAGAGGACCTAATGTACTGAATTAAGAAAATTAAGAGGACCTACATCTGGCTGGCTTGAGTGACTTGTAGGTGGCAATGAAGTTTGAGAATGTATTTGTTTCTTTATAATGTACTAGATTATGAATATTTAACCATGGAATCATGCTATGCCAAGAAATGGAGACATCAACTACCATTCCTTTTTCTTAGCAGTAATTTGCCTAGGGATGAAACAACTCTCTCTACTTCAATATCCTCAACTATTTGTTATTTGGCATCATTCTACCCTAGTAGTATATACACCAACATAATCTAGAAACAACAAGCCAAATTCCTACTATTGTACAAATCGACATGCTTATATACTTTTTCCCCTCATATGTTGGATATTTGATGATGAAGACATCACCTTCAAGCTCAATAGGAAGGACAAATCATAAAACACCACACCAGCACTTACATTCTTATTACCCAAAAATTTTGCTTAACACAATACAATCTCACTAAAGTAGAATAAAGAATCAAGGTATTCAGTTTCAATGCCTAACTATAAGGAAGTTCTTTTTAAAAACATTCCCATATTTGACACAGCCGAAGCCCCTTGAACCTACAACCTTAACCATACTCCTCCAATGATCTTAGCCACGTGAACATTGCACCAGGACATTATGTGATTTTTGGAGAACTTAATGGTGAAAAGTTTAGCTAAATCCATATACTAGAAAAATTAAAAGCTTACAACCAATAAAATATACATAAGGCTACCTATAATAAATCATGATAAAACAGAAGCACTTTCAACATAGGAATACTCAATCAGAAAAAATTCAAATCTTTTTGTTATAAAATACAAAAATACTCAATCAAAAACATATCTTACACAATCTAAACTATGAGATAATGAACTTTTTGTAGCCCATAATAGTCTCAAGTCAAACATTATCAAATCTGGCATATTCCAACATACCAACTAAATGTTAGAACACAAACACTCAAGAAAAATATTTGAAGAATAAACATAGAGTGAACTTATGAAATTCAGGCTATGTATTAATTTGCAGAAGATCTATATTTATAAAAGGAAAAACCTAGCCAATTCCTATATAGTAGTCACTTACAAAGTGGATGTTGAAATTAAATAAGTACATGTGCCACTAACAACCATAAAAGGGGTCACTAACTTGAGAAAGTTGAGCAACAAAAGTTGACTCAGTCTAGCTAGATAATAGGAATCAGTAAACTAAAATAAGTAAAAACAATTAAAAATAATAACAATAAGATGGAAAAAATGAAAATTGTCTAACAATCCTCCTTGGCCTTTTTGTGGCAAACACCAATTCTTGCCTCAGATCATGAAACCTTTCTTTTGGCGATGACTTAGTGAAAATGTCAGCTTGCTAGTGCTCAAAGGAACAAAGAATACACAACACTGCATTAGATTGTTGAAGTTCTCTAATAAAATGAAACTTAATATTAATATAATTAGTTCGACCATGAAACACTGGATTTTTTGATATTGAAACTGCTGAACTATTCTCATACATGATTTGGTAGCTTCTGTTTGTTCATGTCCCAAGTCCTTCAACATCTTCCTTAGCCAGATGGTTTGATTCACAGCAGATGCACTAGCTATATACTCAACTTCTACTATTGATTGAGCAGTAGTTTCTTGTTTCCTAGAGTTCCATCTTAAACAACTTTTCCTCAAATAGAAAAAATATCCAGAGATTCTTTTGGAATCATCAACTCCGCCACACCAATCTCTATTATAGTACCCGACCAGGTTCTTAGTTACATCAGCAGACGTTGGGGAAAAAGTTCCAAACTTGTTGATTTCTTTAATATACCATAGCACTCTTTTAGTGGTTGTGAAGTGTGTGTCTCTTGACAAATACATGAACTCTTAGAGCAAATTTACAACTAATAGAATGCAAGGTTTGTTTGTGGTTAGATATAGAAGACTTCCACTTTTTCGGTGACACTTTCCAAGAAACCTACATATCAACTTGGAAATTTATTTCCCTTCTCCTTATAACTGCATAAGACTTCAAGCGGCTCTAGGTTGTCTTAAGTCTATCTCTAATGAGTTGCTCTTTCTCCATAGCATCATGAGCTGAATTATCCCTATCAAGGCTGCTTAACCTTGTTTGAACCAACCAACTTGGGATATACATCTACGCCCATATAATGTCTCATATGGTTCCATCTAAATGTTGGAATTGTCACATCCGGAAACTACCCCCTAGATGTAATCGGACTCGTCATCCTCGAAGAGGACTAATACAAGCCTCTTAGCATTCATCATTACATTCATAGGATAAAAATGCGAAAAATTTGAAACTTTTCATCTACACTACTTCATAAGGTTTACTCAGACCTCTCGCTTACACATAATATATTTATATAGAGTATACATAAACCCTTTATGTAAGAAGATTACATAGTCTTCTACTTTCATGCCACATATTGACAACATACATAATGTAGTCTTAAAAAGGGATGTCTCTTATTAACAATCTAAACGGAGTCAAATCAACATGGGCATAAGCGCTTACACAAATGAACCTTAGGGTTACAACAATATTTTGAAACAACATGAATGAAATGATTGTCTTTAGACTTAATAAAGAACCATGGCTAGAGTAATAACAAGGCATCATCCAGAACCATAGTTAGAATAATAACAAGGCATCATCCTCAAACTTGAGGACATCCCCACACTTTGAGAAATGATTCAATCATTCCTTCAAAGTTGTCATGAATCCTTCAACACCGGAACCTAAAATGTTGAGGGAAAAGGGAGAAATGGGGTTAGCTCATCACTTGTACTAAGTATGGAATCATATGCACATACAACATAGAAATCATGCTAAAAAGGGACATTTAATGAAGGAATGCTAATTTACTTTGAAAACACCTTATGCACATTCAAGAACCAATACAAATCAATAAGCATATATTTCTTAAGTCAAGACAATGTGCATTACAAGACCAACAATACCAAGTCTAGTCAAGTCAATATGCAAATACACATAATTGAGCACATAATCAAGACAACTCTATCATCAAGTTATAATATCAACAAGCATGGATAAGAGTTCATAGCATCATAACCCAAGCAAGACCATTACTCATGAACCCCCATTAAGTCCACTAGTGCAATGACTAAGCAAGGCCCCATAACCTCACCCAATCAACTAACCCAACAAGAACAATAAGCAATGCCCACTTCACATACTATATCATTAAAAGTCATCATCATGATACTTTATCAATAGACACCAACCATATGTTCATAAGTGAAACCAATATCACATAGTGTCATTAGCATGTAAGATCAACATATACATATCATTTACATTTATAGAACATAAGCACATAAGAACATCCTTCTAAGACTTCTCTCAAGGCTAACTAGTGCAATGTATAGGTGAAGTCTCATACCCCTACCTAGACTAAGTCAAACCCCTAGGTCATCCTAGTTACAGTTCACTTTATTACTTCATGTTACCTTTTGGGAACATCTTGCCTTAAACGACATACACCACATGAGCTAATGTGGAATCCGGTGTCAATGGAACCTTACACCGAAGGAAGGCGGACTACTTGCCAAGGTAGTACCAAAACATGAACATAGCATCAATGTGGAACCAGTAGCTAGTATTCCTATGGGGGCAACATAGTTCAAGAACTAGGAGATGTAGTTAGGACGCTCTTTATGCTACATGCATTATAGTCTCGAGTCTCATGAGTACATTAGTGATCCTACCCTCCCTATTTAGGAAGGGACACTTCTCACTTCTAGTTCACTTGGTGCTAAGCTAGAGTCCTTTTAGAAATGTATTTCATTTATAATCATAACTTAGTTTAGGTCATAGGGTCTACCCCTTATTTAGTAATCATCATAGATTAATAGGAATTGCATGAGTATGTACTTTCAATACAATTCACGCATGTGAGGTTAGCACAGTTACATAATCACATTATGATAAGGCACATAGGCAAGTCATCACCATCCTTATATCATTACATCTTAGCCAACAAGTCACAAGTCATAAATCAAGACATTCCAATTAGACATCATACCAACTCTAATCAATCTTATCATAAGGTATACTTCAATATAACTTCATGACTAAACACAAGTAATCATAATTGAAGTAAAAGATTGAGATCACAAGACTTACTCCAATCTCCTTCACAAGCACTCATCTAAGGTTTTGCCATCAACCATCGAATTAAACCCATAAATGGGTGTAATATCATCACACAATAGTAATCAACAAAATAATGAAGTCAATGGATCACTACACAACAATTCATCACTATTTCATAACCTAGGGTTAGGGATTAAGTCTTTACATACGTCATTAAATAACTTAACTAGACCTCCCATAAATCCTAAATAATTCACTAACCACAGAATTAATTAATTGTTCTAACTTAAACTTGGCAGCATAAAGGGAACCTGACCTACGAGACCCCGACCTACACGTCGTAGGCCAGTCGACGGACCTTGGGACCAACCATCCGGCAGGTCCGTCGTGTTGGTCATACACTTGGCAAATGTCCTATTCATTAAAATGCCTAAGTTTCCATCGACGGTGAAAATCAACGCCTCATCGATTGGACCACGCCTCGTTGCCTGCAAGTCGTCGATGGCTACTCTCCAAGACAACTTTTAGGCACAATGCAAGGGTCCTCTTCAAGGACTCTTTGGTTGGTCCTTGGGGAGTCGTATTAAGGCGTTTTGACTATAAACCAACTCTAATACGTATTAGACACCTTACTACCAAATTTTATCAAATTCGAAATCCTTAAACCTTGTCAAATAGGCCAAGGCACGCTAGCACCTCTTGAACTAGTTTCTGGACGTCATGGACGTTCCTTGACACTTTGATTCTAAAACTTCCTAAATGACTTTTATACATTATATTTGACCTTAAAACAGTGTTACGACTCTTAAAATCTCATGTTAGGCTCTATATTAGGCTTTAGACTTTTGTAGTATTACATTATCCCCCCTTAGGAACATTCGTCCCTGAATGACACCAAAATACTTTTGGAGGAAGGAATAGACTCAAGACTAGCAACTCAATAAACAACAACATATCAAAACATGACTTACGGTTCAAGTCAACATAACCTCATGATGTTTTACACAATACAACACAAAACATCATTTTCAACTCATAAGAGCTCAACATTCACTACAAGCGTATTCACTTATGCCAAAACTTTCTTCAACACACATCATCATTATCAATGCAAAGTCAATATAAATCATGAAGTCAAAGTGTAGAAAAATACACCACATAAGTTCGAATCAAGTAAAAGAGCATTTTTTTTGAAAACTTTCACTTCTAGATGCATAGTTCACTGTAAATCACTGTAATAAAACATATATCTCAATATTTTACCAAAAATCAAGGAAACTTCAATTAAAATCATTATTTTCACTATAAATAGGAACAACTAACCTTATTTATTAAGTAGATGAGGGTAATGGGACTTCATGGTGGCCTCGACTTCCCATGTTGCACCCTCAACTAGGTGTTTCTTCCATAACACCTTTACGGAAGCCACCTCCTTGTTCCTTAACTTCTTTACTTTTCTATCAAGGATTTCAACCGCAACCTCATCATAGGAGGTGATCTCATTCACACCTAGACCCTCAATAGGAAGAATCGACTTGAGATCACCGATACACTTCTTAAGCATGGAGACATGGAACAACGGATTAACCGAAGACAATTCACTAGGTAACTTGAACTCATATGAAACCTTGCCAACCCTTTGCACAATTTCATAAGGACCCACATAACGAGGATGAAACTTCCTCTTTTTGCAAAATTTCACCACCCCTTTCTTAGGTGAAATTTTTAGATACACCTTATCACTTCTTCAAACTCTAAGTCTCTTCTCCAATGGTCAGCATAAGACTTTGCCGGCTATAGGCTTTTTTCAAGCGATTTCTTATTATATGAACTTTCTCCAAAGTCTTATAAATCAATTCGGAACCCAAAAGTTAAGAATCACCCACTTCAAACCATCCAATTGGAGACCTACATCTCCTATCATACAAGGCCTCAAAAGGAGATTAAGATATAGATGAATGGTAACTATTGTTATAAGAAAACTCAACCAAAGGCAAGTGGCTATCCCAATTTCCCTTGAAGTCAATTATACAAGCTCTAAGCATATCCTTAAAGGTTTTAATAGTACGCTCCTCTTGACTATCCGTTTGGGGATGAAAAGCGGTGCTTAGCTTCACCTTGGTACACAACCCTTTTTGAAATGACCTCCAAAACCTAGATGTGAATTGTGCACCCCTATCCGATATGATGGATAACGGAATACGATGGCAAAACACAATTTCATCTATGAATGTCCTTGCATAGTCAATCCTCCACCGAGTATGTAGACTTGACGGGAATAAAATGAGCGGATTTGGTCAACCTATCCACAACCACCCATATGGAGTCATATTGATTTTGTGTCCGAGGCTAGCCTACCACAAAATCCATATTAATATCTTCCCACTTTCAAGTAAGAACTAGGATTTCTTGAAGTAAACCACCCGGATTTTTGTGTTTGGCTTTCACTTGTTGGCAATTTGGACATTTTGCAACAAATTCCGCTATGTCCCCTTTTAAGCCTTCCCACCAAAACACTTCTATAAGATCATGATACATCTTCGTAGAACCCGAATGAGTGGAATAACGAGAACTATGAGAATTCTCAAGAATACGATTTCTTAAGTCATCAATATTGGGCACACACAACCTTCCTTGATACCTGACGACACCATCCCCCCCAAGGAGAATGACTCATTAAGCTTACCAATAATCGACTCCTTCAAATCCATCAATGGTTGATGAAGATGTTTCTTATACTTCACCATAACCACCACATTCAGAGTTATGATGGACCATAAAACTACCATTTGGAAAGTCTACCAATCTAACACCCAAACGAGCCAGCCTATGAACATCTTTCACTAGGTCTTTCTTGGCTTCTTCTACATGAGACAAACTACCCATGGTCATACGACTAAGCAAATCCGCAACCACATTGGTCTTGCCGGGGTTGTAGAGAACACTCATGTCATAACCTTTCAATATTTCCAACCATCTTCATTGCCGGAGATTCAACTCCTTTTGAGTAAACACATATTGAAGACTCTTGTGGTCGATATACACATCCACATGGACATCATACAAATGATGCCTCCATATTTTCAAGGAAAATACCATGACCGCTAACTCAAGATCATGACTTCTCGCACCTTAAGTTGTCTAGAAGCATAAGCCACTACTTTTCCATGTTGTATAAGGACACACCCTAAGCCCACTCGGGATGCATCATAATATACAATGAAGCCCTTGGTACGCTTTGTTAAAGTCAACACTGAAGCAGAGATAAGCCTCTCTTTCAAGATTTGGAAGCTTCATTCACATGCTTCTGACCACTCAAATTTCACACTCTTTTGGGTCAAGGTAGTCAAAGGAGAAGCAATGGACACAAAACCATCCACAAACCTCCTATTGTATCCCTCTAGAGCCAAAAAACATCTAATGTCGCTTGGAGTCAATGGTCTAGGCCAATTCTTGACCGCCTTGGTTTTCCTTGGATCTATCTCAACCCCCTCACTAGAGATGATATGACCAAGAAATGCGTTCCTTAAGCACTTGTAACACCACTCTTAAATGGTCCATGTGTTTGCCCTTATTTTTTGAATATACCAAGATGTTGTGAATGAAGACAATGAAAAATGAATCTAGGTAACTTCAAAATACCCTTTTCATGAGGTCCATAAACTCCGATGGGGCATTAGTGAGACCAAAGGACATTACTAGAAAATCAAAGTGACCATATCTAGTCCGAAATGCCATTTTTGTTATATCCTAACCTCTCACCCTAAGTTGGTGATACCACGATCTCAAGTCAATCTTAGAAAAGTAGATTGCCCCTTGGAGTTGATCAAACAAATCGTCAATCCAAGGGAGAGGATACTTGTTCTAGATAGTGACTTTATTGAGTTGGCGATAATTAATGCACATTCTAAGGGACCCATCCTTCTTCTTCACAAACAGTATTGAAGCACCCCATGGAGAAATACTAGGTCTAATGAAGCCTTTATCTAGTAAGTCCTTGAGTTGAGCCTTCAAATCTTTCAATTCGGCTGGAGCCATCCGATAAGAAGGAATTGAAATGGGTTTGGTATCCGGTAGCAAGTCAATACCATAATCAATTTCCCGTATGGGAGGGATTCCGGGAAGATCATTAAGAAAGAGCTTTAGAAATTCCATCACTACGGGGACTAACTCAATGGGAGGATTTTTGCAGTCTAAATCTTTGACTCTTATAATATGGTATAAACACCCTTTTGAAATCATATTACAAGCCATAAGACAAGAGATAATTTGACCTCTAGGAATAGAATTTCCGCCCTTCCACTCTAAAACGGGTTCATTAGGAAAATTGAAATTAACAATTCTTGTTCTACAATCAATGGAAGCAAAACAATCATGCAACCAATCCATCCCCAAAATGACATCAAAATTGACCATATCAAGTTCTACTAATTCAACATGAGTAACTCTATTGGGCAACATTATAGGATAATTTCTATCGGGAAAAATATCAAATTTCCTAGCTATCAAGGGAGTTACAAAAGATATTGTAGCACCCAAATAAAGTAAAGCATCGATATCAATAGAGAAGACTTGTAACATACCGGTCACCACATCTGGAGAACTCAAAAAACTCATCTTATCCCTTGGGTTTGACACCAAGGATGGAGCATACTTAGAAAACTTAGTGAACTTCAAAGAATAGTCAAGTACACTCATCATCCTTGATGAAGGTTAATGAATTCTTCTACCTTAGCTTTCCTCATCTCTCTAGGAAAGAACTATCCAAGAAATCCCTCTTGAAGATCTCCGAAGTTACCAGACCACCTCTTAGTGACCTATTACCCCTCCATTGCACATACCAATTTTGGGCCACATCTTTGAGTTGATAAGCCACCAACTCGGCCTTCTCAATTCAGGTCACACCCATAGCATACAAAATCTTATAGACCTCATCGAGGAAATTGTAAGAACCCCTAAATTAGTCAGGGTGTCTAGAGACTCACTTGTACCTATAAGCTTGTTTTTCAACATGCTAATACAGTGCTTTAAAGTATGTTTAGGTGATTTGGAAGTCAAATGTCAAGGGACGACTAAGACATTTGACGACTAAGTCACCTATGTGCCTTATATGTGTTTATGTGTGTTTCATGAGATTATAAGGTCCTTATATGAGTTATTATAGTGTTTATAGGCAGTGTGTCAAGTTTCATAAATTTTGGAGGTCCAACGTGCAATAATGTCCATGACGTTCGAAAGGTTTACCTTGAAACGACCATATCTCTTACATATAAAGAACTACGTGAGCATGACCTATGAAATTAAAGGTATTTGAATCCTATTTCCAACTCCACTAATTTTGCATCAATTTAGTTTTTGAGTAAAAATTTATGACCATTTTAGTGAATAGTATAGTGCAGTTTCATTTTGATCGCGGGAAAATATTAATCAAGGTAATTTTGCTGTCGTTTTCCACTAGGAAAACCTAAATAAAACGGAATTCACAAGTCCTATAAATCCCTAAATAGTGCTAATTCCATCTTTATATTCATCATTCTCTTCTCTCTCAAACCCTAGGACAAAACCTCAAGAAAAAAATCAAAGTAGAAGACTCCATTCAAGAAAATTCAAGATTTGTGAAGATTCTTTAAATAAAGGTAAGATTGTAGCTAGGGTTGAAGTTCTTCATTGATTAATTCACCGAATTTTAGTGGATTCTTCATCTGATAAAGGTATGGTGATCCTTCATATCTAAGTGACTTTTCACTTGGAGAGTTAATCTCAAAGTTTTCAAAGAAGTTCCATGATCAAATTCCTTCTTCTTCAATCTAGCCATGGGTTCTTTCTTAAATTTATTTCAAAAGCATAATATGAATGTATTGATGATTATCTACTGATTAAGACTTCATTTTCAATCCAATTGCATGATGAACCCATGCTCTTTCACAAACTCGATTTTAGCCTTGTATGACTTTATGATCTTGATCTTGTACATATCGATTTGTGATTCAATTACGCTAATATGCTTATGTCTACTGTCTAGTATGTATATTGATGGTGAATCGTGTATGAATTATCCATGTGAACCAATGTATGAAGATTTGAATAAGGCTAGGTTAGATCTCTATGTCTTCACTGTAACATTGATCTTAAATGTATAAAAGTGGAATTGGATTATGTTAAGATGCTTGTACATATTGCCTTAGGGTAATAAAATGGTTGAATTGTGGGTATAAATCTTGTATGATCAATGTAAAGAAGGTTTGGTATGAATTAATGTAGGTTCTTCTAGTTTATCATGTCGTAACTTGTAATCTTGACGTTGGGATGGTTGTTATGTGACTCGATCATGGTGAATTGTCCTTGGCTACTGCCTATAAATATAATGTGATGATAATTAGGTATAATTGGTCTAATATAAATATATAACCATTGAATTAGTAAAGATTGGTTTAGGTTCTTATAGCCTATAGACTCGGTAGAGTAAGGTAATGTTGTGATCTATATTCTAGGGTGGATGCAACGTGTTTTAGCTATGATATTCTATATATTTAGCTACTTCCCTAAAAATATATTATCGATAAAATATGATTGATGAACAAGACTAGGGAAATTGGTTGATGATCTATAACTCTCTACTTCCTAGTATATATATGATGTATTGTATTAGATTGTAAAATGATCATGTAGAGAATTGTACATGATTTATTTTATTATAGTACTTTAGCTACTTCCCTATACTTGAATTGTTTATGAAAGAGTATCAATGTTCAATTATGATCAAAGGCTAAAGGATTGGTAAGAATTGCTCTAGTCTTCTACTTCTCTATAGTATTATTGATGAATCCTTTTATGACATTGTGTGGTATGGTCCACCTATAGTGGCGGTGTTTACTTTATTATTATTATATATGTATTGACCATGGACTTGAAGCCAAATTTATGAATATATGAATGTGTGGTTATGATGATCACCTTATGTGTAACTTGTGCCTAGTCTTCTAGTCTAGTTGTGAATCTAGGTTATGTTACTATTGTTATGAGCATGAGAATGATTATGTTAGGGTTATGTGTAGGTGCTGCCATAAATGAAATATTAAGGAATGATGCTCCCTACCTATGTACCCCTATGTGAATGCATGAATAGTAAAGTTAGGAGTCTTAAGTGTAATATGAAGTTGGCTTGCCTCTTATGCTATTTTGTGTTGGTCTATTCTTGGTTGTCGAATTGTGGTTCTAAGAGGGTGGCAGCCTCAATGTGTTGTTGATAGACATGATGTGATCATATTGACCAGTGTATACACACCCTCACTCTACACGCATGCTTATAAATATTATAGGATCATAGTGTCTAATGAAAAGTTGTTCTCATACTCACTAGTGTCTACTACTATGCATGTTCAGTTTATGTCTATGAAAGTATGATATGTATTTCATTAATAAGGATGACTTTATAGGTGAACTAGTATGGGCAAGGGTTTGAGACCTTGTCTATGCATTGCACATGTGTACCTTGATAAGATAGTTCCTAGATTTGGTCTCTTATGTACATGGATATGAATGCATGAATATGTTATGTACATGTCTTTTATATTATAATGTGAAGTATGTTCTATGATGAAGTATGATTATACCTAGTGTCTAAATGTGTTTATATGAAAGCATGGCTCATACAGTTACACTTGTACACATATACATGCATGAAGTGAAGTATGAACATGTGTGGTCAAAAGGTGTTATGTGAAAGGTTTTCTCACATGTACGTACACACACACATGAATGATGATCTAGTCAATAATGGGTCTCTTGAAATGTGTTCTCAAGAGTATCCTAATCTAGATAGATGCTTACATATACTATGTCCATGTAAAAGGTTTTCTCACATGATATAGGTTGATGAAAGGACTTCTCATCTATAAACTATAAGTTAAGCATATGAGGATTGAATATCCTAAAGCCTATGTTTTATAAAGTAATGTAATAAAGACTTTTAATAAAGGGAACTTAGCTTAGCACTGAGTGAACTTGAGTGAGGGGTGTCCCTTCCCATTGGAGGAAGGTAGGTCACCATAATACTCATGAGGTGGATAGCCTCATGACCCAAAAAGGGTGTTAGAGTGATGTTTCCATGATGCCTCCAAGTTCCATAACTATGTTGCCCATAGGATCTAGCATGTGATATCACCTATTATGCTAGCATGATTCTCATGTCTTACCATGGAAAGTAAGACACCCTCTTTTGGTGTGAGGGAATGACACCAAATTCCATGTTTGGCTTACATGGTCTTATTGTCAATTAAGGTTATAGTTTTCCTAAAGTAAAATGGACAATGGAAGTAAAGTAAGGACCCTAACTAGGATAACTGAAGGGTAGTTTCTTAGTGTAGGTGGGGGTATGGGACTTCACCTATGCATTGCACAAGTGACACTTGAGGGAAGTCCTAAGAAGGTGTACTAATGGATGTGTCTATGTTTATGGTTCTCTTGCATGACATTGTGTTAGTGTTTACATGATGAGATGATATGAGTGACATGAAGTTCTAATATGAATATGTGACTAAGGCCCTATATTAAAGTGTATGTTTGTTAGCTATATCTTGAACTTGAGAAGTGATGACATTAGCTTGAGAGGCCATGGCTTGAGCCAAATTGAGAAAGGCTTCCCTTATCTCTCCATCGTTCATCGATGGAGGAACATCAAGAACTTGATCACCCATAGCAACTTCTTCAAGTGGAGGCACTTGGTTGTCTTGATCTCCCACATCAGCCATTTCTTCCTCAGCCCTTCTAGCAGCTGCTCTTCGAGTATTCATACATATAACCACGATAAAAGGTTTATGTGAAATCACATAACAAGACTCTAGAGGCACGACATATAAATACAAGAAGATGAGAGTTTCTAAGAATCACATAGTCTCTCATTCATAAGTGTGGCACACTTCACAATTATGAATAACAATCTACATATATGTGGTATAATGAGACATGATTTCTAGGGATATTCAACCTCATGCTCTGATAACAAGTTTGTCAAATCCGGGAAGTACCCCCTAGACGTAACCTGCATCGTAATCCTCGAAGAGGACTAAGACTAGCCTTTTTAGCATTCATTATTACATTCATAGGTTAAAAATGCGAAAAATTTGAAACTTTTCGTCTACACTACTTCATGAGGTTTATTTAGACCTCTCTCTTAGACATAATATATTTATATTGAGTATACATAGACCCTTCGTATAAGAAGATAACATAGTATTCTACTTTTATGCCACACATAGACAACATACATAATATAGTCTTAATAAGGGATGTCTCATATTAACGATCCAAACGGAGTCGAATCAACATGGGCATAAGCCCTTACACAAATGCCACTTAGCACTTACAACAATATGTAGAAACAACATGAATGAAATGATTGTCTTTAGATTATAACAAAGAACCATTGCTAAAGTAATAACAAGGCATCATCCTCGAACTTGAGGACATACCTACACTTGGAGAAATGATCCAAGCCTTCCTTCGAAGTGTTCATGAATCCTTCAGCAACCGGAACCTAAAATGTGGGGGGGGGGGAAGAGAAATGGGGTTAGCACATCACTTGAACTAAGTATGATAGAAATCATGCTAAAAGGGACATTTCATTAAGCTATGACAAATTACTTTAAAAATACCTTATGCACATTCAAGAACCAATACTAATCAATAAGCATATATTCTCAAGGCAAGACCATGTACATCACAAGACCAATAATACCAAGTCTAGTCAAGTCAACATGCATATCCACATAGTTGAGCACATGATCAAGACAACTCTACCATCAAGTTATAATATCACCAAACATATAAGAGTTCATAGCATCATAAACCAAACAAAACCATTACTCATGAACCCCTATTAAGTCAACTTGTGCAATTACTAAGCAAGGCCCCATAAACTCACCCAAGAAAGTAAAACCATCAAGAACTATAAGCAATGCCCACTTCACATACTACATTAAGAGTAAACATCATCATACTTTAGCAATAGAGACCAACCACATGTTCAAAAGTGAAACCAATTTCACATAGTGTCATTAACATGTAAGATCAACATATACATATCATTTACATTTATAGCACATAAGCACATAACAACATCCTTCTAAGACTTCACTCAAAGGCTAAATAGTGCAATATATAAGCAGAGTCCCATACCCATACCTAGACTAAGCCAAAACCCTTAGGTCATCAAAGTTAGACTTTACTTTATTACTTTATTTTACCTTTTGGGAACATCTTGATTTAACCGACATAGACCACATGAGCTAATGTTGAATACGGTGTAAGGGAAACCTTACACCGAAGGAAGGCGGACTACTTTCAAAGGTAGTACCAAAACATGAATATAGCATCTATGCGGATCCAGTAGCTAGAATTCCTATGGGGGAAACATAGTTCAAGAACTAGGAGATGTAGTTGGGACCCTGTTTATGCTACATCCATTATAGTCTCCAATCTCATGACTACCTTAGTGATCCTACCTTCTCTATGTGGCAAGGGACACTCCTCACTTCTAGTTAACTTAGTGCTAAGCTAGAGTCCCTTTTGAAATGTCTTTGATTAATAATCGTAACTTAGTTTAAGTCATAGTGTATACCCCTTATATAGTCATCATCATAGGTCAATAGAAAT
Organism: Solanum pennellii; assembly: GCF_001406875.1. Taxonomy (NCBI): domain Eukaryota; kingdom Viridiplantae; phylum Streptophyta; class Magnoliopsida; order Solanales; family Solanaceae; genus Solanum; species Solanum pennellii. Next base: position 41,793,765 of record NC_028641.1, read on the forward strand.
TGCATGAGTATGTCCTTTCAACACAATTCACACATGTGAGGTTAGCACATTTACATAATCACATTATGATAAGGCACATAGGCAAGCCATCTCCATCCTTATATCATTACATCTTAGCCAACAACTCATAATCATAAATCAAGACATTCCAATTCAACATAATACAAACCTTAATCAATCTTATTATAAGGTATACTTCAATATAACTTCATCACTATACACAAATAATCATAAATGAAGTAAAGGATTGAGATCACAAGACTTACTCCAATCTCCTTCACAAGCCGTCATCTAAGGTGTTGATATCAACCATCCAATTTAACCCAACAATGGGTGTAATATAATCACACAATAGTAATCAACACAATAAAAAAGTCAATTGAATTACTACAAAACAATTCATCACAAATTCATAACCTAGGGTTAGAAATTTGGGTCAAATTTACGATCTACTTCACAAACTAGGTTAATTCATCAAGAAATAGCATATTTGAATCATAATATATCATAATATAATCATAATAATATAAATAAACTATAAACAAAACAGTTTAGCAGATCAAATTCGTAATACAAGAAAACCCACTTGAAACTCATCTTTTACACATCAATTTGGAGGAACCCTTTGGGGAAAGGAATCCCATAACTTATTAATTGACGAAGATTTATGGAGAAAAATCACCCTTATTCCTTCCCTTAGACCTTGACCTATCCCTTCGATGGAGTTCTTCTATTTGGGAGAGAGAAAGAAGAAAGAAGGAAGAGCAATTGGATTTTGGGAATGATGAGAGTTGGGTTAGTTTAATTAGGATTAAGTGTTTACATACGTCATTAAATAACTTAAATAGACCTCCCATTAACCCTAAATAATTCACTAACCATAGAATTAATTAATTATTCTAACTTAAACTTGGCAGCAAACAGGGACCCTGACCTACAGGACACCAACCTACGGGCCGTAGGTCAGTCACTGGACCATGGGACCAACCGTCTAGCTGGTCCGTCATTTTGGTCAGAGACTTGCCAAATGAAATCTTCACAAAATTGGCTAAGTGTCCGTTGATTTTTGAAATCGACGCCCCATCGATTGGACAACACCTCGTTGCCTGCAAGTCGTCGATGGCTACAGTCCAAGACTACTTTTTGCCACAATGCAAGGGTCCTCCTCAAGGATCTTTTGGTTGGTCCTTGAGGAGTCGTACACATATGTTTCAACTATAAACCAACTCTAATACGTATTAGACACCTTACAACCAAATTCCATCAAACTACGACTCCTAAAAACTTGTCAAATCGGCCAAGGTACGCTAGCACCTCTTGAACTAGTTTCCGGATGTCGTGGACGTTCCTTGACGCTTTGATTATAAAACTTCCTAAATGACTTTTATACATTATTTTTGACCATAAAACAGTGTTATAACTCTTAGAATCTCATGTTAGGACCTAGATTTGGATTTAGACTTTCAGAGTATTACAGGAATGTTAGCTATTATTCTAGGTGAACTCTGTAAGAGGAAGGTGATCATCCCAACTACCCTTGAAGTTGATCACATAAGTTTTCAACATGTCCTCTAAGTTCCGGATGGTATGTGATGCTTGTCCATCCGTTTGTTGATTGAATCCTATATTATGATTAACATAAGTACCAAGACCTTTGTGAAATGACTTCCACAAACAAGAGGTAAATTGAGGAGCTATATTTGAGATTAAAGAAAAAGGAAACCCATGCAACCTGCCTATCTCATTAATGTAGAGTGTGGCATAATCCTTAGCAGAATCTGTAATCTTGACCGCCAAAAAGCGAGTAGACTTATTAACTTTGTCAACTATCACCTAAATGGAGTCATGTTGTCTGCGAGTATGAGGTAACCCTGTTATGAAGTCCATGTTGATCAGTTTTAGCTTCCAAGTAGGAAGGTCAATCTATTTAGACATACTTCCGTGTTTCTGATGTTCTACCATGAGTTGCACACAATAGGGGCAGTTAGCTACAAAATCTGCTATATCCCTCTTCATGCCTTTCCGCCAAAAGAGTTCCTGCAAATCACTATACATCTTAGTAGCCCCTGAATGAATAGAATACTTGGATATATGGGCTTCAACAAGAATTTGTTGTCTCAACTTATCCACATAAGAAACACATAATCAACCTTGGTAACGAAGTACACCATCTCCCACTTGGAAGAAAACCTCAACTCTTTGCTGATGGACTGCACCCTTTAAATGATGCAATAAAATGAAGCAACAGAAGATCACTATCTTGCTTTTCCTTGACGTCCACTACCAATAAAGATTCTAACCCATTCTAAATTGTTACACCACCATCTTATATGCTCATAAAATGAACTCCCAAGCGATAAAGCATGTGAACATCCTTTGCTAGTTTAGTTTTATCTTCCTTAACATGTGATACACTATCCATATATAGTCAGCTAAAAGTACCTGCTAGTACTTTGGCCTTACCAGGATTTTAATGCACACTCATATCATAATACTTGAGGAACTCAACACATCTTCTCTTGCAAAGATTTAACTTTTTTTTGGGCAAACGCATACTGAAGGCTCTTATGGTTTGTGAACACATCTACGTGAACACCATACAAGTAATGTTTCCAAATCGTATGTGGAAACGCAACTGCTGCAAGATGGAGTTCATGAGTTGGATTGTTCTTCTCATGCACCTTAAGTTGTCTAGAAACATAAGTTATACCCTTACCTCGTTTCATCAACAAACAACCTAGGCCAACACTAGATGCATCACAGTAGATAACATAACCATCTGACCCCAACAAACAACCTAGGCCAACACTAGATGCATCATAGTAGATAACATAACCATCTGACCCCTCTTGTAGAGTCAAAAACGAAGCTGTCCTAAATCTAGTTTTTAGTTTGGCGAATATTTTCTCACAATCATCTGACCACTAGAACTTTTTTTTCGTCAACTTAGTAAATGGAGAGGTTTTGGATGAGACCCCTTCCACAAACATTCTGTAATGACCAACTAGAACTAAGAAACTTTTGATATCCTTAAAAGAGGTAGGTCTGGGCCATTGTTTCATTGCTTCTATTTTCTTAGAATCCACTCGGATCCCTTAAGTAGACACAATATGACAAAGGAAATCAACATATTGCAACCAAAACCCGCATTTGGTAAACTTAGGGAATAATTGGCAATTTTTGAGTGTTTGCAGGACAACCCTCAAATGTTCGCATGTTCTTACTCATTCCTAGATTTAATGAGGATATCATCAATAATGAAAATAACAAACAATTCCAAATAATGCTTCAACACTCTATTCATCAGGTCCATGAAAGTTGCAGAAGCATTGGTTAGTGAAAATGACATAGCTACAAATTCATAATGACCATACCGAGTTCTGAAGGTCGTCTTTGGATGTCACTATATCTAACTATGAGCTGGTGATAGCTAGATTGAGGTCTATCTTTGAGAAATGATTAGAACCCTAAAGTTAGTCAAATAAGTCATCTATATTGGGTACTTAATCTTTATAGTGACCTTGTTCGATTCCCTATAGTCAATGCACATTCTGATGGAACCATTTTTCTTCTTTACAAACATTACTGGTGCACCCCATAGAAAATATTAGGTCTGACGCATCCCTTATCTAGAAAATCATTCTACTGATCTTTCTATTCCTTAAGCTCAGATGGATCAATTCAATAAGGAGGAATAGAAATAAGCTAGGTATAGAAGGGTATCTATTTGGAAGTCAATTTTCCTTTTGGGGAAGAATTCTGGTAGGTCTGGGAAAATCTTTTAGAAACAAATCTAGAAACTCATTAACTACTGCAACTAACTCAATAGATGGGCTTCGAAGCTTGAATCCTTAACCCTAACTAGATGTAGATAAAACCCTTAGAATTCATTTTTCTAGCCTTAAGGTAAGAATCGAATCAATCCGTAGGCACTAAGCTACTAGAATTCCATTCTAAGATGGGTTCGTCTAGAAAATGAAAAATGAAAACCCTTGTTCTATAATTGACTTAGACATAAAAGAATGTAAGCATTACATATCTAAAATGACATCGAAGTCTTCCATTTCTTACTTGACAACATATGCAAAAGTGACTTTATGGTAGACTGTGATAGCGCAATTTTTGTATACACGTCTAGTTATACCTGACTCAACGATTGGAATAGAGATTAAGAAGGATTATGAAAGAGTTCCTATAAGTACACCTAAGATTACTGCTACAAAGAGAGTTACAAAGGTAAGAGGTAGCCCTTGGATCATTCCAGTAAGTATATTATATATGAGCCACATCCTTAAGCTGGTCGAATGCCAACTCAACCTACCATTACAAGTCACTGGCATCACTCAAAAGATTTTCTTAACATTATCAATGAAGTTTTGTGGGTCCTCACCAACTTGTGACCTTGAAAACTCAAGTGGATTTATCCTAAAAAAATCCTAAATATTGATCCATCATTTTTTTCAATAGGAACTAGAACCTGTTAATTTTTTTGGTTGGTAATACTCTGAACCAAAATGTTAATCGTATTCAAAAACTCTATGTTCGAAACCCCATGGTCTTGGACTAGAGAAACCTAGTTAACATTGCGTGCATTAGCATTCTTTTCATAAACTCTACAAGGAAGCATGATATTAAGCACATAACGATAGATTAGAAGGAGAGATCATACCAACAGACAATAAGAATATCAAGAAAGTGATGTTTTCCTAAAACACTTTGTAGCCTCCCTCTCATTAGATGTGGTGCACTTCACACCCATAGAAAAGACTCTACTTAGTACGGCTTTTCAGAAAGCCTAGGAATCTTAAACCTAATGCGATGATACAAAGTTGTAACACCTCTATGCTACCCACTGGGCGCGCACATGGGACCTAGGATCACAAGTAACCCTAAGTTAACCCTGTTGGCATAACATGAGTGTACTAATAGGAAGCTGAATCAATAAAAAAAAACTATATTGAAGCTAATATTAAGATAATTTGAAATAATGGGGAATACCCATACAAAATCTGAATATAGATAATATGAGAGTATAATAAGAAATTAAATATCAAACTCAAATGCTAAGTTAATTTAAACTATGTCCGAAAGTAGACTTCAACTGACTACAAGTGTTGAGACATGCCCTCCCTAAATATAGCCAAAACAAAAAGTAAGGACTAATAGCATAACATGTCTTTTTTCCTCGAGGAATGAGGACTCACAACTAATACTACTGAGATGAAGATTAGGAATCTGATCTATGTGTGATCTAGAAGCCAAGTACCTTTACTAACATCACGAGAAGATGTAGCGCAAAGTATGCATCAGTACTTGGAGGGTACTGAGCATGTAGGATAAAGTAAAGCTGAATAATAATCATAACAGAATCAAAGCATAAATCTGAACAATTATAGGATACAAACATGATATTATACTATTAAATGCTGAACATAAAGTAATTTAATTCAATGACCATGTATATGACATGTTGAGACTAAATAATGAACTGACAACATAGTTTTGCTATAGAATTAGATTGAACTATGGGAGATACTAATACCGATATAAAACCACATGAGCTAAATGTGGAGTCCAATGTATATGCCTAATTTAGTGGACCCAATATACCTTGTCAAGGGTATTAAGGCATGGCTGGCATGAACACTAAAATAATTTCCACAGAGGGGAAATACAACCTACGGGGGCATGTAGTTCTGGGACTATCAGATTGAATGACCCTAGTCCAACTTGGTATTAAGTTACTGTCAATTGATTATGTAATTTAGCAATTATAACTGAAATATTGTAAAGTCTAGATAGCTCAAATACTAACATGCTGATTCAAAATGCAATATAAATGTACAGATAATGAATAATTAATAATTGGAGCATGTATAAATGAAAAATCTGACCTAGCATATGCAATTTATGAACTAAAAGGCTAGGGTGATGATTTGATGAAGAAATCGATACTGAAAACATCTTAAAGATCATGATAAATTGATTAAGAAAACTAAAAAAATAATTTATGCTGATATGTTGAAGTTCTACAAACCCTAGGTGTAGTTGATAACAAGGGAATCAATAATATGATTTAATTCTAGGTACCTCTTTGTCCAAAGGAACCAACTAGTGAAATCCCACATACTTCGTGAAAAATTCCTCGGAGAAATCTTTCAATTTCGGGGATGGAACTGATGGAATCTTGTTACATTATTGATTGAAGGTTCTTGACTTCTTTCTCCTCTTACATTTTAATTTTTCTATGTTTTGATGGATGATCTCACCTAGGTAAGTGTTTCTTTTAGTTGTGTTTCTAGATAAAACTGACCAAAACTACGTAGTTTAGGGTTTTAATGACGTAGTTTAGGGGTCCAATTCATAGGGTAAACACCAAACGACCCTTGACTTAACTTCTATCAAGGGCCTTCTACGAACCAGGGAGGCGAACGATGGGCTGGTTGACGGTCCATGGTGGTTGGACATAGGTCATGATACTAAGGGGATTTAGGGGGGGGGGTCTAAACCAAAGACCAAGACAAAGGACCATGACCTAGCTTAAGGACTGTAGGTACGGCCATGGGTCGACCCTTAGAAATTTTTCAAAGGGTTCTGGGAGGCGTCATAGGTGGGGAACAATAGACCATCATTACGGGACGTAGGTTCTCCCTTGATCCATGGGTTGTGCCCGTCGGTGTCGCCTGCAAAATCTGAAAATCTTAATTTTTTTGGGGTTCTAGCATACGAGTTGTTAGAAAGAGTACTCACATGTTTGCACTGTTGCATTTTGATCCTATTTGGAATATGCAAAATATATTTCTGCTGTCATACGAAAATTCGATCACTAGACTTCAACACTTCCCTACCCAGGAAATACTTCATGAATCCAAGATCAGCCATTTAAAATATTTTCTCTATTTCATCCTTGAACCTTTCAATTAGTTCAATTTTTCTTTCTTTCACAAACATGTCATCTACATAAATTGAGACAATTAAGGACTCACCTGCAATGACTTTCACATACAAAGTAGCCTCATTTTGACTTCTACTAAAGCCAAGTTGGATGAGATGATTGTCCATCCTCTCATACAATGCCTTTGGGGATTGTTTTAGGCCATACAAGTCCTTTGTTAAGAGATAAACTTGAATCTCTTTTTCAGGAATTGAGAAACCATTAGGCTTCTCTACATAGATCTCTTTAGCAAGGAACCCATCGGAAAATCTAATTTGACATCAAGTTGATGAATCTTCTAGGAACTATGAAATAAACATTCAAGAATAATCTTGAATGCGTAATACGCCATTTCTACGTGTACTAGATATATGTATATGTTTCTTAAAAATTTACTTATGGTATAGTTATGGACTTGGTTTCCTATCCAACTGGTGACTATAGAATATGTTTAAATTTGTAATACCCAGTGCCTTCCAACACATATTCAACTAAGTGAACTAAAAAACAATTCGAACTCAGGAAAAGTGGTATTCGATGTATAATTCAATGTGGTTAAGTGTATATTAGTGCGACAGTCTTGTAAAGAAACTAAGATTGGGAAAATGGTGTAAAATAAGTGAGGTGGTTGCTTTGCTAAACTATGCTGGTAGGTGACAAGTAGGTGATGTACCTTCTTAGAATTAGTGGACTTCATTTTAAGCAAGAAGTTCAAGTAGGTGATGCACCTACTTAGAATAAGTAGACTGCATTTTAAGTATAAAAAAGCAAGTAGGTAATGAACCTACTTAGAATAAGTGGAATTTAATTTAGGTGAAAAGGGAAAGGAGGTGATGCCCCTACTTAAAATTTTGTGGCAGAACTTGAGGAGGTGATGCACCTGCTTGCTTAAAGTAAAGGGCCATATTATTTTTTCAACTTATTAAGTGAAAACGTCAAAAAAGGTCCTCAAAGTACTAAATCTTATCACAACCCCTTCATAACTTATACTTTAGAAAATTTATCCTAAGGAAAGCCATAGAAGATCCAAGAAATCTGGTTTATAGCTTCACCATTATAATATGAAACAAACCCTTTCTTTTTAAAGTACAAGTTAGTAGAACATATCCCATCTTAAGGAATTCCATTGAATAATCAAATTTAACATCAATTTAATGGGGGAGAGAACAACCTAAACCTTGAAGAATCCAGGTCTTAGAAAGTAAGATTTCTATCCAACAAAGTAAGCTTTGGAAATCTTCATCCCCCCTCTTGTTCTTCCATTGTTTGTGAATGTTTTTATGTGTTGATGAAATAAGGAGTGTTGTATCTATATGGTGTGAGTTTGGACGAAAAATGTGTTGGTTAGGTAAGCCATGGTGTGGAGTGCTCTTAAATGATCCTGAGCCCGTTTGAGCATTTTAAAGGTACTGTTAGTTGGAATTCACTGGATGTTTCTCGAAAGTCCCATGTTCATATTTCTATTTTCCATTGTTATGCTTGGTGACTGTTTTGTGTTTCTAAAATAAGGGGCTGTGACTGGATATGTGCAGAGAAGTCATGGGATATTGTTGTAGGATAAAATAGTAACAACCCTAACACTACTAAAAAAACAACGTTTAGCGACGAATTTGATTCAGTCACTATATAACGACGGATTTGCAACAGAATAGACATTTTGTTGCAAGAATTGCAAATATTTTTTTGACTTATGATACAGTGACGGATTGGTGATGAAATATTTGTTTGGTCTCTAAAAATAAGCGTGAAATTTTGGCGCCCTAGTTTTCGCTACCAATTTGGCAACCAAGTGTGACCAATTTAATTAATATTCTGCGACGAAATAATGAAGGAAAAAATGTTATTAAACTTAAAAATATATTTTTATAAAATTTAATTTATATAGTGACGAAAAATGCACCGCTAGAATAAAAACTAAATAAATATAATTTTTGCTAGCAACGGATATTAAAATCCGTCACTAAGTCTGTTGTAAAGTTATTTCTTTCCAAGATATATCACTTCACTTTCCATTTTCACCAGAAGCTCTCATCTCTCAAAGTAAAGACTATGTAAGCTCTCTGATGGAACTTTCCTTCTCCGATGGCTAAAACTTCCATCTCCTTAAATCTTCATCTCAAAGTAAGTGCAGTAACTCTCATCTCCTTGAATCTTCCATTTCAATCTAAAAAGTGAGCTCTCAAACTATCATCTCTCCATCTTTGATGTGTTGTGAAAATTGGAGTTTTTAGCTCTCAACTCTTTTCATTTCATTTAGTTTGAAGTAATATTGAGATGTGTTGAATAGTGGTTTTATCAATGTCACTATTCTAAAAATAGGGTTGAAGATAATTTCAAGTCTTTCCATTTCCTTTAGCTCGAAGTAAGTTTGAGTAGTTCTGAAAATAGTGATTTTAGTAGTTTGGGTATTCTGAAAATAGGTTTTTTTCTCGAATTAAGATTTTCTGAATATTTGGGATTAGGCTTCAGCATTCAGTGATTTACTTTTATTTGCTTTTGTGAAAGTAAATTGAGCACTGATTTGCTTAATTTTGTTTTGTTATTGCAGGTACCTTTTATTGTTTGTGACAACTTACTATCCCTTTACTCTCTTTGCTAAAAGACATCTCTCTTTCACCCCCTCCCACAACTACCTAATAATTGCTTGTAGTTTTTCATTTGCAATAAGAAAATTTTTCTACAAAAGATTGAATAACAGTGAAGGGTGCAAGAGCTGATATTTGCTCCTTTTTGGAGTTTTTTTTCCTGGTTTGGGAAGGTTGAACGTGGTCATTGGGAGGATTAGGATTTCGCAAGACATTTCTATTTGTTATGAGGGGTGCATTTCTTAATGTCATTCGAAACTTTCGGGATATAAGATTGGGTAATACACATATTTTTGTCATTGTTCAGGGGATTGTGAAAATTGTTTTTTTGTTGTTTATTGTGAATAATTTCCTCATTATTCCTTTTGGGTTCCCGATATGTGCTCTACTTCACATGAATTGCAGCAATACTACTATCCTTATTTGCATTAGATTGCGAAGGACTTCTATCGATAGAGTTAGGAACTTGACAAGAATGATGATTAGTTCATTTTTTTGATAATAATATTAGTGTTATATTGAATCTAGCTTAGAAGTTACTTTTCTGGTAGTTTTGGTATTATAATTTAAGAACATTTTGACTTGTATGATATATGACTTCTTTTTTATTTTGTAATCGGTATTTTGATGGTTTTTAGCTAAGAATCTATGAAAACAGTCTCTTGCATTTGGGTGAATAATATACAAGCATATGACTTAAAACATAGAAGCAATTTTAAGTAAGCGTGGCTGTAATTTTGATAAAAATTAGACATATTTATATAATCAACCAATTAAACAAGCAGAGAGGATGATGTAGAATAGCACATTGAATATGGTGCTTTAGGTGTAAGAGTTTAATCAGACAACATGGTTTCTCATAATAATATCAATCACATACTCTTCATGAAAGTATAAATAATCAGTTTTCTTGTGGAGCTTGGTTTATACATTAAAGTCTAGACTAAAGGTGTTAATTACACTGAATTCGTATGTTATTATTATCTGTGAATATTGGCTTGACAATAAGTAATTGAGTCTCCATGATCAATGCTATGGGCTAAAGACACATGTTAAGTGCTTATGCAACTCAAGTGAACAACTAATTCATATTAATTGTTTAGTTGTTATTTATTACTATTGTTATTGTTAATAACCAAGACGTCTGATGTTTAAATATTGCAGGCATCTACTACTATAACATTATACTTAGTATTTGGTTGTCATTCACTTGAAGTAAGCCTTTATCTTTTTTTTTTCCCTTGAAGAACTCACACGAAATCACAAGAAAACAAACATTATCACATGTTAGGCAAAGGGAGGTTGTCCATTGAGTGGTGTTGACATTGAGGGGACTTGGACGTGATCTTGGGTGAAGTTTTTAGGCAGCAAGTCGAGGGTTTAACATAAAAAAGGTATGGGTTCTCTTATCTCCTGGTCCCTTTACCAAGAGACCCCTAAGGTTAAGACGAATCTATTCCAAAAACTAGGGTTGTTCTCCGTTGCATGTCACTGTCACTAGCTCGCATTGAATCATAGGTTGGTTATGTTTGCTGGTAGAAAACTAGGGATGAAACTTGTTTTCGTGATGATTATGTGTTTATATGTATGTTCAGAATTATGTGGGAATTGAACCCACGACCTCAAGGCAGTAGATGAGGGTAAGAGAAAATGAAAAGAAAGAAATGTGAGGCGTGGGAATCGAACCCACGACCTCAAGGAAGTAAAGGAGAGTTTAGAGAAAATGGAAAATAAAAGAAATGTGGAGCGTGGGTATTGAACCCAAGACCTCTAGGCAGTAGAGGTGAAATAAAAGGAAAACAAAGAGAGGTTGTGGGGTTTGATCCCACAATCTCATGGTCAACTCGAGATAGTCAAGGAAAATAAATAAAAAAAATAAAAGGGGTTGTAGGGGTTCGAACCCACAACCCCTCGGCCAAGAAAGAGAATTTTGAAAGGATAGACATAAAAAGGAAATGTTGATGTTGGGGCTCGATCTAGGGTCCTAACGTCATGTTGAATGAAATTAAATAAAAAGAAAAACGTAAAGTGTTGTCCAAGGGATTTGTAACCGGGTTCCCTTGACCAAACTTCGTATTGATTCATAAGTCATACGTGAATTAAATATTCAAGAATAATGATGCCTACTTAGATCGAAATCGAGATCTTGGCACACATACAAGATGCATAAGTCTTGTACCACATAATCTTAGGAAGATACGAATCACTTAAACGAATGATGAATGAAGCCTCATGGATTGTATGTATAGACCCATAAGTCTAGCATACGTTTAAAAATAAGTGAACCTAAGATATATGTAGTGAAATGATGTAACCCTAGAAGGGTTAAGTAAGAGTGTAAAACACACTAAATGGCCAAGTGCATTGTGATGTACCGTGGTTTCACGATATTTTTAATGCTTTTTCCTTAAGTTTAGTGTGTTTCCAAAAGACTTTTTGTATTGATTTTTGTGTAAGTTTATCCTTATTTGCAGGAAATCTGTCCAAAGATGAACGCGGAAGTTTTTGACAGAGAAATACAGAAGACACCACCTACCACTACGGTCCGTCGAGCTTGTGACGGTCCGTAGGTGGCATCGTAGTGAAGCTGCTGAAGGAAAATGGGGAAGTATGACCTAATGTGGGATTACGGAAGTCCATGACGGACCATCATAGCCACAACGGTCCGTCCTGCTGGTTCGTCGTGATGATCAGAGAGTAGTCCTAGTACTCAAATTCCAAGAAGTTAAAGTATTATGGAACGGAGGCCCTCGACGGACCGTCATGCTTGGAACGGTCCGTCATACCTGTTCGTTGAGGGTAATGAAGACAGCAGCAGAAAAATTTGTGAAGTATGGGACGACGGAGGCCATGACGGCCCGTCGTGACTACGACGGTCCGTCACGAGGTCTGTCGACCCAGACACGTTTTGACAAATTTTCAGTAATTAGAATCCTTCTTTTATTAGGTTTTTGTTTTTATTATAAATAGTTTGAAAAACCTCGTTTTTGGGGTTAGACTATTCGATAGTAGACTTTTTGATAGGAGACTTTTTTATAGTTAAACTTTTGGATAATCTTTAGTTCTCTTGTTCAAGTATTGAAGGATTAATTCAGCAATTGTTATACTTTTTGTGGAATTGATTGTTGGTGCTTTTGTTGATTAATCAAGTGAATTTCTGGATTTTATTCTTTCTCATCAAAGTAAGTGCATTAATTCTTATATTAAATATATGAATAGTGTGATTATGACCATGGGTAACTAAACTCCACAACTAGGGTTGTGGGAACCATGGGTGAATAATGAGGTAAAATCTAACTAAAATAGCGATTCTAGAATAGTGTCTTGCATGTATTGATAATTCTTTCATTTAGAAGTCTTTTTAACGGATGACGAACGTTAGAACTCGCCTTAATGCTACTTGACGGACCAAGAAGGTAGATAATAGGAAAAGAATTATCAACATAGATTTAGTGTACACTATCTAATAGGCTAGTGTCGATCGGTACGAGGTAATAACTTAGTCAAATTTACAATGCTTAATATGAGGTAAAGGTAAGGGTTAATATAGCAACATACATAGCTAGACCAAGGTGCGGAGTGAAATTTTCTAGATGTCGGACCAAGGATTTAGAGATGCATAACTTATCACTTTACATGCAAGATACTAGGAAAAAATTATTATAGTTAGAATTATCAAGTTAGGAACCTGTGGGGAACACTTAAGCCCTAGTTACTTTTATTAATTGATTAAGCTTTAAGATTTAAACCTATTAGTTGTTTACTTTAATTTAGCTAATTTTTTGCAGAGTAATTTAGAAATAAACCCCCACCTTTATTGTCTTCTGTTTTCTAGGGAAATAATTGACTAAATTATAGTAATAATAGAATAAAGTAAAGTCTGAACTATTTTCCTCGTGGGAACGATCCCAACCTCATTAGTTGGGTTCTTTACTTGATACGACCGCTTTACTTCTTATTTGAGAAGTAAATTTGAGCGTATCAAATTTTGGTGCCGATGCCGGGGAAAGTAGCTTTTAGATTAACTTTAACTTATTACTAAAGTTTAGTCAATATTTTCTTAATTTTACTTTTCTATTGTTTTTTATTCTTGCAAAACTATCTTCCTTGTATGCCAAATACACGGAGAGGAAGAGAACCCTTGTTTCCCTACGATCACGAATTAGAGCGTACACTATTCAATGTGAATCGAAACTCGGGCATTAATGATGATGATCCAAACCAGAACATCCCAGCTCCAGTTAATGTTCATGGTCAGTTATTACCCGATGATCCTGGTGAAAATCAACAAAGGGGACAAAATCCNCAGTTGATGTTCATTGTCAGTTATTACCCGATGATCCTGGTGAAAATCAACAAAAGGACAAAATCCTGCTCCACGTCCTCAAGAATACTACAGAGGCTATGATAATATTGCAGACTCTGATGGGCCATTTGTCTTTCCCCCTCTACCACAAGGCCACACCTTTGTGGTAACTAGTAGTTTGATGCAAATGCTCACTGCTAGAGTATTGTTTTCAGGGCTACCTTCTGAGGACCCACATGCCCATATAGCTAAGGTAAGGGCAGTGTGTAAAAGTTGTGTAGGGAGGCCTGATTTGCATTAGGATGTAATAGGGCTAAGAGTATTTCCTCTCTCACTGAAGGGAGAGGCTGCTAGTTGGTTCACTGAGCTCCCTTATAACTCAATTTTCACTTTGAACCAACTAAGGGATGTTTTCTTAGCACGTTACTACCCGGTCTCCAAGAAACTAAATCACAAAGACAGAGTGAACAACTTTGTATCACTACTAGGAGAGTCAGTTAGCAGTTCTTGGGATAGATTCACTTCATTTTTGAGAAGTGTCCCCAATCATCGCATAGGTGATGAGTCACTGAAGGAATACTTCTATCGGGGATAGGATGATAATAATAAAGCGGTATTGGATACTTTAGCGGGTGGTTCTTCTGGGGAGTGTCCTTATGCCGAGATTGGCGAAAAGTTGGAGAAAATCTCCCGGAATAATAAAGCTTGGATAGAGAAATTCTCCCGGAATAATAAAGCTTGGAGTACTAGGAAGTCAGATACTGGAAGAAATACCTTCACAGTGCAATCCACACACAACCCAGCCACAGCTGAGATTCGTGAAGAGATGGCTCAGATGAGAACTGAGCTTGGTTTGGTATTAAAACATGTCACTAGGGGTACAGAAAAGATAAATGCAATTAACTACTTGTCTAAATCACCACCACCAAATGATGAATGTTATTATGAGAAGGATTCTTATGCAGTAAATAAGCAGACGGGGGGGTTTCCGACCGAGTGCCCAAGGCTCAAATCAGGAGAATTGGCGCCAAGGTCAAGGAAACCAAGGTCGTATCTATGGTAACTATAATCGTGAGGGTCATTATGTCCGAGATGGAAATTAGAACCGCGACAACAACTTCAACAGGGGAAACTATGGTAACAAAAATGATAGGAATGAGACCTATGTTCCTCCTCAAAATCGTGAAGTTACTCCTAGGGATGGTGGAGGTAGTATGGCGCGAGTTGAGGATATGTTGCACAAAATGATGAGGAGGTTCTATGCTAGCGATGATCACACTAAAGATTTGAGGTGTGTTATAGCGGGTATTGGGCAGAAAGTCGATACACATGCAATATCGATTAAGCAGGTTGAGTTACAAATGGCCCAATTATCTGCGACTGTGAACAAACGGCAACCGAGCACTCTTCCTAGCAACACTGTCCAAAATCCAAAAAATGATGGTCACTGTATGGCAATCACTACTCGCGGTGGTAAGCAAACCATTGACCCACCTATGCCGTCTAATGAGGAAAAGGTGATAAAAGATAATGATAAAGTGGTAGAGGTTAGTGGTGAAGTAGAAGATAACACTGGAAAATATGCTGAAGTGCCTAAAAAGGTAACTCCCACGCCTAGACCCCCCCCATTTCCTCAAAGATTAGTCAAAAAGACCGAGGATGGTAAATATCGGCGTTTTATAACGATGTTGAAGCATCTTTGTATCAATGTCCCTTTGGTAGAAGCTTAAGAACAAATGCCCGGTTATGCCAAGTTTATGATAGATCTGGTTACAAAGAAAAGATTGGTCACTTTTGAGGATGATGATAGAATGCAACATTGTAGTGCTATTGCTACAAGATCTCTGATACAAAAGAAAGAAGATCCGGGTGCGTTCACTATTCCTTGTACAATCGGGTTATTACAGTTTATGAAAGCATTATGTGATCTGGGGGCAAGCATAAATCTCATGCCCTCTCGATTTACAAGAAGTTGGGTTTGAGTGATCCAAAGCCCACTGTGATGCGGCTACTGATGGCCGATCGAACAGTAAAAAGGCCTATAGGGATACTCCACGATCTGCTAGTAAAAGTGGAGTCATTCATATTTTTGGCAGATTTTGTTATTCTTGATTGTAAAGTCGATTTTGAAGTTCCTATTATTCTTGGGAGGCCATTCCTTGATACGGGTAGAGCCTTAGTTGATATGGAAAATGGGCAGATGAAATTTTGGTTGAACAATGAAGAAGTGACCTGCAACATTTTTAGGTCCATGAGGCAGAGTGGTGAGCTCCAAACGGTATCTGCTATATCCTACAAAGTTGGTGAGTCATCTGAGACACAAATAGAAGAACATCTAGGCGTAGAAGCAGTAGCGGCAGTGATAATGAATTTTCATGACAATTGCATTGAAGAGTACGGGTCATTAGTCGCGGCTCTTAATAGAGGTGATGTTCAATTTAAACGGAAGAAATATGAGTTAGAAATGAAGAATCGCGAGTCTCCACCCGCGAAACCATCTATAGAGGAGGCTCCAAAGTTAGAACTAAAAGCTCTCCCACCTAATCTCAGGTATGAATTCTTAGGAAATGGTCACACTTCACCGGTAATCATTGCATCAGATCTGAATGAACAACAAGTTGAGAGTTTGGTGAAAGTGCTAAAAACAAGGCCACACCTTTGTGGTAACTAGTAGTCTGATGCAAATGCTCACTGCTAGAGGTTTGTTGTCAGGGTTACCTTCTGAGGACCCACATGCCCATATAGCTAAGGTAAGGGCAGTGTGTAAAAGTTGTGTATGGAGGCCTGATTTGGATTTGGATGTAATAGGGCTAAGAGTATTTCCTCTCTCACTAACGGTAGAGGCTGCTATTTGGTTCACTGATCTCCCTTATAACTCAATTTTCACTTGGAACTAACTAAGGGACGTTTTCTTAGCACGTTACTACCCGGTCTCCAAGAAACTAAATCACAAGACAGATTGAACAAATTTGTGGTACTACCAGGAGAGTAAGTTAGCAGCTTTTGGGATAGATTCAATTCATTTTTGAGAAGTGTCCCCAATCACCGCATAGATGATGAGTCACTGAAGGAATACTTCTATCTGGGATAGAATGATAATAATAAAGCGATATTGAATACTATAGCGGGTGGTTCTTATGGGGAGTGTCCTTATGCCGAGATTGCCGAAAAGATAGAGAAAATCTTCTGGAATAATAAATCATGGAATACTAGGAAGTCAGATATTGGAAGAAATACCTTCGCAGTGCAATCCACACACAATCCAGCCACATATGAGATTTGTGAAGAGATGGCTCAGATGAGAACTGAGCTTGGATTTGTATTAAAACATGTCACTTGGGGTGCAGAAAGATAAATGCAGTGAACTACTTGTCTAAACCACCACCACCAAATGATGAATGTTATTATGAGGAGGATTATTATGCGGTAAATGAGTAGACGGGGGGTTTCCGACCGAGTGCCCAAGGCTCAAATCAGGAGAATTGGCGCCAAGGGCAAGGAAACAAAGGTCGGATCTATGGTAACTATAACCGTGAGGTTCATTATGTCCGAGATGGAAATTTACAATCGCGACAACAACTTCAATAGGGGTAACTATGGTAACAGAAATGATAGGAATGGGCACTATGTTCCTCCTCAAAATCGTGAAGTTACTCCTAGGGATGGTGGAGGTAGTATGGCGTGAGTTGAGGATATGTTGCACAAAATGATGAGGAGGTTCGATGCTAGTGATAAGCACATTAAAGAGTTAAGGAGTGATTTAGCGGGTATTGGGCAGAAAGTCGATACACATGCAATATCGATTAAGCAGCTTGAGTTGCAAATGGCCCAATTATCTGGGACAGTGAACATGCGGCAACCAGGCACTCTTCCTAGCAACATTGTCCAAAATCTGAAAAATGATGGACACTGTATGGCAATCACTACTCGGGGTGGTAAGCAAACCACTGACCCACCTATGTCGTCTAATGAGGAAAAGGTGATAGAAGATAATGATAAAGTGGTAAAGATTAGTGGTGAAGTAGAAGATAACACTGGAAAAGATGCTGAAGTGCCTAAAAAGGTAACTTCCATGCCTAGACCACCACCCCTACTTCCTCAAAGATTAGTGAAAAAGATCGAGGATGGTAAATATCAGCGTTTCATGACAATGTTGAAGCAGCTTTCTATCAATGTCCCCTTTGTAGAAGCTTTAGAACTAATGCCCGATTATGAAAAGTTTATGAAAGATCTAGTTACAAAGAAAAGATCGGTCACTTTTGAGGATGATGATAGAATGCAGTGATGTAGTGCTATTGCTACAAGATCTCTAGTACAAAAGAAACAAGATCCGGGTGCGTTCACTATTCCTTGTACAGTCGGGTTATTACATTTTGAGAAAGCATTATGTGATCTGGGGGCAAGCATAAATTTCATGCCCCTCTCAATTTACAAGAAGTTGGGTTTGGGTGATCCAAAGCCCAATTCGATGTAGCTACTGATGGCCGATCGAATAGTAAAAAGGCCTATAGGGATACTCCACGATATGCTAGTGAAAGTGGAGTCATTCATATTTCCGGCTGATTTTGTTATTCGTGATTGTGAAGCCAATTTTGAAGTGCCTATTAATCTTGGGAGCCCATTCCTTGCTACGGGTAGAGCCTTAGTTGATATGGAAAATGGGTAGATGAAATTTCGGTTGAACAATGAAGAAGTGACCTTCAACATTTGTAGGTTCATGAGGCAGAGTGTTGAGCTCCAATCGGTATCAGCTATATCCTACAAAGAAAAGATGAAGAAGTACCATGACCTAAAAATTGAAAAACGAGAGTTTATGGTTGGGGATTTGGTGCTTTTATACAATTCTAGGTTGCGCTTGTTTTCGGGCAAGCTCAAGTCCAAATGGAATGGCCCTTATTTGATTACCCAACTGTTCCCTCATGGAGCAGTTGACTTGGAAACCAAGGAGGGTGGTGCGGTTTAAGGTGAATGCACAACGAATAAAAACCTATTTCGGGCATGCTGAATAAGCAAATGAAGTGATTGAGGCATACCATCTTGATGAAGTCAGAGTAATCAAGTGTATTTAGTCGTGCCGCGATGTAAATCAGGCGCTGGTTGGGAGGCAACCCAATACTTACAGTTTTCTTTCTAGTAATGGTAGCATTTTCTACTAATTTAGGGTTAGAAACATGTAGGTTAACATTAAGTATTCAGTTTGAGTCACAGGGGATTATTGTGGCATCCTCAGTTCTGTCACTGAATGACAGAACGAGACCCCGATGATGGACCGTCGTAGGGTCTGTTCCAACACCCCACTATTCTTTTTCTCTAAGTGTCCACCAACGGACACATGCGATGGACCGTCGTTCCCATAACGGTCCGTCCTGCACAACCGTCATTGTTGTCAGAGACCCTTGCCCTAAGGGTCTCCAACTTTATCTTAAGTTTCCTCTGACGGACATCTAAGACGAACCGTCATTATCACGACGGTCCGTCCTGCACAACCGTCATGGTTGTCAGAGACCCTTGTCCTAAGGGTCTCCATTATTTCCAAGTGTCCACTGACGGACATCTACAACGGAGCATCGTACCCTCGATGGTCCGTCCTGCACAACCGTCATGGTTGTCAGAGACCCTTGTCCTAAGGGTCTCCATTATTTCCAAGTGTCCACTGACGGACATCTACAACGGAGCATCGTACCCTCGATGGTCCGTCCTGCACAACCGTCATGGTTTTTAGAGACCCTTGTCATAAGGATCTCCAACTTTTTCTAAGTGTCCTCTGACAAACATCTACAACGGACCGTCATTACCACGACGGACCGTCCTGCACAACCGTCATGGTCAGAGACCCTTGTCCTAAGGGTCTCCATTTTTTTCTAAGTGACCACTAACGGACATCTACGACGGAGCATCATACCCTCGACGGTCCGTCCTGCACAACCATCATGATGGTCAGAGACCCCTCTCCTAAGTGTCTCCATACTTCTTATAAGTGCCCCACGATGGACATTGACGACGGACCGTCATGCTTATCAGTCATCACTGTCAGAGACTTTCCTTCAGGGTTCTCCACATAAACATAGTTGAAGTAAGACATGACGGACCCCATGACGGTCCATCATACTTACGACGAGCTGTCACCTGGTTCGTTGTGTTTCACTGTTACTACAGAGATGTCATTACAACTTTACTCTTATGTTTATTTTGTGTTGTTTTTGCTTGTGTTGTTTGCTCCTTCTAGTACTAATATTGATTCTTCACAGGTACTATCTCTAATGGCACCGAAACAATATCGAGTTTACGCACGTGGGCCCTTAAAGTCTGTCGCCCCGTCTGCCCGACTGGTTGTAGTATCTGATGACGAGCATGATCCCGAGTACGTGCCCCGAGGCACTGCTACTCCAGCACGAGCTGCACGTGCAACCAGAGCTACGCCCAAAAAGGTGGCATCAAGCGTAGTCACTGCCTCCCAGTCTTATGAGGAGCGCACACTGACCGGCACACCTTCTAGGTCAGCTACACAAGAAGAAGGTGCGTCTGGTTCCTTAGAAGTTTCGTGGTCGGAGGAAGCCTCCGGGTCCGCAGAAGTACCTGCACCCGCCACGGCTGCACAGTCTGCCTCGTCTGATGAGGCTAACAGTCCTGATTCCACTCCAGGCTCACCGACTGGTGCTCTCACCCCGGTTAACGACCAGCCCAACTGGTGGTGTGTTGACGGGAAATACCAAGTGTATTCAGACACCAGGTTTCTAAATGATAAAGGCATCATGACACGGACCCTTACACTAGAGAGGCGGCTCCTTACGGGAAGTCTACCCACCATGCCAGATATCCACAATCTCTTAACAAGACACCGACTACAGTGGAAAGCTCGTTCTTTGGGCCGCTACAGTGAGGAGTTGGTTCGAGAGTTTTACGCCTCTTATGTGGCACTATCCAATCACAAATCGATAAGCGAGCTGCCCCCGCAAAATAGGCTCCACTTGAGCCCGTCAGAGTACCCGGCATACGGGTTGAAATCTCCCTGCCAACCATCTGCCGGTATCTATATGGTAAGGATATTGATGCCACCAGGACCCCTCTCACCGGCTAGTTCAACTACCGGTGGTAAATTGTTAAAGATGGCCAATTCTTGTGTTAGCCATCGCGGAGAGAGACCACTAAGAGGTGGATAGCCCTGCACTTATCTATTGATGGAGAGAGCGTCGACTGGGTATCAAAGCCAAAGAGAGCCATCAGGAAGGCTAACTTGACCTTCACGTCTAAGTTTTTATGGTTGATTGTCCGCCACTGCCTTTCCCCCACGACTGCTGATAATATACTTATATGGGATCCCGCAGTTCTGATGGCGGCGATGATAGCGGGGTTTGAGGTGGACTTCGCTTGTCTTCTACAGGCAGCCATGCATGAGAAGGCTTTCAAGGTCACCACTTCTTACCCTTTTTCGTGCATGATATTTTCCTTATGCAGGTCCGCAGGTGTGCTCATCTGTCACATTGATCGTCTCAAGGCTCCGCTGGGCACTGTTGATATTGGCCTCATCATGGATGAGGCCAATGAGTTGGCTCCACACAGAGGGCCCCGTCCAGAGGTGCCTCCACTTGGTGAGAATCTGGCTGACACTGTAGCGCATGCTCAAACGGCTACACAGTTTCCTTCCGAAACCACTAACACTACCCCGGTCGAGTCTATCCCGGGTAGTAGCACTGCCCCTAGATCGTCTCACTCAGCCCCTTTCCCCAGTCTGTTTCCGCTTGCTAGGGTCCAGAAACTAGAGGCTCAGATGGCAACACTTCTGCATCACATCCAACCTTGGATGCAGAGGTCTATTGCTGAGGCGGAGGAGCGCTAGGAGCGTAAGATGGCCCAACACATAGAGCGGAAGATCACTGTGGTTCATCAGCGCTTAGACTCTTTTGAGTTGCGGTTGCTAGCCCGTCCAGCCCCTCAGGTGGATGTGTCAACCCTTCAGACTGCGTTTGAGAGTCTGCGAGCTGATATTGATATGATCCTAGAGGCTAGGGTGCCTGAGTCTAAGGCCCCTTCTGCAGAGACTGTTGAGGACACAGTGTTGGTGGCTTTATTCGCCACTTTTGAGATTCCAGCACCTACTCCTCGAGTTCATGCATAGAGGCGTAGGGGTTGAGAGGAGGATGAGGCTAGAGCAAGGAAGAAGGAGCGCCATGACATGGAGGCTGCGAGGAGAGCCTCGATTGCTAATGAGGAGGCACGTCAGATCAGGGCAGTAGAGTCAGCTGCTGGGGCATCTAGATCCAAAGATGTGGAGACAACGGGAGGCACTACTGAAAGTGATGTTGCTGATGAGGAAACTACTGAGGGTGTCCATACTACATAGGTAGTGGGTTTCGGGTAACCGGACTCACTAGCTTGCTGATCGTCGGTGCTTTGCCCCCAGGTTTGCTTCACCTACCACTCTCGTATTTCAGTTTTTTTATGCATTGGGGACAATAGCATATCTTTTTGTTGGGGTGGGGTAAATGGAAAGTAAGTGCTAGGGTGAAGTCTGAGTAGCCCAATCCACGATCCTCTTTTGGGGTTTTCTTGCCTGTGTTCTTTTTCCCCAAGAGACTAATTATTTTTATTGTTGAACCGGCATGTCTATATCTTGTGTACATAGTATAACTCTGAAGCATGATGGCTAAAACAAAAATGATGTCCTGATCTATGAAAATGATGCATGGATAGGCATAGTAATTGATAAATGTGTGGCTCTAAGCATGACATAGAGATACACCACTCCATGACCCTAAGTCTAAGACTCGAACTAGGTGTCTGATAATCTGGTAGAGTCACGAGATGTCAAGTGAGTGTGAGGAAAATTTGAATATTCCACTATTTGTACTGAGCTAGAACTTGCCTGGTTAGTCCTGCTAAAAGTAAGTTGTAATAGAGAATTAGGAAAGGATCATAGGACCTTGTTCAATATAGAAAATTTTTAGCCTAAAAAACCGAATGAAATAAATCCCTCTTTGATACAAATGATTTGAGCTTAAAATAGACCTTTCTTTTTCACCCCAACTGATCTTTTCTGGGAATAATGTGTTAGCCCTGGTCTCTCCTTGGACATGTGAACCTCAGCTTATGCCAAAAGCATAAGTTGAGCGTGGCTAATGCAGTAAACAACCTTTTCGTGGCCCTGACCCAACTTTGGGTATTGTGTACTTCGACTCATGGCAAAGCCAAGAATTGAGGGTGGCTATTATGAGGAATGCTCTGGAAGGTGGGGTTGAAAGAACAAAGAGAGAGAAAGAACAAAAGTATACTGACTCAAGAACCAGTTGAAAGAAAAGTGAAATAAAAAAATATAGAAACGAAAAGAGTCACTTACACAAATGAAGAAAGAAGGGAAAATAGCAAGGTGAAAGAATATGAGAAATTGGGCAAAATAAAACGATTAAAAGTGGTACGTTTAGCCGATATGACAAGGAGGGAAAAAAGTCACTTAAGTATACCTAAATATATCCTACCTGACCCTGATCCTATGTTACAAGCTAAAAAAGTCCTATCGTGATCCTAAGAGTTGTATGGCGAACTTAAAGCAGTGAAAATAAGGGCAAGCTTATGGCAATATGTATGAATGAGTTGTGAATTTGTTCTGAGAGTGAGTATTGAAAAGTAATCCTTATACTCAAACTGAAATCATTGTGTGAAAATGAGGATGTTGTTTTGAAGTGAGGACACTAGTTGCAATATCGGAAATATTAGCACCTCGGTGAGAAATTGAAGAGGATAGGTGTAAGTGCGTGGTGAGTGTGTGTCATGGTCTACTTCCACATAATTTAAGCCTAATCGTCATAAAATGCATAAACATGATGAGACTGATCGGGATTGATAGCCAAATGATTGCGAAAGCTAAAATATGGATACTATTGTACAAAGATTTTGTAGTGAGTCATAGTGCGTCGCTTGAGGACAAATAACGAATTTATGTTGAGGGTGTTGATGTACCGTGGTTTCATGGTATTTTTAATGCTTTTTCCTTAAGTTTAGTGTGTGTCCAAAAGCCTTTTTGTATTGATTTTTATGTAAGTTTCTCATTGTTTCAAGGAAATCTGTCCAAAGATGAACGCGGAAGTTTTTGAGCGAGAAATGCAGAAAAGACCACCTACGGAGCCAACAACGGTCCGTCGAGCTTGTGACGGTCCGTAGGTGGCATCGTAGTGAAGCTGCTGAAGAAAGATGGGGAAGTGTGACTTAGTGTGGATTACGGAAGTCCTCGAGGGACCGTCATAGCCACGACGGTCTATCCTACTGGTTTGTTACAATGATCAGAGAGTAGTCCTAGTACTTCCAAGAAGTTTAAGTATTATGGAACGGAGACCCTCGAAGGACCGTCGTGCTTGGAACGGTCCCTCATACCTGCCGTTGAGGGTAATGAAGAAAGCAACAAAAGAATTTGTGAAGTATGGGACGACAGAGGCCATGACGGCCCGTCGTGACTATGACGGTCCGTCACGAGGTCCGTCGACTCGGATGCGTTTTGACAGATTTTTAGTAATTAGAATCCTTCTTATATTAGGTTTTTGTTTTTATTATAAATAGTTCGAAAAACCCCATTTTTGGGGTTAGACTTTTTGAGAATAGACTCTTTAATAGTAGACTTTTGGATAATCTTTAATTCTCTTGTTCAAGTATTGAAGGATTAATTTCAGCAATTGTTACACTTTTTGTGGAATTGATTGTTGGTGCTTTTGTTGATTAATCAAGTAAATTTCTCGATTTTATTCTTTCTCATCAAAGTAAGTGCATGAATTCTTATATTAAATATATGAATAGTGTGATTATGACCATGGCTAACTAAACTCCATAACTAGGGTTGTGGGAACCATGGGTGATTAATGAGATAAAAACTAACTAAAATAGAAATTCTAGAATAGTATCTTGCATGTATTGACAATTCTTTCATTTAGAAGTCTTTTTAACGGATGACCAACGTTAGAACTCGCCTTAATGCTACTTGCCGGACCAAGGAGGTAGACAATAGGAAAAGAATTATCAACATAGATTTAGTGTATACTATCTAATAGGCTAGTGTCGATTGATACGAGGTAATAAATTAGTCAAATATCAAATACAATGCTTAATATGAGGTAAAGGAAAGTGTTAGTATAGAAACACACGTAGCCGGACCAAGGTGAAGAGTGAAATTTTCTAGATGTTGGACCAAGGATTTAGAGATACATAACTTATCACTTTATATGCCAGACACTAGGAAAGAATTGTTATAGTTAGAATTATCAAGTTAGGAACGTGTGGGGAACACTTAAGCCCTAGTTACTTTTATTAATTGATTAAGCTCTAAGATTTGAATCTGTTAGTTGTTTACTTTAATCTAGTTAATTTCTTCTATTAATTTAGAAATAAAAAAACCCTTTAGTGTCTTTTGTTTTCTAGGAAAATAATTGAATAAATAATAGTAATAATAGAATAAAGTTAAGTCTGAACTATTTTCCTCGTGGGAACGATCCCAACCTCATTAGTTGGGTTTTTTACTTGATACAACCGCTTTACTTCTTATTTGAGAAGTAAGTTTGAGTGTATCACATTGGCACATGATGAAATGAACAATGAAATGATGAAATGAACAAAGAAATGATGAAATGAACAATGAAATGATGAAATGAACAAAGAAATGATGAAATGAACAATGAAATGATGAAATGAACAAAGATATGATAGAAATGAACAATGAAATAATGAAACCCTTGAAGGGTTAAGTAAGAGTGTGAACACACTAAAAGGCTAAGTGCATTGGCATATGATGAAATGAACATTCACGTAATGGGAGTGTAGAATCATGTATAGTCAAATCTCAAGCATACTCCAAAAGAAAGTGTTAAGAATGAATTCATAGTTAATATGTAAAGAAAAGAGTGACTATATGACTATAGGCTAGTGCAAGTGAGACAAGATGCATCTACGCCTAAAAAATTCAATGTCACTAAATAGAATTTCTAAGAGAGTATATTTATGCTAAATAATGAATAAGAAAAGAAAGAGTGGCTACGAGGATAGGCTAGTAAAAGTGAGACAAGTCGCCTAGAATCAATGTCCCTCAATGTAAATTCCAAGAGAACATATGTATGTTATACGATGAGCAAATAATTAAAGGTGAATAAAGATGAAATGAAAATATATTAAGAAAGAACAGGGTGGCACCACAATATGAGGCTAGTGCAAGTGAGACAAGCTGTACCTACGCCAATATAATGTCACCAAAATAACTCACCTAAGAGAGTGTTGAATATTAATAGACAAGTCTCAATCACACTCTACATGTAAGTTTAAGGAAAATTCACAATTAATACGAAATGATGAGATGAGAAATCATCAAATGAACTATGATGTCCTCGTGCTAGCAGTCGGCTTCTATGATGTATGAGATGAATGTAATGGAACTTTATACTGAGCACCGATAGGCTAGCTATGAGTTGCGATTCCTTCTTTTGGGAATGCAGAGGTTCGTGTAATTCTTATGAGATGAGACTGTCCGTCCAGACAGGTATGGGTTTCCTTAAATCTCCTAGTCTTTGAACTATGTTGCTAACATAGGAACAAGCCAGTGGTTTCCACCCAAGCAAGCTAGGTATGTTCTTGGTTTCACCTTGGCCAGTGACTCCACCTCTTTTTGGTGTGGGGAAGGCACCGAATTTCATGATGCTCACATGATCTATGTCGATTAAAGTTTAAGTTCCTCCAAGTATGAATGATAATGAAATGAATGATACCAAAGGTCTTTGGATAGGATAATCAAGAGGTGAACTAGACTCAAGTAATGACACTAGGTCATTCTTGGTCATTGCACAATAAACCCGATGAAAGTCTTAAACTACATCCTAGGTATAACTGGTGTTTACACTAGCCTATGAATGAAATGAAATGAAGTACGTATGAATGAACGAAGCAGACTATGTGTTTGCTAAAGAAGGCTCCCTAGTTGAGGTCCCATATGTTGAGCCCTCATTTTGGAAAGTCCTAATGTTAAGTCCATGATTCCATGGTGTCATGGCATATGAATGAATGATATGAAATATGATATGTGCTATATGCAATATCTTATGTGTTGTGTGCAATATGATACGTATGATGATGCATATTACTCTCATGGCATGACTTTCGTAATCCGATTTGGCAAGTCTACTAACTTGACTTTCCATAACTCATATCATTAGGAGAGAGCTCTTCTTAATCATGAGTGTCCTTGGTGTGTGCTTGCATATACCCATACGTAGTACAAGTGTGTACTAATCTCATACAACACTTTACTTTTAGGTACAGACACAAGTGGACGCTATAGTTTATGAGATGACGTTGAAGCTATCCGAACGTGGAGCATTCAACCGAACTTGGTAGGACATCATGCTTGCAAGGACGCTTTCCCGTTATATTCTATCTTAGATGTAAGCTTGATCTAGTGGAGTATGTTCCACTAGCGTTTCTTTCTCGATTATTTTCAAACATTGTATTGGTGCCATTCTAGCAACTTTATATTTTATGATATGAATGTTTTATTCAATTTAGTATCCTTGTATTAGATGGTTGTTTTGAACGATTATGAACTGATTTAGAAAAATCTTATATGAGTATAAGGTATCCTACTATGAAGTCTATTTATACTTCAAGAATCTAAAAGTTTCAAATTTTCCGCTAAAATTAACCTAGATGATGTAACGATGACATATGGAGGCTTATTTGCGACCTCTGAGAGGTCAACAAAGTTGGTTTCGGCTAGGGTATAGAATCCGGTCGTGACAAAAATATTGAAAGTGTAGTGATACACCACTTAATTGAGTGCTGTCTGAGCTTACTTCATGCCATCCCTTTGTATATTCCTTCCCTAATGTTGTGAATCCTGAGGAGTTTTGAAGGACCATATGAGAAGTTTATATAGTATATGAAAAAAATTAGAGGAAAATGGGTGAGAAGAACACCCTTGATGGGATCAATTACAGATTTACTGTAGCCCAAACATGTTTAAAAGAAACTAATGCTAGTTTTTTTATTTACTCCATGAAAGGAAGACAGTTAACTCATTGTAATATCCAAAGTTGTGCAGCAAGGTATGTAAGACTATTCGATTTCCTATTTCTTTGGCATAAATCCAAGTTTGTAAGCTTTGTAAGTGACCTTGGTAGTGACTGATACATAATTGAAGTTCCTACTCTCTAGAGCATTAAATTGAGCACTCTAGTATAAGTTTATTACTAAATGTGTATGTTTAATCTACCAAGTGTTGGAATGCAAAGTTTAAACATTCTTCATAGTCAAGTACATATTCCCCTTATATAAATCAATGTAATCTTAGATTATACATGGTACATATGTTTATATGTTGGTTAAAATCTACCCATATAAAGACAACTTACTTCAATTATCTAGTCCATCATATATGTCATTTTGCCACATGTTCATATGTTCCGTTTATTGGTTATTACTCTAATTGTGTTAGACTATTATGTTACCTCACAAGATGTCTACTTCCTGTATTGTACATTTATATGTAGTAACTTGGAATATGTATCTACCCTTAAGTTGAATCCGTCAACATTCTTCCTTGGTTCCACATTCTTGTATACCTTGTCTTTGATATTAATTAGTGAGTATTTGGATATCATATTGAGTTCAAATGTCTTGGCTGAAATTTAAATGTCTTCACTTGATATTTGCTTGAATTTGAGATGTCTTGATATTTGCTTCAATTTGAGATGTCAAAATGTTTATTGAGTCATAGAAGCTCCTAAGTATTACGTTGGTTTTATATTTGCTTCCCACGTCATTGTCATTATTGTAAGTGCAGATTTGTATGTCATCTACTACTGGTCCATATTTCTAAATCCCAACAATGATTATGACATCCAAAAACACAATCCCAAAAGAGTTGATTATTCAAAAAACAATCTTATAAGAGTTATAATAGCAAACAACAATCTCAAAGATTAAGGAATCAAACTAAAGTTATCTGTTTAATTATGGGTGGAAGCCTAGGGAAAAATTCCTAGCACGAGTCGTTCCCAATTGGTATTGAATGGTGGGGGCGAAAGCCTATGGAAGTGTGGCAGCACAAGGGCGAAAGCCTAGCATGGGACGATCCCAATTTGTGAAATTATGAGGACAGCATACCAGTAGATAAAATGGCTAGAATGGATCATCCTCTTCTACCGCTGATTAGCTGGTCATTTGTATCATATATCTTCTAAATATATTAATGCACGGAAAAGTAAGGGAAAAAATGTAACGTACACAATTCCACAAGTATAAGCAAAGGTGGTTTCTAATCCTTATCGCTTAGTATTTGGTTTCACTTGAGCTCTCATTTTATATATGGTTGTATTATGCCTTACATATATTACATTATTTCAAACTAGTGTCTCTTTATTGGTGACGCTACATTTCATGCTGCATGTACAAGTACTAACTCGTAGATCTCCCCAATAGAAGCCCAATATATCAGTGTTCATTGAAGAGGTCCAGGTTGATTCGGGGATTTTCCGAGTCTTTACTATGCATATTTTCATAGTGGTACCCCATAGATTATAGTAAAGGCTTTGTAAATATTGTAATGCTATCATCTGTATTCATAGTTTCACTTGTCATATGTATTGGTTTAGCTAGTCAACATGTGTAATGTATGAAGCTTCTCATCACCAAATCTATCTGCATCGTAGTTTACTTTCTCACCAAAGATCACTTGTAAAGCATGTGTTCGTATGGTACTTGTCCGCCTCACCTGGGATTGAGGTGTGACTAAAGTTGTATCAGAGCAGTTTGTCCTAGGGAGTCTATAGAGTTGTGTTTAGTAGAGTTTACTTATGAATGTTTTACGTGCCACATTTTTAATTAGGGTGCTTCTTAACATTTAGGAAATCTTACCTTTCTCATAATCCAAATTATGCGATAGAGCAAAGTTAAGAAGTAAGTTTCCGCGTTTACTTAATCATGTTATTCATATTATGCTTACTACGATTAAGGTTAATTCTAACTAAACTCTCAACAGAGTAGATTAAGATGATTTTATTCTACCATCTCACTCCACAAGGTATGTACAGACTTTTATGTTATTTGCATTAAAGTTGAATTTTTAACATTTGTATCACGTTGGTTCAATTGAGAAAAATATAGTATGGGATATCCATATGCTTAAAAATGATGGGTTTACCTAGTTACATATATGAGCTATATCATTCCCAAGCGCATCCTATTAGGAGGATGTACCGAACTCTTGAGTTCTATCTTTCCTCCATATTTATAGGATATATTCCTATATAGGACACTCATTCTTAGCTGTGATATACATATAATTTTCATTGTTACACATTCACTAGAAATTGATGTTATTGAACCAGTTTCTTTTAGTCGGAAGAAGGCAGAGGCACAATCTGATAAGTGAATGTATCAGTTCAATCGTGTTACAAGAGATACCCCTAATTGGTTTACAAGGCCTAAATTTTCACCATATATCATCTCGAATATTTTAATAGTCGGCTTATATGGTATGTTCCAACTACCCCAAATAAGTACTAATAACATTTATATTCTTTTTATGGTAATAAAACATAGGGATAAGTGTGTCAATTTCTACAAATGATATATGTATGGTAGTTTCTATTATGATCTATGTGTTGTCTATAGAGGATTAGTATGTGACTAAAGGGTAAGTTAGAAAAAGTAAAATTGATTGGATAGACTTAATTTGTGATTAATTGGTTGTATATAGTGGGATTAGAGTACATGAAGCAACTAGTTTTTATTAAAAGGTATTTTTTAGATAGAAAGCACGTGAGAGTGAAGCTTGAATGACAGAGGGTGAATATGTACGTAGAGCTTCTATTTAGAAATAAATGGGACATATGAATTCCTAAATACAGGAGTAGAGGTGATATGGTATCAACACTTTAACCCTAACCACTTATAATGGCGCATCTGCGAACAACTTTGTGAACCTTTATTAGACACAATAGTCAATTTAGTATTAATTCAAGTCTTGATATTTGGTCTTGATAACAACAAGAAAAAAGAGGGAAATATAAAGGTTATTTGGATAGATACATGGTCCTATTTCATCCACAACATTAGTACAAAAGAGAAGTAGAGCATTATACATATGTATATACTTACATCCAATTGAATAGAGCTACTACAGGGTTCATTTCATATATGCCTGCAGTAATTCACCAGTCATAGTCCAGTTATAGGAGAGGAAAAATTGATCATATGCTAGTTTTTCTTATTCACTATCTTGCTTGGGAAAAGAGTCGGATCACCCTCACTTATTATTAAAAAAATATATTAGAATGGATAAACTTATATAATTAATCCCAAACGAGATAACTCTAAGATTTTATGAATCATGATATAGCTTTATAGGTACCTAACATTTACATGTTATTAGAGTTCATGTTTTCTGGTGTGTTCAAGCTTCAACACGCATTGGGCGTGATATAACACAAGCTAGTAATGACGACAAAGTTGACCTCGACCCTCTACTCCAAAAGATGAACTATTGAGGATTTTCTTTTTATATCTTAAATGTGGTATTTATATTGACCTAGAGGGAAGCAGAGTCCCAATATCAGAATACCTATAAGAATTCTTAAAAGATTTAAGAGAGTAGATGTGGAAATTAATTGTACATGCTTTGAGATAAGGAATATGTGCAGAACTATCCCACCCGCGACTTAACGCTTAAGACAGTGTGTTTGACCTTAAATGGTAGAGTGGTTCTGTTGGATCGTTAATAGTCTGTAATGATGGTTTGTTATATAATTATACATATTGCATTTTCTATAACTTATGTATTTGTTTGACATTTTCCCTTTTGTGTATTAATTTCTCGCATGTTACCTAATGTCATTGAATGCTTGCATGTAAGTGTTATCCTCTCTGGGGAACCCTTGTTTAGATTTCTATACGTATTCGTAGGACCTTTTCCCAACATGTTATTTATTGCACTGTTACTTTCCACGTGTCACTTGTCCATATTGTGTGGGTACTGCAAGCTAATTGATCATATGACCATTTCTATATATTTTACATGCCTCATAGCCTACTTTCATAAACATTACATGCCTTATATATTTTCTAGACATTTGCCATGTACTCACTTACTCATAGTTCACATATGTACATATTGACCACCTCGTAGTTCATTTTCTTATATGTTTACATGTCATATAGTCTAGATGTCTTAGCTTATGTGCTCATGCATCATGTCATCATCTAGTCCATTCCTACATTCGCTATAGTTCAATTACTCGCACGTTACCCTATAGCTCATCTGGACACGTACACCATGTATTTCTATAGCTTAATGCCCGTATACCGTGCGCGCTCCCTTTTGGGCTAGTCTGTCTATGGTTCATGCCCAATCTGACTTATTCATTCATGTACTATGCTCCTCTGTGCTTACTGATTTGAGTTTTGAACAATTTGAGAAAACATTTCCTTTTATCATTATGTAGTGAAGAATTTTACTAGAAAAGGTTGGGCATGCATGTAAATTTAATCAACCATAGATATATAACTTAGCATAATGCCCTATTCGAAGGTGCGACATAATACTTTAGAGTTTATATTAACAGTTGTGTGTTCTTATAAGAATCACCTCTGAAAAGCGTCATGATATAAAATAGAAGGGAAACTACTGCCCCGATATGTTAGGCCTATGATTTTATGTGTCCGTTCCATATACAAAAAAATTGGGAGATACTATAGTTATTCGTGATTGTTAAGGCTCGGAAGCTAAGTTCAAGATGTGTAACCTCCAATGAAGTATTGCGGAAGGAATAGAATATAACATAAGATACTTGGTAATAGAGATGGTATAGATCCTAAGTAACCCACCTCATTCAAAAAATCAACATAAGGATTTGAGATAATGTGGTCCCCTTATATGATCATAGGTCCTACTAGCATTTATTCATTTGATATGTAATTTGCATGCCTTGAGTTTAGTAGGTGTATTAAATTTCTTATTTGTATAAGTTCTACTTGTATATCATTAGTAGAATTATATGGTCAAGAAAGGGGTTTAATTTGTCATATTATTATTTTATGAACTATAACTATTGAGACTTCATGCTAGACTTGTTGATACATGTTTTAGATGAGTCTATGGATTTTTGATAGTCCTATTCATGATGGTAACTCACGCAAATCTCCAAATGAAATTTCTATGTTAAATAAACTATCATCTTCACCCATCATTCGAGGACGAATGATTATAAGAGTGGAGGATGTAACACCCCGTATTCTATGTGTACTAGTTCCATGTCTATGTCACTTAAAAATTTCCTTGGGGTAGAGTTATGGACTCAGTTTCCTATGCGACTGGTGACAATAGAATATGTTGAATGTTTTAATACACAGTATCTTCCAATACATATTCGACTAAGTTAACTAAAAAACAATTTGAACTTGGGAAAGGTGGTATTCGATGTAAAAGTCAAAGTTGTCAACTGTGTATTAATGCTACGGTCTTGTAAACAAAACTATGATTGGGAAATTGATGTAAAAAATGAGGTGGTTGCTCTACTAAACTATGCTAGTAGGTCAAAAGTAGGTGATGCACTTACTTAGAATTAGTGGACTTCATTTTAAGTTAAAAGGGCAAGTAGGTGATGCACCTACTTAGAATAAGTGGACAACATTTTAAGTGAATAGAGAAAGTAGGTGATGCACATACTAAAAATAAGTGGACTGCGTCATAAGTGAAAAGAGCAAGTAGGTGATGCACCTACTTAGAAAAAGAAAAAGTGGACTTCACTTTAAGTGAAAAGGAAAAAGAGGTGATGCACCTACTTAAAAACTTGTGGCAGAACTTGAGGAGGTGATGCACCCGCTTGCTTAAAAAGTAAAGAACCGTACTATTTCTCCAATTTATTAAGTGAAAATTTTATAAAGGGACCTCTAAAGAACTCAAGCTTGTCACATCTCCTTCATCACTTATTCTCTAGAAAATTTCTTCCAATGAAAGCTATAGATCTCCAAGAGTTTTGGTTTATAGCTTCACCATTAAAATCTTATGGAAACCCTTTCTTATTAAAGTACAATTAGCAGAACATATTCCATCTTATGGAATTAAAGTGAATAATCTGATTTAATATCAAGTTCATGGGGGAGAGAACAACCTAATCCTTAAAGAATCAAAGTCTTAGTAAGTGAGGCTCCTTTCCAACAAGGTCAGCTATGGAAATGTTCATCCCTCTCTTTCTTGCATTGTTTATGAAAGTTTTTATGTGTTAAAAATAAGTGTAGTGATACAACGATTAATTGAGTGTTGCATGAGATTATTTCATGTAATCCATTGTATATTCTTTTCTAAATATTATGAAGCTAGAGGAGTTTTGGAGGACCATATAATAAGGTTGTATAGTATATGAAAAAAGTTAGAGGAGAATGAGTGGGAAGAACACCCTTGATGGGATCAATTACAAATTTACTATGAATTAATGTTTTGGTCTGATCAAGTAGCCCAATCTTCTTTATCAGATACTAATGCTAGTTTTGTTATTTACTCCATTGTAGATAAATAATTTGAAAGAAAGACGGTTAACTCATTTTAATATCCAAAGTTGTGCATCAAGCTTTGTAAGGCTATTCGATTTCCTATTTCTTTGTCATATATCCAACACTTGTAAGCTTTTAAATTGTCCTTGGTAGTGACTGATTCATAAATGCAATTCCTACTCCCTAGAGCATTAATGTTAGTACTCTCATATGAGTTAATTACTAAATGTGAATCTAACAAGTATTAGAATGAGAAGTTTAAACTTGTTTCATCATCAAGTACCCTTGGCACGTATTCCCCTTATATAAATCAAATTGATCCTAGATTATACATGGAACATATGTTTATATGTTTGATGTACAATCTATCCATATCAAGACAACTTACTTAATTGCCTACTCCATCATATATATCATCTTTTCACATGTTTATATGTTCCCTATATTGATTATTACTCCACCTTGTGTTAGACTCTTATGTTACCTCACAAGATATAAACTTGCTCTATTGTACATTTATATGTACTTACTTGGAATATGTATCCATCCTTAAGTTGAATCTGTCCACATTCTTCCTTGGTTCCACATTCATGTATACATTGTCTTTTACATTAGTTAGTGAGTGTTTGTCTATCATATAGAGTTCAAATCTCTTGGCTGAAAGTTAAATGTCTTCGCTTGATATGTGCTTCAATTTGAGATGTCAAAATGCTCACTGAGTTATAGGAGCTCTTAAGTATTATGTTGGTGTCACATTTTCTTCTCACATCATTGGCATTATCGTAAGTACATATTAGTATGTCTTATAATATTGGTTCGTCGTTATCTAAACAATGGTTATGACCACAAAAACAACAATCACAACAGAGTTATGATTATCAAATCAACAATCTCAAAAGAGTTATGAAGATCAAACAACAATCTCAAAGATTAAAGAATCTAACTAAAGCTATCTGCATAATTATGGGTGGCAGCCCAGGGACGAATGCCTAGCATGGTTCGATCCCAATTTGTATAGAACGGTGGTAGATCAAGGGCGAAACCCTAGCATTGGTCAATCCTTATTGGTATGGAGGGGTGGCAGCTCAAGGGCGAAAACCTAGCATAGGGTGATCCCAATTTGTGGAATTATGAGGACAACATCCCAAGGGTTAAAATTCCTAGCATGGGTCATTCTCTTCTACCGCTGATCACTTGGTCATTTGTATCATATATCTTGTAAATATTATAATGCACAAAAAAGTAAATAAAAAAATGTAACGTACATAATTCCACAAGTATAAGAAATGTCAGTCTCTAATCCTTTTCAATTAGCATTTGGTTTCACTTGAGATCTTATTTTGCATATTGTTGTATTATGCCTTACATATTCAGTACATTTTTTCATACTGACATCCCTTATTGGGGACACTGCATTTCATGTTGCATGTACAAGTACTCAACTAGTAGATCTCTCCAATAGAAGCACATTATACTCAACAGTTGTTGGAGAATTCCCAGTCGATTCGGGGCTTTGCAGAGTCCTTACTTTTTTTTATAGTGGTACCGCCATGGAATCCATTATAAGCTTTGTAGACATTTTAAAGCTATCATATGTATTCATAGTTTCACTTGTCATATGTATTGGTTCAGCTAGTCAACATGTGTTGTATATGAAGCTTCTCATTTGTAAATCTATCTGCATCGTAGTTTACTTTCTCATCATAGGTCACTTGTAAAGCATGTGTTCATATGGTACTTATCCGCCTCACCTAGGGTTGGGTTGTGACAGATTGTGTTATGCCTTGCTACATGAGCAAACATTTCCTGGTAATCCAAACAATATTTTTAATGGCATCCCTTCACTACCAATCTAGCTTATGTTTGTAAATTTTCTCATTAGTATTGAGTTTTGTGTTGAAAATCCATTTTACACCAATCACCTTGCGATTTCTAGCTCTGTCAATAAGCTACTATGTTACACTCTTCTAGATCATGTCTAGTTCATCTTCCATAGCTCTCCTCCATGTCATAGAGTCTGGTACTTTTGCTTAGCTTCTTGGTTCAGAGGTAACCAAATTAAACTGTTGATAGGCATCTTTAGGCTTCGACTTCCCCTCACAGGTACATCATCCACTAGTTCATCTTCTATATGTTGAGGCTGCTCTTTTGAAAATAAATCAGAAGAAGAGGCTTTCTGATATTTCCAATCCTAACTAGCTGCTTCATTAAACTTGACTTCTCGATTGAGAATTAGTTTTTCTGATTTCAAACAGAAAATCTTGTATCCCTTGGATGAACTATAGCCCATAAATATGGCCTTTTGAACTTTGTAGTCAATCTTATTCCTCTTTTTTTCTGGAACTCGATTATAACATATACACCCAAAGATTCTAAGATAGTGTACTGATGGTTTGTTCTCACACAAAGCTTCATATGTACTCATGTCCTGCAAGGCCTTAGTAGACAACTATTCAGCTAATATACTATTGTATTGACTGCCTCCGCCCAAAATGGATTTGGGTTTTTTTTCGAGCAAAAATATATCTGGACATCCCTATTATTGTCTATTGTTCCTTTCTAACAAGTCATTTTCTTCTGGATTTTACGGTAATGTCAATTGGCATGTATTACCTGTGCTATTATAAAACTCCTCAAACTGAGAAGAAGTAGATTATCCGCCATTGTCAAACCATAAACCCTAAATACTAATATTACATTCATTTTCTACTGAAGCGTAACATTGTTTAAAAATATACAAGACTTCACTCTTAAGTATATTAAAATAAACCCAACACATTCTGGTGTAGTCTGATACGCTCAAACATACTTCTCAAATAAGAAGTAAAGCGGTCGTATCAAGTAAAGAACCCAACTAATGAGGTTGGGATCGTTCCTAGGAGGAAAATAATTCAGACTTAACTTTATTCTGTTATTACTATTATTAGTCAATTATTTTCCTAGAAAACAAAAGACAGTAAAGGGGGGTTTTTATTTCTAAATTAATGAAAGTAATTAGCTAGATTAAAGTAAACAACTAACAGATTCAAATCTTAGAGCTTAATCAATAATAAAAGTAACTAGGGCTCAAGTGTTCCCCACAGGTTCCTAACTTGATAATACTAACTATAACAATTGTTTCCTAGTATCTTGCATTTAAGTGATAAGTTATGTATCTCTAAATCCTTGGTCCGGCATCTAGAAAATGTGTCTCCGCACCTTGGTCTGGCTACCTGTGTTGCTATACTAACACTTACCTTTACCTCATATTAAGCATTGTATTTGATATTTGACTAATTTATTACCTCGTATCAATCGAACTAGCCTATTAGATAGTATACAATAAATCTATGTTGATAATTCTTTGCCTATTATCTACCTCCTTGGTCCGGCAAGTAGCATTAAGGCGAGTTCTAACGTTGGCCATCCGTTAAAAAGACTTTTAAACGAATGAATTATCAATACATGCAAGATACTATTCTAGAATTTCTATTTTAGTTAGTTTTTACCTCATTAATAACCCATGGTTCCCACAACCCTAGTTATGGAGTTTAGTTACCCATGGTCATAATCACACTATTCATATGTTTAATATAAGAATTCATGCACTTACTTTGATAAGAAAGAATAAAATCCAGAAATTTACTTGATTAATCAACAAAAGCACCAACAATCAATTCCAGAAAAAGTGTAACAATTGCTGAAATTAATCCTTCAATACTTGAACAAGAGAACTAAAGATTATCCAAAAGTCTAATTATCAAAAAGTCTACTATCAAAGAGTCTATTCTCAAAAAGTGTAACCCCAAAAATGAGGTTTTTAAAACTATTTATAATAAAAAAGAAAAACCTAATAAAAGAAGGATTTTAATTACTGAAAATCTACCAAAACGCGTCCAAGTCAATGGACCTCGTGACGGACCGTCGTAGTCACGACGGGCCGTCATGGCCTTTGTCGTCCCATACTTCAGAAATTCTTCTTCTTCTTTCTTCATTACCCTCAACGGCAGGTATGACGGACCGTTCCAAACACGATAGTCCGTCGAGGGTCTCCGTTCCATAATACTTAAACTTCGTTGAATTTTGGTACTGGGACTACTCTATGATCATTGCGATGAACCAGCAAGACGGACCGTCGTGGCTATGACGGTCATTATTGGACTTTCATAATTCCACACAAAGTCAGACTTCCCTATCTTCCTTCAGCACCTTCACTACGATGCCACCTACGGATCATCACCGGCTCGACGGACCGTCATAAGCTCCGTAGGTGGTCTCTTCTGCATTTCTTCGCTCAAAAACTTCCGCGTTCATCTTTGGATAGATTTCCTGCAAATAAGGAGAAACTTACATAGAAATCAATACAAAAAGGTTTTTGGACACACACTAAACTTAAGGAAAAATCATTAAAAAACGTGAAACCACGGTATATCAACACCCTCAACTTAAATTCGTTGTTTGTCCTCAAGCGACGCACTATGTCTCACTACAAAATCTATGTACAATAGTATCCATATTTTAGCTTTCGCAATCATTTAAATATCAATACCGATCAGTCTCATTATGTTTATGCATGTTATCACTATTAGGCTTGAATTATGTGGAACCAGACCATGACACAGACTCACCACGCACTAACACCTATCCTCTTCGATTTCTCACTAAGGTGCTAATATTTCTGGTTTTGCAACTAGTGTCCTTACTTCAAAACAACATACTTATTTTTCACACAATGATTTCATTTTGAGTATAAGGATTAATTTTCAACACTCACTCTCAGAACAAACTCACAACTCATTCATACATATTGCCATAAGCTTGCCCTTATTTTCACTGCTTTAAGATCGCCATACAACTCTTAGGATCGCGATAGGACTTTTTTAGCTTGTAACATAGGCTCAGGGTTAGGTAGGATATATTTAGGTATACTTTAGTGACTTTTTGCCCTCCTTGACATATCGGCTAAATGTACCACTTTTTATCGTTTTATTTCGCTCAGTTTCTCATATTCTTTCACCTTGCTATTACCATTTTTTCTTCATTTGTGTAAGTGACTCTTTTTTTTCTTGCTTGAATTTATTATATTTTTTTATTTCACTTTTCTTTCAACAGGTTCTTGAGTCACTTTACTTTTGTTCTTTCTCTCTCTTTGTTCTTTCAGCCCCACCTTCCAGAGCATTCCTCATAATAGCCACCCTCAACTCATGGCTTTGCCATGAGTCAAAGAACACAATACCCAAAGTTGGATCAGGGCCACGAAAAGGTTGTTTACTGCATTAGCCACGCTCAACTTATGCTTTTGACATAAGTTGAGGTGCACATGTCTAAGGAGGGACCAAGTCCAACACATTATTCCCAAAATAGATCAGTTGTTGTGAAAAAGAAAGGTATATTTGAAGCTCAAATCATTTGGACCAAAGATGTATTAATTTCATTCGTTTTTTTTAAAATTTTATTTAGGCTAAAAATTGGCTATATTGAACAAGGGCCTATGATCCTTTCCTAATTGTCTATTATAGCTTACTTTTAGCAGGACTAACCAGGCAAGTTCTAGCACGATACAAATAGTGGACTATTCAAATTTTCCTCACACTCACTTGACATCTCAATACTCTACCAGATTATCAGACAACTAGTTCGAGTCTTAGACTTAGGGTCATGCAGTGGTGTTTATCTATGTCATGTTTAGAGCCACACATATATCAATTACAGTGCCTAGCCATGCATCATTTTCATTACATCAGGATATAATTTTGGTTTTAGTCATCATGCTTCAGAGTTATACTATGTACACAAGATATAGACATGCCGGTTCAACAATAAAAATAATCATTCTCTTGAGGAAAAACAACATAGGCAAGAAAACCCCAAAAGAGGATCGTGAATTGGGCTACTCAGACTCCACCCTAGCACTCACTTTCCATTTACCCCACCCCCAACAAAAAGATATGCAATTGTCCCCAATGCATAAAAAACTGAAATACGAGAGTGGTAGGTGAAGCAAACCTGGGGAGCAAAGCACCGCCGATCAATATGGTGGGTCCGGTTCCCCGAAACCCACTACCTATGTAGTCTGGGCACCCTCAGTAGTGTCCTCATCAGCAACAGCACTATCCATAGTGCCTCCCGGTGTCTCCACATATCTGGATCTAGATGCCTCAGTAGCTGACTCTACAGCCCTGATCTGATGCGCCTCCTCATCAGCAATCGAGGCTCTCCTCGCAGCCTCCATCTCACGGCGCTCCTTCTTCCATGCTTTATCCTAACCTCCTCTCGACCCCTACGCCTCTTAGCATGCTCTCTAGGGGGAGGTGGTGTAATCTCATAATTGGCGAATAAAGCCGCCAACACTATGTCCTCAGCAGGCTCTGCAGAAGGGGCCTTAGACTCAGGCACCCTAGCCTCTAGGATCATATCAATATCTGCTCGCAGACTCTCAACCGCAGTCTAAAAGGTCGACACGTCCACCTGATGGGATGGCCGGGCTAGCACCCGCAACTCAAAAGAGTCTGAGCGCTGATGAACCTCAGCGATCTTCCGCTCTGTGTGCTGGGCCATCTTACGCTCCAAGCGCTCCTCCGCCTCAGCAATAGACATCTGCATCCAAGGGTGGATATGATGCATAAGTGTGGCCATCTGAGCCTCTAGTTTCTGGACCCTAGCAAGCGCGACCAGAGCGAGGAAAGGGGCTGAGCGAGAGGAGCTAGGGGCAGTGCTACTACCCGGGATAGACTCGACCGGGGTAGTGTCAGTGGTTTCGAAAGCAGCCTGCGTAGCCATTCGAGCATGCGCTACAGTGTCAGCCAGATTCTCACCAAGTGGAGGCACCTCTGGATGGGGCCCTCTGCGTGGAGCCAACTCATTGGCCTCATCCCTGATGAGGCTAATATCAACAGTGCCCAGCGGAGTCTTGAGCTGATCAATGTGCCAGATGGGCACACCTGCGGACCTGTATAAGGAAAATATCATGCACGATAAAGGTAAGTAGTTGTGACCTTGAAAGCCCTCTCATGCATGACCGCCTGAAGAATTCAAGCGAAGTCCACCTGAAACCCGGCTTTCATCGCCGCCATCAGAACTGCGCGATCCCATGTAACTATATTATCAGCAGCCGTGGGGGAAAGGCAGTGGCGGACAATCAACCATAAAAACATAGTCGTGAAGGTTAAGTTAGCCTTCCTGATTGCTCCCTTTGGCTCCGTTACCCAGTCGGCACCCTCTCCATCGATAGATAATTGGAGGGCCATCCATCTCTTGGTGGTCTCTCTCAGTGATGGCTCACGCAAGAATTGGCCATCTTTAAGAATTTACCACCGGTAGTCGAACTTGGCGGTGAGAGGGGTCCTGTTTGCATCAACATCCTCGTCGTACAGATGCTAGCAGATGGCTGGCAGGGAGATGTCGACCTGTATGCTGCGTACTTTCATGTGCTCGAGTGGGGCCTGTTTGGCGGGGGCAGCCCGCGTATCTATCTATGATCGGAGAGTAGCGACATAAGAGGCGTAAAACTCTCGGACCAACTCCTCACTGTAGCGGCTTAAAGAATGTGTTGTCCACTCTAGCCGGTGTCTGATGAAGAGATTGTGGATATCTGGCATGGTGGGGAGACTTCCTCTAAGGATCCGCCTCTCCAGTGTAAGGGTCCGTGTCATGACGTCTTTAACATTTAGAAACTTGGCATCTGAATACACTTGGTATTGCCCATCGACACACCACCGGTTGGGCTGGTCGGCAACCGGGGTGAGAGCACTTGTCGGTGATCCTGGAGTGGAATCAGGACTGTCAGCCTCATCAGACGAGGCAGACTGTGCAGTTGTGGCGGGTGTAGGGACTTCTGTGGACCCAGAGGCTTTCTCTGACCACGGAAATCCTAAGGAACCAGACGCTCCTTCTTCATGTGTAGCTGACCCAGAAGGTGTGCCGATTAGTGTGCGCTCCTCATCAGACTGGGAGAAAGTGACTATGCCGGATGCCACCTTTTTTGGTGAAGCTCTATTTGCATGTGCAGCTCATGATGGAGTGGCAGTGCCTGGGGGCACGTACTCGGGATCATGCTCATCATCATAGCATATAACCAGTCGGGCAGACGGGGCGACAGACAGAGTTTGAACGCCCACGTGCGTAAATGCAATCTTGTTTCGGTGCCATTAGAGATAGTACCTATAAAGAATTATTATTAGTACTAGAAGGAGAAAACAAGACAAGCAAAAACGACACAAAACAAACATAAGAGCAAAGCTGTAATGACATCTCTGTAGTAACAGTGAAACACGATGGACCAGGTGACGGCTCGTCGTGA
This sequence comes from Solanum pennellii, assembly GCF_001406875.1. Taxonomy (NCBI): domain Eukaryota; kingdom Viridiplantae; phylum Streptophyta; class Magnoliopsida; order Solanales; family Solanaceae; genus Solanum; species Solanum pennellii. The sequence continues at coordinate 41,836,379 of NC_028641.1, forward strand.
GTATGACGGACCATCATGGGTTCCGTCATGTCTTACTTCAACTATGTGTATGTGGAGACCCCTGAAGGAAAGTCTCTGACAGGTATGAAGGATAAGTAGGATGGACCGTCGTGATAATGACGGTCCGTCATTGATGTCCGTCGTGGGGCATTTAGAATAAGTATGGAGACCCTTAGGAGAGGGGTCTCTAACCGTCATCATGGTTGTGCAGGACAGACCGTCGAGGGTATGAAGGTCCATCGTAGATGTCCGTCAGAGGACACTTGGAAAAAAATAGAGACCCTTAGGACAAGGGTCTCTGACAACCATGACGGTTCTGCAGGACGGACCGTCGTGGGAATGATGGTCCGTCGCATGTGTCCATTGGTGGACACTTAGAAAAAGTTGGAGACCCTTAGGAATAGGGTCTCTGACAACTAGAACGGTTGTGCAGGACGGACCGTCGAGGGTATGACGGTCCGTTGTAGATGTCCGTCAGAGGACACTTGAAAAAAAATGGAGACCCTTAGGAATAGGGTCTCTAACAACCAGAACGGTTGTGCAGGACGGACCGTCAAGGGTATGACGCTCCATCGTACATGTTCGTCAGAAGACACTTGGAAAAAAAATGGAGACCCTTAGGAATAAGGTCTCTGACAACCAGAACGTTTGTGCAGGACGAACCATCGAGGGTATGACGGTCCGTCGTAGATGTCTGTCAGAAGACACTTAGCAAAAGTTGGAGAGCCTTAGGACAAGGGTCTCTGACAACCATGACGGTTGTGCAGGACGGACCGTCGTGGGAACGACGGTCCGTCGCATGTGTCCGTTGGTGGACACTTAGAGAAAACGAATAGTGAGGTGTTGGAATAGACCTTATGACGGTCCGTCGTGGATACAACGATCTGTCATCGGGGTCTCGTCTGTCATTCAGTGATAAAAAGTCAGGATGCCACAATCATCCCCTTATGACTCAAACGAAATACTTAGTGTTAACCTACATGTTTCTAACACAAATACCTAGCAAACTAGCAATGCTAAAGCACCAATTTCTCAAGTTTTAACAAGCCAATTCGAGGATTCTCAACCTAGGTCAGACAAAATTGGATCAAAGAATGAAGACCCACCAAAAAGAAATAGGCTAATAGTAATTGAAAAACAAAAATGCAATGTAAATGGGTAGAGATCATAGACACATACCTGAGAAGAGGAGAAAAACAAGAAAATGAGGCACTTGGTTATCAACAGCAGAACCACAGCAGCAGACTCCGACCAGTAGAAAGGAGATTTCCGGAATTGGGGATTTGGGGTAGTGATCAGTTGATAGAGAAGAGAGATAGGAAGGTTGAAGTTTGAACGAGAGGGATTGGGAGAAAGAGGGAAGGAAATGGTTGAAATGAAGGGGTGGGGGTTTTTAAATGGTGACAATTTTAAAAATTCCCCAGCCGGGCCGGGTCGGGTATGCTGATTAATGATGCAACGAGTCCCCAACGATGGTCCATCGCAGATGCGACGGTCCGTCATGGGTTCCGTCGTGTGTGACCTAATTTTGAAAATAAATGAAAGGCGTACCTGGCACGACGGATTCATGCGATGGTCCATCGCATGTGTGACGGTCCATCGATGTATCCGTCAGTGACTGTTGCAGAGTGATTTTCTGCAGAATTTCCTGTTGATGTGCTACCTGCAAATTTAAAACCCATTAGTTGAAAATGCTACCATTACTAGAAAGAAAACTATAAGTATTGGGTTGCCTCCTAACCAGCGCCTGATTTAACGTTGCAGCACGACTGAAGACACTTGATTACTCAGACTTCATCAAGATGGTATGACTCGATCATTTCATTTGCCGATTAAGCATGCCCGAAATAGATTTTTATTCGTTGTACATTCACCTTAAACCACACCCCCTCCTTGGTTTCCAACTCAACTTCTCCATGAGGGAATAGTTGGGTAACTAAGTAAGAGCCAGTCCATTTGGACTTGAGCTTGCCCGGAAACAAGCGCAACCTAGAATTGAATAAAAGCACCAAATCCCCAACAATAAACTCTCGTTTTTCAATTTTTATGTCATGGTACTTCTTCATCTTTTCTTTGTAGAGGGCTTAGCTTTCATAAGCTTTCAGGCGAAATTCATCGAGTTCGTTCAACCCAGTTAACTGTTGTTCTGCAACTTCGTTCCAATCCATTTTCAACTTCTTCATAGCCCACATGGCTTTATACTCGAATTCAACCAGAAGATGACAAGATTTCCCATATTCAAGTTGGTACGAGGACATACCTATGGTAGTCTTATACGCTATCCGATAGGCCCAAAAAGCATCATCAAGCCTCCTTGACCAATCCGTTCTACTAGCGCTCACTATTTTTGACAATATTTGTTTGATCTCCCTATTTGACACTTCAACTTGCCCACTAGTTTGAGGATAGTAAGGAGTGACCACATTATGGCGAACCCCATATTTCTCCAATAATCCCTTGAACAATTTGTTGCAAAGTGGGATCCCCCATCACTAATAATTGCCCTTGGGGTACCAAATCGAGAGAATATATTCTTTTTCAAGAAAGCAGTGAAACTCTTTCCTTTATTGTTTGCGAGGGTGATAGCTTCCACCCATTTAGATACATAATCAACCGCTACTAAAATATACTTCATTCCATGAGAACTCACAAAAGGACCCATAAAGTCAATACCCCAAACATCAAATAACTCAATAAACAAGAATGAGGTTTAGATGGAGCTCTTGCTTTCTTGAAATGCCGCCATCTCTTTGGCATTTATCACATGCTTTAGAAAACTCATGAGTATCTTGATGAAGAGTTTTCCTAGTAACCACATTGTAATATCTTATGAGCGGTTCGAATACCACTATGATGTCCACCAACGGGTGAGGAATGTCATGCCTCTAAAACACTCAACATCTCACATTCTGGCACGCAACGCCAAATAAGCCCATCGGTACAACTCCTATATAAATATGGTTCATCCCAAAAGAACTTCTTCACATCGTACATGAACTTTTTTCTTTGATGAAAGGACAAGTCCGATGGAATAATATCAGTAGCCAGATAGTTCGTGAAATCTGCGAACCATGGAATCAAGTCTTGTGAGGCAGCCAATACATGCTCATCGGGGAAAGTATCATCAAATATCAGTTTTATCCCCTAACTCTTTCATAGCTTCATCTTCTAGTCGGGACAAGTGATTGGCAACTTGATTTTCGGTCCCTTTTCTATCCATCACTTCAAAGTCAAATTCTTGTAGCAGTAATACCCAAAGAATCAACCTCGGTTTCACATCCTTCTTTGCAATCAAATATCTCAATGCTGAATGGACTGCACTATAACTCTAGTACCTAGCAAATAGGAGCGAAATTTTTCAAAAGCAAAGACTACTGCAAGGAGTTCTTGCTCAGTCACTGTGTAGTTCTTCTGAGCTTCATTTAAGGCTTTACTATCATAGTAAATGGGGTGAAGGATTTTGTTCTTTCATTGTTCCAATACTCACCAAGAGCAACCCCACTAGCATCGCACATCACCTCAAATGGACAGTTCCAATCCGGAGAAATAATGAAAGGTGCAGACACCAATTTTTCTTTTAGCTCACCGCATGCTTTAAGATAGGATTCATCAAAATAAAATTTACAATCTTTCTCCAGCAGTTTGCACAATGGATGCGCAATTTTTGAAAAATCTTTGATGAATCTCCGGTAAAAACCTGCATGCCCAAGAAAGCTTCTCACGCCTTTTATAGAGATAGGTGGGGGAAGTCTCTCTATTACCTCGACTTTAGCTCGATCAACCTCTATTCCCTTTTCTGAAATGCGATGACCCAAAACAATACCTTCTTTCACCATGAAGTGGCATTTTCCCCAATTTAGTACTAAATTGCAGTCTTCACATCTCTTAAGGACCTCAGATAAATTGTTCAAACACCGCTCGAATGAATCACCAACCACAGAAAAATCATCCATAAAAACTTCTTAGTATCTTCCACCATGTCGGAGAATATCTCATCATACATCTCTGAAATGTGGCGGGTGCATTGACAACCCAAACGACATTCTTTTGAATGCAAAGGTCCCACATGGACAAGTAAAAGTGGTTTTCTCTTGATCTTCTGGTGCAATATAAATATGATTATACCCCGAATATCCATCAAGAAAAAGGTACCACCCTTTTCCGGCAAGTCTATCCAACATCTGATCCATGAAGGGTATAGGAAAATGGTCTTTTTCGTTCCGTGCATTTAGTTTACGGTAATCTATACACACCCTCCATCCTGTAACCGGTCTCATTGGAACAAGTTCATTTTTCTCATTGGGGACCACAGTCATTCCCTCTTTCTTAGGTACACATTTAACAGGGCATACCCAACTACTATCGGTGATCGAATAGATTACTCCAGCATCCAACCATTTAATGACTTCATTCTTCACGACCTCTTGCATAGGTGGATTTAAGCGTCTCTGGTGCTCAATACTTGGCTTATGATCGGGCATGAGTTGGATTTTATGAGAACAAATACCAGGGGGGATCCCAATAATGTCCGCAATAGTCCACCCAATAGCTATTTTGAACCTTTTTAGCACTTTCACCAAACTCTCAACTTGTTGTTCATTCAGATCTGATGCAATGATTACCGGTGAAGTGTGACCATTTCCTAAGAATTCATACCTGAGATTAGGTGGGAGAGCTTTTAGTTCTAACTTTGGAGCCTCCTCTATAGATGGTTTCGCGGGTGGAGACTCGCGATTCTTCATTTCTAACTCATATTTCTTCCGTTTAAATTGAACATCACCTCTATTAAGAGCCGCGACTAATGACCCGTACTCTTCAATGCAATTGTCATGAAAATTCATTATCACTGCCGCTACTGCTTCTACGCCTAGATGTTCTTCTATTTGTGTCTCAGATGACTCACCAACTTTGTAGGATATAGCAGATACCGTTTGGAGCTCACCACTCTGCCTCATGGACCTAAAAATGTTGCAGGTCACTTCTTCATTGTTCAACCAAAATTTCATCTGCCCATTTTCCATATCAACTAAGGCTCTACCCGTATCAAGGAATGGCCTCCCAAGAATAATAGGAACTTCAAAATCGACTTTACAATCAAGAATAACAAAATCTGCCAAAAATATGAATGACTCCACTTTTACTAGCAGATCGTGGAGTATCCCTATAGGCCTTTTTACTGTTCGATCGGCCATCAGTAGCCGCATCACAGTGGGCTTTGGATCACTCAAACCCAACTTCTTGTAAATCGAGAGGGCATGAGATTTATGCTTGCCCCCAGATCACATAATGCTTTCATAAACTGTAATAACCCGATTGTACAAGGAATAGTGAACGCACCCGGATCTTCTTTCTTTTGTATCAGAGATCTTGTAGCAATAGCACTACAATGTTGCATTCTATCATCATCCTCAAAAGTGACCAATCTTTTCTTTGTAACCAGATCTATCATAAACTTGGCATAACCGGGCATTTGTTCTTAAGCTTCTACCAAAGGGACATTGATACAAAGATGCTTCAACATCGTTATAAAACGCCGATATTTACCATCCTCGGTCTTTTTGACTAATCTTTGAGGAAATGGGGGGGGTCTAGGCGTGGGAGTTACCTTTTTAGGCACTTCAGCATATTTTCCAGTGTTATCTTCTACTTCACCACTAACCTCTACCACTTTATCATTATCTTTTATCACCTTTTCCTCATTAGACGGCATAGGTGGGTCAATGGTTTGCTTACCACCGCGAGTAGTGATTGCCATACAGTGACCATCATTTTTTGGATTTTGGACAGTGTTGCTAGGAAGAGTGCTCGGTTGCCGTTTGTTCACAGTCGCAGATAATTGGGCCATTTGTAACTCAACCTGCTTAATCGATATTGCATGTGTATCGACTTTCTGCCCAATACCCGCTATAACACACCTCAAATCTTTAGTGTGATCATCGCTAGCATAGAACCTCCTCATCATTTTGTGCAACATATCCTCAACTCGCGCCATACTACCTCCACCATCCCTAGGAGTAACTTCACGATTTTGAGGAGGAACATAGGTCTCATTCCTATCATTTTTGTTACCATAGTTTCCCCTGTTGAAGTTGTTGTCGCGGTTCTAATTTCCATCTCGGACATAATGACCCTCACGATTATAGTTACCATAGATACGACCTTGGTTTCCTTGACCTTGGCGCCAATTCTCCTGATTTGAGCCTTGGGCACTCGGTCGGAAACCCCCCCGTCTGCTTATTTACTGCATAAGAATCCTTCTCATAATAACATTCATCATTTGGTGGTGGTGATTTAGACAAGTAGTTAATTGCATTTATCTTTTCTGTACCCCTAGTGACATGTTTTAATACCAAACCAAGCTCAGTTCTCATCTGAGCCATCTCTTCACGAATCTCAGCTGTGGCTGGGTTGTGTGTGGATTGCACTGTGAAGGTATTTCTTCCAGTATCTGACTTCCTAGTACTCCAAGCTTTATTATTCCGGGAGAATTTCTCTATCCAAGCTTTATTATTCCGGGAGATTTTCTCCAACTTTTCGCCAATCTCGGCATAAGGACACTCCCCAGAAGAACCACCCGCTAAAGTATCCAATACCGCTTTATTATTATCATCCTATCCCCGATAGAAGTATTCCTTCAGTGACTCATCACCTATGCGATGATTGGGGACACTTCTCAAAAATGAAGTGAATCTATCCCAAGAACTGCTAACTGACTCTCCTAGTAGTGATACAAAGTTGTTCACTCTGTCTTTGTGATTTAGTTTCTTGGAGACCGGGTAGTAACGTGCTAAGAAAACATCCCTTAGTTGGTTCAAAGTGAAAATTGAGTTATAAGGGAGCTCAGTGAACCAACTAGCAGCCTCTCCCTTCAGTGAGAGAGGAAATACTCTTAGCCCTATTACATCCTAATGCAAATCAGGCCTCCCTACACAACTTTTACACACTGCCCTTACCTTAGCTATATGGGCATGTGGGTCCTCAGAAGGTAGCCCTGAAAACAATACTCTAGCAGTGAGCATTTGCATCAAACTACTAGTTACCACAAAGGTGTGGCCTTGTGGTAGAGGGGGAAAGACAAATGGCCCATCAGAGTCTGCAATATTATCATAGCCTCTGTAGTATTCTTGAGGACGTGGAGCAGGATTTTGTCCTTTTGTTGATTTTCACCAGGATCATCGGGTAATAACTGACAATGAACATCAACTGGAGTTGGGATGTTCTGGTTTGGATCATCATCGTTAATACCCAAGTTTCGATTCATATTGCATAGTGTACGCTCTTATTCGTGATCGTAAGGAAACAAGGGTTCTCTTCCTCTCCGTGTATTTGGCATACAAGGAAGATAGTTCTGCAAGAATCAAAAACAATAGAAAAGTAAAATTAAGAAAATATTGACTAAACTTTAGTAATAATTTTAAGTTAATCTAAAAGCTACTTTCCCCGTCAACGACGCCAAAATTTGATACGCTCAAACTTACTTCTCAAATAATAAGTAAAGCAGTCGTATCAAGTAAAGAACCCAACTAATGAGGTTGGGATCGTTCCCACGAGGAAATAGTTCAGACTTAACATTATTCTATTATTACTATTATTTAGTCAATTATTTTCCTAGAAAACAAAAGACAGTAAAGGGGGGGGGGGTTTATTTCTAAATTAATGAAAGTAATTAACTAGATTAAAGTAAACAACTAAAATATTCAAATCTTAGCGCTTAATCAATTAATAAAAGTAACAAGGGCTTAAGTGTTCTCCACAGGTTCCTAACTTGATAATTCTAACTATAACAATTATTTCCTAGTATCTTGCATGTAAAGTGATAAGTTATGTATCTCTAAATCCTTGGTCCAGCATCTAGAAAATTTCACTCCGCACCTTGGTCCGACTAAGTGTGTTGCTATATTAACCCTTACCTTTACCTCATATTAAGCATTGTATTCGATATTTGACTAAGTTATTACCTTGTACCAATCAACACTAGCCTATTAGATAGTATACACTAAATGTATGTTGATAATTCTTTTCCTATTATCTACCTCCTTGGTTTGGCAAGTAGCATTAAGGCGAGTTCTAACGTTGGTCATCCGTTAAAATGACTCTAAACAAAAGAATTATCAATACATGCAAGACACTATTCTAGAATTTTTATTTTAGTTAGTTTTTACTTCACTATTCACCCATGGTTCCCACAACCCTAGTTATGGAGTTTAGTTACCCATGGTCATAATCACACTATTCATATATTTAATATAACAATTCATGCACTTACTTTGATAAGAAAGAATAAAATCTAGAAATTTACTTGATTAATCAACAAAAGCACCAACAATCAATTCCAGAAAAAGTGTAACAATTGCTGAAATTTATCCTTCAATACTTGAACAAGAGAACTAAAGATTATCCAAAAGTCTAATTATCAAAAAGTTTACTATCAAAGAGTCTATTCTCAAAAAGTTTAACCCCAAAAACGAGGTTTTTCAAACTATTTATAATAAAAAACAAAAGCCTAATAAAAGAAGGATTTTAATTACTGAAAATATACCAAAACGCGTCCAAGTCAACGGACCTCGTGACGGACCGTCGTAGTCACGATGGGCCGTCATGGCCTCCGTCATCCCATACTTCACAAATTCTTCTTCTGCTTTCTTCATTTCCCTCAACGGCAGGTATGATGGACCGTTCCAAACACGATGGTCCGTCGAGGGTCTCCGTTCCATAATACTTAAACTTCTTTGAATTTGGGTACTGGGACTACTCTCTTATCATTGTGATGAATCAGCAAGACGGACCGTCGTGGCTATGACGGTCTGTCATGGACTTCCATAATCCCACACGAAGTCAGACTTCCCCATCTTCCTACAGCACCTTCACTACGATGCCACCTACGGATCGTCACAGGCTCGACGGACCATCGTAAGCTCCGTAGGTGGTCTCTTCTGCATTTCTTCGCTCAAAAACTTCCGCGTTCATCTTTGGACAGATTTCTTGAAAATAAGGAGAAACTTACATAAAAACCAATACAAAAAGGCTTTTGGACACACACTAAACTTAAGGAAAAATCATTAAAAAAATGTGAAACCACGGTATATCATAGTCATCAATAAAGAGGAGAAAGTATTTGTTACTACTCAATGAATATGTTTTTATTAGGTAGCAAACATCCGTATGAATGAGATGAAGTTTCTGGTTAGGTCTCCATACTTGATTTTCTTGAAATGGCAATTTTATTGATTTCCCTGTTGGCAAGTGTCTCAAACTTGAAAATTACAAAGAAATTCAGGCATATTTTCAACTAGCTCCTTCTTTTTCATCTCTATGATTCTTCTAAGATTGAAGTGACCAAACCTTTTGTGCCACATGTTTGTACATGTCTGTGAAGTAATAATGTGCTCAGTAATTTTCTCTCAATAACCTAAAAACATTTTGTTGCTCATTTTGACATAAAATAATTATATTCCATTAGGGTCAGAAACAACAGATTCACAATTCTGAAAATGCAGAGAATAATTATTTTCAAGAATTTTTCCAACACTCAACAAATTTGACTCATAGGTGTGAACAAAACATCAAGAATAGTATTTATACATGACATTATTGAGATACACATTATACCTCTACCATTGAATTCTACTGCCTCACCATTTCCCACTTTTACTTTAGATTTGTAGGTACAATCAAGGAATTCAGACATTTCAACATCATTACACAAGTGATGTGTGCAACCACTATCAAGGAGCCATGAATTAGAGAATTCATTGATTGAAATGTATGAAGCTACAAAGAGTTGCTCTTGATGTGCATCTGCAGCTTCGGCTACTTATGCTTGCAAAGCCCCAGAGGCCTTCACTCTTGATTTTAAGACTTTGGATATGTGCCCCATTTGCTTAAAGTTTCCACATATAGCATGGACTTTCAACCAATAGTACTTCTCCAGATATGTAGTTCTTTTACAATGTTTGCACGAAGGGAACTTCTACTTCAGATCTCCACTATTATTTCATACATCATGCTTGCCATTATTCTTTTGGTTGTATTGTTATTTTCCTTTACAAAATATTTGCTTTTGTGTAGAGAAAGCTCCTTTAGTGAATTTTTCCATCTCATAGTCCCTCTTTGCTTTTGTTCTTTAAAAGCACTCATTAGTTCACAAAATGAAAGTTTTCTCAGGTCCTTGGATTCTTCATGAGAGAAAATTTTAGTTTCAAAACTTTCAGGAAGAGTCACAAGAACGTTATCCATAATTTGTTTGACTGTAAATTCTTCACCAAGAAGTCTAATGTTAATATCAATTAAGGTGATTCGATCAAAATACTTAGTGATTGTTTCATCCTTTTGCATATTCAAGGACTCAAACTCTCTTTTCACTATCAACACTTGTATTTGATGTGTTCTATCCTAGACGTTATATTCTTCATTCAACCTATACCAAGCCGCTTTTGAAAGCTATAATTCTGTAAAATAGAGAATCTGCCACAACATTCTGCATCAACAACTTGGCCTTAGATTTCTTTGTCTTCTCTTCGTTGTTGGATTTGATTTGAGCCAAGGTAAGATTTTATGGTAGAGAATCAAGTGGTTTATCTTCCTTCATAGTTTCCCAAAGTTCATAGGCTTCCATAAAAAACTTGTATCTTCACATACCAGATTTGGTAATTTTCACCAGTGAAAGTGAATGGTGAATTTAAAGGTAGGTTGATGGATGTCATTTGTGTTGTAGGTTAAAACTTTTAGTCCTTTAAGATCAACTTGAGGCTCTGATTCCACTGTAAGAAGATAAACACTCAAGAAACTGATTTGAAAAATAAAAATAGGATGCAGTTATAAAAATCCAGGTATGTATTAATTTGTAGAAGATCTAAATTTTTTGAACGAAAAACCTAAATACTTCCTATCTGGTAGCCACATAAAAACTTGATGTTAAATCTAAATAAGAACATGTTCCACTAACTTTCGTGCCTCGAAGCTACCCCCAAGGCGTAGATACAAGACCTCAAAGCAATAATGACCCCAAGCTAACCCTGCTGGTATTTCATAAGAATACAAAATAAACTGAAGTAAAGAAAGACTATGCGGAAGCTAAGTCGTAGGATAATATGAAATGATGAGGAATAGACATATACTAAAGGTAAATAATATGAAAAAAATGAGAGTTTAAATAAACAACTGAAAAGTTAAATCTAATACCATATGAATCTAACTGTATTAGAGAATAGCCTCTAACTTACTGGAAGTGTTAGACATGCATCGGCTAAATCTTGTAAAATTGACACTAATCTAAAAACAAGGACATACAATCACGTCAACCGTCCTTGAAGAATGGGGATTCACCACTGATTTGTCTGAACTAGATATAAAGAATCGATCTATGCGTATCTGGAAGCTCAGAATCTAAATCTACATTTGAGAAGATGTAGCACAAACTATGCATCAGTATCGTGAAAGGTACTGAGCATGAAGGATAGAGTAAAGTTGTATGAATCATAATTGGATAAAAGTGTAAATATTGAGAAATGATAAGAGATAAATATGATGCTATACTAAAAATACAGAACATGAATTAGTGAATGCAATTACCAAGTTTATAATATGTAGGGACTGAAATCTGACAATAACTAATAACATGGTAAATTCAATAGAATCATATTGAACTTTGGAAGCTATTAATAACTGACTTTAAAATCATATTAGCTAAATGTGGAGTCTAATGTTACGCCCCATCGATAGGACCCGATATACCTTGCAAGAGTTATAGAGGCATGACTGGCATGATCACAAAAATGTAACTCCCAAAAGAGGGGACTTAACCTACGGGGCACGTATTTCTGGGACTATTTGGATACGCTAAACCCTAGTCCATTTGGTATTAAGCTACTTCCAATTGATGTGGATATGTGTGTTGATGTCCACACCTAATATTTGGGAGGCTAAGAAGCATTCTAGGAAGTCATATAACTCATTCTCTCATTCGTGCAAAGTGTCGCTTGTGGTATAAGTTGAGTTCAATTATTATCTCATGATTCCAATTGGTATCTCAACGAAGTGGACTAGAAGTCATGATTTATAAAGAAGGGATACAAGCACAAGCTAACTCGAACTTAGAAGGTTCCAATTGATATCTAGCATTAAGGGTCGTATGAGGCATAAATTACCAGTAATGGTCATCTATGGGACGAACTGACCTATGAAGTGAACTTTTTATATTGTGTGATTTATGTTTGTGAATGTGTGACTTTGCATCAGATTTATGGTTGTGAGTGTGTATCCTTTTAATTGTTTTACTACAAGTATGTTCTCCTTATTGTGCTAAAGGACAGAGTATGTGAAAGTGTTATAAGGGATGTGTGAGACAAGAATAAGCACATAGTTTTGTGTGTTTGGATTTAGATGTTGTGAAAATTGTTGTATGAATCGTTAAAGTATGCAAGTGTAATTCCATGAACATCATTAAATTTATTAAGATAAACTCTAATCATTAAGTATGGGAATGTCTGGGTGTATCATGGTTGAGTGTGGGTTGTAATGTTGAATTGTTTATAACGTTATGGGTTGAAAATCATGTACCTTAATTAAAAATATTTACTAGTTCAAAGGAATGGTAAATGGGGACCCTGGAAAATCTTGGGAAGTGAAAAATAACCCAAATTTTTTCCTAGGTTTTTTTCCAATCAGAGCCGATATAGTGAATTCTTCCTAGCAGAGCACTGTCGCAACAGTGGGATTTATCCCGCCAGAGTGGGACAAAGGGAGGTAGAACCTTGCCAGTTTTTCCATGATTTCCCTATTTTCAAATATTAACTTGAAAGGAATCCAAACAAATCCCTAAATTCCCAATCAATGTTCAAAAATAGAAATAGAGAATTATAACTTGATATTTAAAATGAGGTTACATCAAACTGCCAAAACAAGCATCCATGTTCTACAGGAACTTATAAAATGTAGAAAGGTAAAAATGAAACTTAGTTATATTAAATTTATAAGCCCAAGAGGAGCGAAGGGAATTAAAATCACGGACTCTCGGACTAGGTGGTGTCAATGTCTGAATCAAGGTCCTTCAGGGGCGTCACACAATTCCAAGACTCATTCGGCATGGAGAAATACCTGAAGTTTTGAAACTCAAGTCTAGGAAGTTCCTTGTCGGGGACAACAAAAGTGAAGATGTCCTTAACTATTTTCCATATCCTCAGCATCAGACAATCCCTGATCACAACCTTCCTCATCTCCTTGCATAGTTGGAAGCGGAGAATCCAGACCTCCACAGAAGTGCTAGGTGGGGCTGGAGTAAAATAAATGTTAGCCCTGCCCATCCTCTCCCACATAGATGCCAAGTCCTCCTCAACCCGTACAATTGAGATCCTTGTCATCAGAGCTCGCGGTCGCCCTTCTACTGCTAGCCTTGCTCATTCTCATCCTCTTTCCCTTAGAAGTAGAATCTTCCTAAATCAAAAGTTGGTGAAAGGGAGATCCATAGGAAGTACCTCATCAACATCAATTAGTGGCACTCACGCCCTCTTGAACAAAGCTATGATGAGACCAGGAAGGAAGAACACTTCCTTATTACCCCTATGGAACATCTCCCACTCTGAGATGATTGTGCCCCCACATTTTGATGAATACCCTTTATAGCACACGCCACCACCAAAGCCTGAGGAAAGGTCATGTCGGTATGATATGCCGATGGGCAGATCTTCCTAGATACAAAGTGAAGCAACCTCTTATCATACGGTGACCAGTTAGCACTGTTAACGCCCTTTGTCGTAGCACAGTAAACCTGCTTTCGACTCATAGGATCCACTATAGTTTCCCTCAACCACTCCAGATCCATCTCCATAAGATTGATGTCGTACTCAAGGTTTGGGACCTCTTGAATCTCTAGTACCTCATTGATAGCAGTGTTGTTCAAAGGAATGTCGACTCCCAAACGTTAATGAATGGATAAGGGTCCACCTATGGAATAGAACTCCCTCACTCAAATAGAGTGTGCATCTGGGGGAGCCTGATTCAGCGATAGCCACTCAAACTCGACCAGGCGAGACTAAAAGGAAAGAGCCTTATCTTCCACCTTATATAACACGAATACCCTCTTGCAGAAGAATCATCGTGTTGAGGTAGTCGTGTCATCTCTCGACTAGAGACATCAGGAAACTAGACAAAGGGAAAGTTCTCATAGTTTTGTCCAACAATTTAAAAAGCATGCAATTAGTTAAGATAAGTCAGAACAGTGTAGAATACTCAAGAGAGGATAGACAAAAAGAAAGAAGTTTTGGTGTTAAGGGGTGGGGATGCTGGTCTGGGACATCCCACTACGGCGACCAAAATCCCGCTATAATGGGATGATGTAGGCTGCTACAGCGGGATGATGCAGGCTACTATAATGGACTTCATCTGGGACAACACTAGACATGAAAATGGCGTCTTTTAATCCAAAAATCCCTCTTTTCGACAGAATTAAAGTATATCAGACTACTTAAACTATCCTAGAACGTGAATAAGCAATTATTTCTATGATACAACCCCTATATAATGTTTACTTTCAACTTTATGTCAAGAAAAAAAATTAAAACTTGCCCACCCAATTTTTTTATCGATTTCCCATACTTTTACAAAATTATTACACCCAGGATGTTGTGTAATGATTGGGGAGGTAAGAAAAGTAACCATACTGCATTTCCTTAACACATTTAGCACCTATATCAAAATTTGAATCACTACCCAAAAACTATCATTTTACAATAAGATAGTAGCATGCAATTGATTGATTAATAAAGTAATGAACTAATAAGAGCGAAAAATGAGAAATTACCTAATTTAAATGTTCAAAGGAGAGTGATTTGAGAGAGATCGGGAAGGTTTTGGGAAGTGTAGGAGGAAATAGGGAATTTGTGCCTTTTCCCCCTACTTACTCTTGCCCGATCTCATTCTACAGCAGCCCACCATGGCGGGAGTGCTACCACTCTAGAGGGGCAGGTTGTGTAGTTCAAATGTGTTTAATCATTTTATGTTTCATTGAATCTCTCCTAACCTGGGAGTGTAGTACCCTTTTTTGTGTGTTCGAACTAACTGAGAGGTCCCGAATATTCGTAGTTTCATGATGGTCCATTTTGATTGTTTGGAGTGTCTCAAAATTAGAACATGTGATTAGTTGGCACTAGTCGTTTGGGGACGAATAAGGGGTAAATTGGTATCTATTGTAACAATCCAAAACACCGTTAATTAGGAAAGACAAAAGTCCGTGAAAAATCTAAATCCTGTCTTTCTACAGTGGGCTAGATGCCATTTGTGCAGCGGCACTACAATAGGGGAAGTTGCCGCTATAGTGGGATAGGCGAGATAAAATGTAATTACAGAAAATACTATTTTCTCCATCTTCCTAAAATTCCTAGAGAAGTCGTAAATTATCCTAGAAATCTCATAAAAGTTGCTCTATGTTGTGGAATGAAGGATAAGGAGATTTCTAGCATGGGGATAGTGGAATATTGCAAATTCTTGGAATAATTAATCGTCTCAAATCTAGAAATGCTGAAAACAAAGTCAAAACCTCGTACAATCCCTGGTGTCCATGTAGGTTAGCTTTTATGCATTGAGTAGTTGTAAATTTGTGTTTACCATGTAAAGTATGAAATCAATAGTATGTGCTATGTGTATACCTTCGTGCCCCAAGTGAATTTTTTGGGAATTGTTATAATTTAATGTAATTGGGTTAGTGCTAAGAAGGGATTTTGATGACTTGTCAAGGTTTTCGGAGTTTCCTTCTTGAGTAGAATTGCTTCAAGAACAAGGTTATCCGGTACAGTAGAACATGATTATGGGTGTATGCTATATTTGATTTCTTGAAATTATGAAATTGATGAACTTTGGTGAACTAGATTTAACCTGGATAACGAACCCTAATAAAGAACTAGGACTAAGCCTCGTATATTTTTATGTTAGGAATTGAGGAGTAATTTGTAGGAGATGGTTGTGATTCTATACATATGTGATATTGTTTTTCTTGTTTGAGTGTGACACTTTTATATGTATGAATGCTGCAATATTGATCATGCTTGTTGTAAATGGGATAGATGAATGATGATTTTCATGAAATCATGATGTAAATGTATGACTTGATGATATACTTGTGATTGTAATTGTGGTGTGTGATTGTGATCAGATTGCCATGTTTTAGCATAACTAACTTGGATTGGTTGCCACGTTCTGACATAAATATGGGATCGCTTGCCACATTTCCGCGTAAACATGGGATCTACTGTCATGTTCCGGCATGCAAACAATTGGATCTAATTTCCATATTATAGAAAGCTAACAGTTTGGGCCTTGCTTCCATGAGAGAACTATTGAATTATATTGTGTATTTATTTTATGAGGATTGCATTTACATTTATTGATAAGTGATATTGGAAGATAGTAGGTTGCTCCATAATTTATAACCGATGAATTCGTGATAAGTGTGCGTGAGGAGCTTGTTGTCATTATAGTATATTCTATATGTATGCATGTAAAAATAGTGTGGCATTGGTGTTATAAGTCATAGTAGTGAACTTGGATTATAATGACTTGTAGTTGGTGTGTTGTGAGGAGAAAATGGTGAGAGTATAGATAGTACATCCGATAAAATATGTTAGGTGGGTTCTACTTGGGAAAGTGCATAGGGGATTAGTATGAAGAAAGTGAGTCTAATGATTTAAGTTACAATAGTGGGTATTATCATATGAAAAGGCAAGGATAAGACGTGAGCGGTTAGTTAAATTGGCGGTGAGGCTACTTAGGGGTTGACTATGTGTTTAGAATGGTTAAATCCTCATCTAGACTTCGGTGAGTGGGTAGCGAACAATGAGTTTGTAGTTAGAATGATAGTGTGCTTGGGGAAATTCAATGAAATGGTAAGGTGGAAAAGCGAGTGGTTTATTCCATGATTCTTACTAGTTGGTTTCTAATATTATGTGGTGGGTTTTCGGTTGACTGATGATGTCTACTATTATATGTGTTTGTATTGGTACTACTCTTGCTATGTCTTTTGACATAGCCTAGTTGCAGGATTTGGTGATGTTTTCTTAGGTGAAGACGAAGAATATCTAGCTGCTTCTACTTGTCCTACCGCTTGGTGGGAGTTGTGTCTTGTATTGTACTGTCCATTGTATCCTTAGTAGGTCTTGTGTCGATTTAGACTAGATCATTGGGATTGTTAATTACTTTACAAGTCTTAACTTATTTTTTTGAAAAAGATTCCATTTCTAATGATTTTTTTATCTCTATTATATATTCTATTTTGTTAATTTTCCGCATGTTTTAACCTTTGGTATATGAGGGTTCTCCTACTTAAGTGTTAGAATGGGTGTCCCCACTGCCTGATGGATTGGGTCGTGATAAATATATGAATGCATAGTAGGATTTTTGTATAGGCATGCGTGCATCGGTTTATTTATGACTTACACCTTAGGAAGAGGTCTTAGACGATGACTTAGGGCTTAGTATGGTTTAATTAGGGTTTTCATGAGGTGTGCGACAAGAAACCCCTTTGTAGGTAATGTTTGTGATTGTATGTTTGTGTTATGCGTGCATGCTCTTGCTTCATTGTGATACTTGTATGTGGATGAATGTTGTAGTATTGATCACAATTGTGGTATATGAGATAGATGAATGGTGTAGCCATGAAATCATGATGCAACTGTATGAGCTTGATGATATACTTGTGATTGTGATTGTGATTGTGGTGTATAAATGAGATCGGATTACAAACTTCCAGCAAGCTAACAGGCATTGGATTTCCATATTCTTGCAAGCTAAGTTGAATTCGGTTTCCACATTTTGGCACAATTATGGGATCGGTTGTCATGTTCTAGCATAAACATGCGATCGAATTGCCACGTTTCGGCAATCTAACGATTTGTGTTTTGGTTCTGTGAGAGAATCAACTACTTGTGATATATGTGTATTGTGAAGCATGTGATGTAATATTGGGTGTGTACGTAACCGTTGATGATATTATATATGTTTATGCACATGTATGCATGTGAATTTATGGTGGTGTTGATTCTTATATGTTGTATTTGTTGGGTATAGTGGAAGGGCAAGGTGTTTAAGGGGTGAGTAGTGGATACCGAGGGTTGCTCGTGGGTGTAAATTGCAATGGAGAGAGGATTAGTATTAGGATCTTGATATAATGTAAATATGACTTTGGTTGGTAAAGGTTGTGAGTAATTAAGGGTATATCAATTAGTCGAAAATGAAGGTGGTGGTACTTGGTAATATTCTATACGGTTAGTATGTTTAGGCTACGATCAAGTAAATCCGGAGTGTTAATTGTTGAGAAAGTGATTAGTATATAGCGTATTACTGTAAATTAAAGGTGTCCTAAGAGAGGGTAAAGGTGGAGAAGCGAGTGTTTCAATTCATGATATTATTATTGGTTCTTTATATTATGAGGTGGGTGTCGGGTTTACTGATGATGCCTACAAGTATATGTGGTTGTACTAATACTACTCTTGTTATGTCTTTTTGACATATTCTTGATGAAGGATTGGTGACGTTTCATTAGGTGAAGACGAAAAAATTCTCCAACAACTTCTTTTCTTCCTTCCACATGATTGGAGTTGTGTCGTTTATTATTCGTCCAACTTTTACTCTTAGTATATCTTGTACCAGTTTAGAGTAGATTCGTGAGAGTTTTTAAAATTACTTTACAAGTTCAAATTAAAAAGTGCATCTAAAGATGTTTGTTAAAATGGAATGTTACTATGATTACATCTATTTTTGTAAAATGGAATGTTACTATAATTACATCTAATTTCTATAAATTTTCTGCATGCTAAAATTTGGGATATGAGGATCCTACTTAGTTTTGAGAGTGGGTGTCCACATGGCCCGGTGGATTGGGCCGTGACACACATAAATCGTGACATTTAACCAAACATTGTATGATTTTATGTTTATGTTTCTTGTTTGTTGATATTATATTGCATTCTAATGTTTTAATATTATTATTATTCATAATTTACATTACTTTCATGCTACAAATTTGATGCTTCATATTAAGTTGATGATGTAATTAATAATTTAGCACATAAATATCCTACATATTATGAAATGCATCAATTAAATCTTTGTCACTTTACAAGATCAATAATAAGTTATGCACTCATGAGAAGACTATTTAACACAATGTATATTTCTACTATATCAACAATATTGCACGCACTCATGAACATACAACTTTATGAATGTCTCTCGATAGATAACGAGACAACTTAGCATGGCTCACACGTTCAACGCACGTGCCCATGACTAGTACTATAAATAAAATCTAAAGAACTTATCATATTCTCTAACTACCTTTAATATTTATGTTTTGAGATTATATATATATATATTATTAAATGAAAATATATCAAAATACATTTTACTCAAATTTTTGTGAAGTTCTAAAAAGTGTAGAAAAGTTTTTATTATACTAAGAATCAACTTTATTATTTCGCAAAAATAACACAAAAATGTGAGTAATTTAGAGCAATAAGTAACAAAAAAACATAATGATAGCAAGTAGCATATTTTAATATAAAAAATAATGTGTACAAACAAATTAGAGCTAAAAAGCATGACATAAGCATATATTCAATTATAAATTTTATATTTTAAGAAAATAAGGTATAATGCATTTATATCCCACATAAACAATGACCGAAATCTACTGACATGACTTAATTTAATTAGGGTTCTATTATCTCTCAAACTCAACTTTTTATATTCCTGCACCTTTTGTGTTGATGTGACAGGTTCAATCAAATAGGTTGTTATGTTTGTACACACGTGACTGTCACGTGTGTCAATAATTTTTTCTTAAAAAGATAAAAACTAATTAAATGTTTTTAAAGCTTTTTTTTGGAAAACTATTCTTTGATGTTTTTTTATTTTTCTTTATCTTGTATGTAGATTAAGTCAATACACATATACTTTGTTTTATATTTTTTTTTACCTTCATTCATTTATTTTTCTATTGATTTTTTACTCTTTTTAGTTTCTTTGTCTTTCCTTTTGATTTTATTTGAAATTTAATTACAAAAGTCTTATATATAAAATAAGTTAATTTCGAATAGATATTAAAATGAGTAATAAAATCAAATAAAACTTTTAAAAAATACATTAAAAATTGAGGACACTTTTTATTCATATTTTATTTAAAAACAAAAATAATTTCGTAAAAATAATTAAAAGTGAAAAGATAAGAAAATTAATAAAAGAAAAAAACTTAAGTTTTAAGTGAGGAAGAAATTAAATAAATTATTTTTGAAATAAAGAAAATTATTTCATTATGAATAATTTTTAAATAAAATCACTATTTATTTAGAAATGAAAAACAAACTCTTAAAAAACTAATTGATTACTAGCTATCTTATTAAAATCATCTATTCACGAGTGATTTAGTACTCATTATGACCAAGTAAAAACTCATGTACCACTTTCCTTCATAGCTTCTTTAGCTAAATTGCTCCATTTCTTGGAATTTCTTCTCAATTCTTCCCCTTATTCGCCGCTTCCCATTGCGATCGTGATACATCTATTGAGCTCATCTCTTTCCACGACACCACCTTAAGTGTATTAACTTTAACAACATTCTTTCAAATATCTTGAATGACTTTTACATTACAAACTTGATTGTTCCAGAGTGGATATGCCACGGTAGGTACCACAGATGCTATGCTCTCCAAAGTTGAATTCCATCCATAGTGAGTCAGAAAACAAACAATAGAAGGGTGTTTAAGAACTTCCACTTGGAAGCACCAACTCACTATCTTCCCCTGCTTTTCGAGTTTGTCTTTGCAACTCAACTTGTCCTCCATCTTATCTCCATCTTGTGCTTACCTAATCGCCCAAAAAATGGCTTCTCAGATTTCAATAATTCGTGACCAACTGCTCCATCAATTGACTTGATATTTTCAAGTAACTACCAAATTCTATGTAGATAACTGATCCCGTATTCATTGAGTTCAACCAATCCAAATAATTCTTCGAACTAGTCTCAATCATATGAGCTCGAAAAGTATCATCATCAAGAAATATTGAAGAAATTAAAGACCCAATTTCCACCATAGTAACATGCTTTAAAATTCTCAAAGCATCAAACTCCAATGCATCAAAAGTGTTCACAAGAACTCTTTGATTTTCTTCATTATTCAACATTTCAATATGCCTTTTAATAGAGTTAACTGCTCAGTTGGTACTTTTCACATCATCAAACACAAAAGACAGAAACTCAATTGGACTAAGTGGTGACAATCCGGTAACTCTATTATTTTATCCTTAGTATTACAGTTTTTGAAATAATCATAATAGTTTGTGAATCTATAATAGTAAAAATAAAAAATTGTGGCTGGTTGGATCCAAAATAATGTAGACGAGATTAATTTTTTTGATCACTAAACCAGCCATTCCATGATAATTGTATATATGATATGTAAAAAATCGATAGTGTTGACACTTAATTTTGGCCAAACATTTTTAAAATTCATATAATTTAAATTTTATTTATTTAATAGTTTAAAATACAATGTTATAATTTTCAATAACTTTATCGATAACTATTTCTAGTTGTCAAAATTTAAAAAATTTTATGAGTTATTTTAATAACATTATTTTTTGTCACACCCGTTCATTTTTATTAAACTGATATTTTTGTTAAATTACACTATTATATGTCATTGATTACATTTATTATATTTTTTTAATATTTATTTTATGTGTTATCTTCGCTAATATTCATTTTAATATTTTGCACAATCTAAAAATTTATTCACATATAGATAATATTTCATACAGAAATATTTATATTTAATAGTGATTTCGATCCTTATGTTTTTTAGATAATGATATTGTAAATATATGTGATTTTTTATTTTCTATTTAACTTCTTTCTTAGTCATGAAGTAAGGATGGGGGTGGATAAAATAATTTAGGGTTGGGTTCTAAATTTTTCAGTTATTTGAAGAAAGGTCTCTTTAGTGTTCATGAGCTTTTCCCGGCAACTCGTCGGAGCTCTACCGGGATCTGGCGTGTCCACTACCCAATGACCCCCCATTTCGCCTTCCTTCTCCCTTTCCGTTTCCGGCTAGCAACCATCGCCTCCAAACACCCATTTTACTCTTCTATTCGTCTGAATCACCACCACCAGCCGTTCCCCAACCACCTTTCAAAACCCATCGCAGAAACAACCAACTCACAACTCATAACACTACCAACAAAAAACTGACCCGTCAAACCAGACCCATTCCCACTCGAAGTAGCCACCAGTAACCCCCATCTCCGACAGACAACAACCACGAAAATCAGCAGACCCAACACCCCATTATTAAACCACCATTTTTTCTCACAAGAACAGCCACCAAACAACCCAAAACTTGTTTGAAAACAACCATCATATAAGAACCATAAACAAGTTATCAGTTAGATTTCAGCTCCGGCGGAGACAAGCTATGAGCTTTGAAATCAGCGACAACAACCTCTGTGTCCGTCAAGGTCTGGTTATCTTTTGATCGAAGAATGGTATATTACAGAACCCCAACCCTTTTTCTTCTTATGTTTGTTCCTTTAATTATTTCATGTTTTATTTCCCTTCGATAATCTATGTTTTTGTTTAATTTCTTAGGTTTTTGTATTGGTCTGATCGAATTTGATATTTTCCAATATTGTTCCCTCATTTCCTTGTTAAAATTTTACCTCGACTATCCCATTCTTTTATTCATATTTTTGTTTATATCTATCTGTAGCTACTTGGCCTAAAAATTCATATATGTGCCCCTTTTGTTTTGATTAGTACTTGTTATTTTTATAGACATATTATTGATTTTTACTGTTTTTATTTTTATTTTTTAATATTAATATTTCCTATGGCTGAAAGTAACTTTATAGCTTAGACATTTTTAAGTACTTACACTTAACTGTTATCTTGTCGTGATTGTTTATTATTATTATTATTATTATTATTTTTTAATATTTGATTAATTTTCATTTTTTCTCTCTTTGTGTTTCTATTATTTAATTCTTAGTTGACTTGTACATTTTGTTACTATTTTATATTATTTAATGTTTATATGTGTTCCAGTTTTTAAATTTGGTATATATGTTAATATGTTTTGTTAAAGATGATTTCGTTCACCTTATTGTGTTGATGACATATATCTCTCATGGTCTCTTTATTTTATTTCGCTATTTTTTTGCTACTTTATTTCTTTTCTATCATAAATGTGGCTTCATTTTGTTGCCATTATTATTGTGGTGTCACAAGTTATGTTATCTTTTAGTAGTTTATGTGATTTTGTGTTTACACGTAAATTTTGGCCAACAGAATGGGCTTTGGACTTAAAATCACCCGCTTTTAGAAGTCTGGAAGGCGGCACTAAACTAGTCGGGCTTGCTTGAATCGATAGGCTTACCAGACTTCTCTGTCTATTCAATTGATTTTGTTGCAGACTCTTTCCCACGCCTATTTCTTGCCCCGGCCCTGTAGTGGAGCTTGCCCCCCGCCCTAGGCTTATTGAGATCTTTCCCTGTGCGGGTAAATTTGGGCTCAGGAGGGGAATACCCGGTTCATCGAAACTTCAACCAGAAGAGGTAGGCTCAGGTTCCTGGTATAGGTAGGATAAAATCTCTACTTCTGTTTTGGAGGCATTTCCATTTTAAAAGATGGAAATTTAGTTTAAATTTATATATTTGTAGTTCAATATTAGATGAAGAAATTACTGTCTATTTCCTAGGCCTCCCATGTTAATAAGACGGATTTTTAATTTTTAAGTTATTATTTGAGTTATTCATTTTTACTCATATTTATTTAGCACTAACACTTTTATTAAGTGTCTTTATATGTAAACGGAGTTGCTTTCCATTGGAGCTACTTGAATAAAGTTCGAATCATATTGTTTATTTATTATAGTATATTATCAATATTAGGAAATTTTTAGGTCGTGTTTTATATTATTAGTTTATTTTTATTACTTGTGTATATTACATGTTATTATACTTGTGTACTGTTTTTATTTTCTCCTCAATTTGAAAAATTGAACTCAATCGGGACCCATAGTTGTGGATTTCTACGTATGTCTAACACCTTTCCTTCGAAATAACTTTAACCCCTTACCTAGAATTTAATTGTTTCGTAGACCATTTTAGTTGATTTTCTAGTTTTTTTCCTAAAATTAGGTGGAGACTCCTTTAAAATTTCATTTATTCTTTAAGTTCATTAAAATTGAGTTAATTGGCATTTTTATGTCGCCATGACATTTCCCCCTATTTGAAATAAGTAGGGATGTAAACATGTACCAGTTTTTGCATTTTATTGGATCAAATTGAAAATGAATTTTGACCCCCGAGACTTTGTAGAAGAATAGATCAAATAAAGTCATCAACCATCAGAGAAAAGGAGCAAAGATTTAATGTTTCAACGTTTGGGAGTTCTTTTATTTTACTAAAGCTAATAGGCTCGTGGTTAAAGTGACTTCAGTTCCTTGATTGATTAATTGTTTGGAAAATTGAAGACATGGATGGGTTTATTTGGCCTTTGCCTTGAAAGAGTGCTATAAGAACACAAGGCTTTCTATTCTTCAAATTTTTCATGTTCTCGGTGGTGAAAAGGGAAATATTCATGAAGGAGAATGACGGTTTTGGGAAGGAGAACTTTATTTATTGAACTGTCTTGGTTACAACTTATGTGGGTGACACATATTTATACTAATAAATAGATAGTTCTAGATACAAAAAAAAATCTAAAAGTTTCATTATATTCTTTAAATATTCACCTTAACCATTAAGTTTTGATATAATGTTAATATTTATATAATAAAACAGTATCAAAAGATATTTTACTCAACATTTTAGAAGCTCCAATAAGTATTGAATTTATTGTTATTCTAAAATAAATTTAATATGTAGCAAAAAATTAAATAGAAAATACATGAATAATTTAGTAAGTAGAATAATATAATGATAGCAAGTAATATGTTTTATCATTAAATATAATGAGTGTTGACGATTTTGAGATACAAAAGCATGATATTTATTTTTTTAGGAATCGTCATCGTCATTATTATTCAGTAAAATAAACTAGCAAGTAATGCATGTGAAAAATATGATACAAGTCAATGTGTGTCTATATATCACTATGAGTGATGTGATGGTGTAACGTCTAGACCACATACCCGAACTATTTTATAACTTGCGAGAATATTGAATGCCTCAACTAAGTGAATCCACTAGTCTAATAAGCTTAACGAATCATCTAAAAAGTATGACCCTTCTACCAACGAAGACTACATGGTTTATGGAGACTTGATTTATTATGAACTCGTTCCCATATTGGTGCTCAATACTACTTCCATAATAAACACGACTCATATCTTTAAAAACATAACTCTTCCTCCGTGGTTTGAGCTTAGTACTCAAAAATCTTGTCTCTTAAAGAAGGTGAAACTCAAAACTACTAATGAAACTCGTTTGGAAATCGGTGTTTCATCTCTTGTCTAAATGTAAAAACATTTTAAGTCTCGGAAATACTTAGTTCCCATATAATCATTTGAAGAACTGAACTTCACTATTACTATCACTCAACTAAGTGTTACAAGTCTTTAAACAAGTTTAAAACATGTGCAAAAGACTTTTGAAAAAACTCTTAAGAAATCTCTAGACTTGGCTCTTTAGGTTCCTTGAATTTTTTATTTATGAATCAAGGTGATTCGTATTTATGGGTGATTTCTAGATGTTTAGAAGTTATTTATAGTAGTTAGAATTGATAGGAAGTGTTAGTTCACTTTAGAAGGACTTAGACGGGCTAAACGACGAAGAACAGGTGGGGCCCGACATCCCGGGCGCACGGCTGGCGCAAATTGCCAGCCCCTAAAATTCAAATGTTGCAAAATGGATCAGAGTTGGCGCGCCGCCCCAACCTCTCTGGTGCAAATGGGGTGCGCCGCGCCAGCTTCGCATAGGTATTCGTGATGAATTTTCAACTTATTTTATAACTTTAATTTGATTCTTTTTCTCAATTTACCAAAGGGTCATACATCCAATACATGTACACAATAATATAACTCAAAGAAACTCTAAAAATCAATACTATTATCTCAGGAACTCCCCATTCTCAGCTAAATTCAAGAACGAAAGCAAATTCAAGAACACATAAAGAAAATAAATATTTCAATCTTTTTAGGACAAATTCATGCTAAAATAAACAAGTTTGTCGCATGAGTGAATGAATCCGACACTACAAAAGTCTCACATACCTCGTAGGATTGAATCCTTGGGAAAATCTGCAATTACTTCTTAAAGAAATAGATGAATCTCGACCTTTCTCTGCATTTCACCTATTGAGTTCTTTTCTCTAAAACCCTAGCGTATAATTTGAGTACGTAAACTGAACTTGGACCCCTAAGTAATTTCCAAAAACAAATTAAACTAATTGGATAATGAGAAAAACCAAAATACCCTTCTCAAATCTGATTTTGACTTTCCTTATCAAGACAACCCGACTTCAAATAGAAATATCTCCCTCATACAAACTCAAAACCAAGCAAATCGGTGTGGTTAGAAGGATAATTGAAAGACCTTTCATACAATATCTTGTAGCCCACCTAACTCATGTTGTGCTATGACCCAAAACTCATACATAGCTTAACTTGCCAAAACTTCCAAATTTAATTATTTCAAAAAATGGTTTCTTTCTAATTTTAGTTCTTTCAACTAGCTAGATATAACACCACGTATCCGAAAGCAGACCAAACTAGAATATTTCCAGAAGTTACAAGTGGCAACTGTGACATGATGAATCGTCAATCAGTTCGTAAGTCGACACCCTTAGAAACTGGTCTCTAAAGTCTATTAGTGGACTGACAGGACATATCATGGATCAATCCACAAATCATTGGTCAATTCGTAGGTCGAGATCCTCAGAACTTGGTCTCTGAAATCTATTAACAAACTAACAGGAAGAATCATGGATCAGTTTGTAGGTCGAGACCCCCAAATTCCATTATCTAAAGTTGATTGATGGATTGACAAGACGGATCGTGAATCCATCAACAGACCATCGATTAGTATCATTGGTGGCTTCAACAGATTTTAAATCAGGGGTATTTTGGTCTTTTCCTCATACGTTGGACCCTTAAAAACGTCGTCTAATCCCTAAACTACGTGTTTTTTGTGAGTTTTAGCCTAGTAAACTAATTAGAACTTACCCTAATAAATTATGCACCAAAAAAATTATCAAAATTAGAGAAAAACAAAGGATAAAGTTGACTAAACCCTAATTCAAGAACAAAGTGAGTTTTCATCTGTTCTAGCCCTGAAATTGAATGATTTCTCCGTAAATTTTTTCACCGGGCATGTGAGATTTTAGTAGTGGATCCCTTTCACCCATTAAGTCCCTATAATTCATTCAGAATCTTGATTTCCTTAATATTATCTAGACCTAGGGTTTATAGAATTTCAGAAAATCATTATGAATTAGTTACTTTAATGTCCGTAATCACACAATCATGATTTTAGTATGGTTTTTCATAGATTCTTTCATCAATTCAGAACCCTTGCTATATAGTTATTTTAGTTCATAAATTACACATGCTAGGTCAGATATTTCAGATATTCATGCCTCATATTTGAATTTTTCATTATCAGTACATTAATGTTACATTTTCAGTTAGCGTGTCAGTATTTTGAATTATCCAATATTACAAAAATTCGATCATAATTTGTTAATTACATAATCAATTGGAACAATCGTAATACCGAGTGGACAAGGGTCAGTCACCCTTAAGTCCCAGAACTAGGTGCCCTGTAGGTTGTAAGTCCCCTTTGGGAATCATTTTAGTGATCACACTAGTCACGCCTCTATACCTATGGCATAGTATATTAGGTCCTCTCGATGGGGCGTATACATTGGACTCCATATTTACCTCATGGGGTTATACGTCAGTTATAAGTAGCTCTCTTTTAGTAAGATCTATTGCATTGACCATGTTATCAGTTACAGTCAGATTTCAGTCAACATGTTATAAACTTGGTCATTGCATTTAGTTATATTGTAATCAGTATTTTCAATGTAGCATCATTCTTGCCTTATTTCATTTCCTATATATATGCTTTGTTCATTTATGTTATAATTCATATTTACTTTATCATGCATGGTCAGTACATTTCAAGTACTGACACATACTTTAAGATATATCCTTTCGTGATGTAGTTTCAGGTTCTCAGTTTCCATACCACGCATAAACATGTTCCCGATCTTCAGCTCATCAGTATTAGTGGTAAGTCCTCATTCTCCGAGGAAGACATACGTTTTCCTTTGCTTTTAGTCTTAGTTTGAGATTTTTCTAGAGTTAGCTAAGGCATGTACCAACACTTCTAGTCAATTTACGGGCTATTTTCAGACATAGTTAGATTCGTCTTTAACATTTGAGTTTGAATTTTCAGTTGTTGTTAAACTCTCAGTTTTTATAAATTAAGATAGTCTATGGGTATCCCCAATCATTTCATTTTTTATGATGATTTAGCTTCTGCATAGTATCTCTTACTTTAATTTAATTAGTATGCTTATGATATGCCAGCAGGGTTAACTTGGGGTAACTCGTGATCCTAAGTCTCATGTTCACGTCCTGAGGTTAGCTTCGAGGAGTGACAAACTTGGTATCTGGGCTTTGGGTTTATGTGTTCTAGGATGTCTATAAAGTTGAACTAAGTAAAGTCTTTTTCATGGGTATGAGGTGCACCGTATCTAATGAGAAGAGGCTACAAAACTGTCACGCTCCGAGTCTACACCTCGGCCATGGCTATCACTTGATAACCTTTTTTTTCCCCAAGCGAACCATTAGCATGGATTACATACTCAATGGAAGACTTAACTTAATCGGATAATCTCAAACATATAAATTTGAGTAGATATAAAAAATATCCAAAATGACAAGTTAAGTCTTTCAACAACCTCTAAAAGATAATGTAAAGACAACTGAATTACTAACTGTGTATGAAGCCTATAGACAAAGAGGGATGTCGAGAAATGACCCTCGATCATCATAACATATGAAAAACTAGAAAGAAAAGAAAGGAGTCCTCAGGAACTCACAAAAAAACTATGATGATCGGGACTAGCTTTCCCTATAGTAAAATAATATAGTTTATGTGATAACTTCTCTAAACGACAACCACCACTATGAGCCTAAGTGGTGGTATAGCATCTCGCCCATGCAGCCAGAACTTCCTGTACTTTGCCTGCATATGAAACTACTTAACTTAGTGGATTTACTAGCTTATCTTATGGAGTCATCTAAAAATTATGATCCTTTACTACCCATGCTGGCTAAATGGTTTGTAGAGACTTGAGTTAATATGAACTCGCATCCCCATATCTGTTCTCAATAATACTATTAAAATGTGCTTAGCTCATGTATTTGTATAGACAAAACTGTTTTTGGTTTCAGATAATTACTCAAAAGTTGGCTTAAAGCTCTTTTGGAATCGATGTTCCCTTTCTTTGTCAGTTGTGAAAATAATTTTAACTTCTGGGGAATAAATAGTTCCCATATCCTTATTTGAAGAAAAGAACCTCAAATCTTTACCGTTTGCTTAACTTTAACTTAAGTCTTAAAACAAAGTTAAAATGTTTGTTGAAGATTTTGTAAAACATTCATGAACTTCTTTTGACTTTCTTCTTAATGTTTAGACTTGACTATTAATTTCTTGACTCGACTCGACTCTTAACTTTTCTTGAATTGAATTATGTATTCAAGGATGAGGATTTGTGATAGGAAAGATCTCATGATGTTTAGAATTGATTTTAGATAACTAAACATGAGAAAAGATCGAACTATCAAAATGTAAGGGTAGGTACGCGACGCAGAGAGGCATTTAATTTTGGTTTTTACAATAAACTTTTGAGAAGAACACTCTATAACGATTCCATGACACAAAACAAATTTTTCTTAATTTGGTAACCAGCCCCACGACGTGCCACCCTTCCTGATTTTTTCCGGCGAAATTTCTTCTTCGTTTTTCATCCCCCAATTCATCCAAACTTTGTTCTTTTTCTCAAATTTCTTTCCATAGAGATAAGCAAATGTACCTAATAACCTAACATTAAATGACTCTATAATATGACGTAACGATCTTAGAAACTACGCAAATCAATCAAATTCAAGAATAGGTATCAAGATCATCAACTTTCAAACTCTTTTAGGACGAATCCATGCTGAAAGAAGTATGTATGGCATGTGGGGGAATAATCCCAATGTTACAAAAGCATTACATACCTGGTAGGAATAAATTCTTGGAGAAAACATCAACTAGACTGATCAATCTTGATGAATCTTGTCCTTTCTTTTTCTTTCTCCCCTTTTCTCCTTTCTCCAAGCCCTAGCATAAATTCCAAATTTCTAAAACTGATTAAAATTTGATTTGACCCATATTAAACTCCTAAAAACGGATTAAAATAATTGGTCAATGAAAAGACTAAAATACCCTCAAAAATGCGGATTGAACATTTTCTTATTAGAACAACCTAACTTCCAAAGGGCATATCTCACTCATAGGAACTCGGAATTACGCAAACTCGGAGGAGTTGGAAAGATCTTTCCAACTATATCTGGAAGTACACCTAACTCGTCCTAATCTAGGAGTTATGGCCGTTTGAAGTTGACCAAATACTCACTTTTCGTAGCTTAAACAAATTTTTAGATTTGTCATTATTTTCAAAATATGATTATTTCAAATTATTAGCTTCTTTCTATCTATTTCAAATAGTGAGATGTTACAATATCTCCCCCTTGGAAACATTTGTCCTTGAATGAGACTAGTCTTACTAGGCTAAGGGTGGTTACATCAAGTTCAAACACCCAACAAACAATAGCAAACAAACAACATAATCACTCATCATTTAGAGACTACTAAGAAAAGAATTAGTACCTTGGTTTGCATTTTTCCATATTCAAAGAGATGTGGATATCTCTTCTTCATATCCTCTTCATCTTCTCAAGCAGCTTCTTCAAAAAATTTGTTTTCCTCAACTTATGAACTTGACGATCTAAAATATGAAATGGAATCTCTTCATAAGATAAGTTATCCTTGATCCCAATATTTTCAGTTGGTATAATCAATGAAGGATTGTGCATGCACTTCTTTAGCATGGAGACATGAAATACCGGATTAACCGCTAATAACTCTTATGGTAGCTCCACCTTGTAAACTACTTTTCCAATCTTCTTGGAAATTCTATAATGACTAACATACCGGGGACTACGCTTTCCCTTCTTACCAAACCACATAATACCCTTATTTGGTGAAATTTTCAAGGATACCCAACCATCTAATGCAAACTGTGACTCCCTTCTCCTAACATTAATTTAGGTTTTGTGACGACTCTGTGTCATTTTCAACCTCTCTTAAATCACTTTCACCATCTCTATAGCTCTATGAACTAAATCTGGTCCCATCAACCCTGCTTTTGAATCTTCAAACAATCCATTAGGAGATCTGTATCTTCTCCCATAAAGAGATCCATTTGGATGCTAGAGTGGTAACTATTGCTGTCAGAAAATTCAATAAGGGGTAGGTGATCATACCAATTACCTTTGATATCAATCTCACATGCCCTCAAAATATCTTCAAATGTTTGAATAGTGCGCTCTACTTGCCCATTTGTTTGAGGATTAAAGGTAATACTTAATTTCTCCTTTGAACCCAAACCTTTCTGAAAATATTTCAAGAACTGTGCAGTAAATTGTGTATCTATATCTAAATAATGGAGACTGGAACTCCATGAAGTCTTACTACCTCCTGAATATATAACCAGGATTAATCTTTACCGGCAGAAAGTAGGCTAACTTGGTCATTCTATCGACAATCACCCAAATATAATCATGTTGTCTGCGAGACTTTGGTAAGCCTTTGATGAAATACATATTAATCATATCCAACTTCCATTCTGGAAGTTTTATATTCTTAGGAAAACCACCGGGCCTTTTGTGCTCTACTTTAACTTTGTTGCAATTTAGACACTTAGAAACGAGTTTGACAATGACCTTCTTCTTACCATTCCAACAATATACTTCTCTCAAATTGCGGTACATCTTTGTGGAACCCGCATGAATGGAATATCTGGAGCTATGACCTTCCTCTATGATTCTCTCTTGGAGTATATCAACCATTGGTAAACACAATCTGCCTTGATACCTCAATACCCCATCTCCCCCTTGTTTGAAAGTCATTACTTTTTGCCTATGAACATTTGCCTTCAATTCAAGCAAAATGGGATCTTGGTCTCTCTTGCCTTTTACTTCTGATGATTACTCAGCCACATTTTTCATCACTATTCCTCCTTTCATGGAATCCATAATTCTGACTCCTAGGTGTGCAAGTTTGTGCACATCTTTTGCTAACTCTCTCTTTTCTTCCTCAACATGGGCGGTAGTACCGTAGACAACCTGCTTAAGCCTTACCTTAGTGGTAAGGAATACTCATGTCTTAATCCTTTAGTAACTCTAACCACCTTCTCTGTCTGAGATTAAGCTCTTTTTGAGTGAACACTTATTGCAGGCTCTTCCGATCGGTGAAAACATCTACAAGAACACCAAACACATAATGGCATCATATCTTCAAGGAGAAAATTACAACATACAATTCTAGATCATGGGTTTGGTAATTCTTCTCATTAACTGTCTAGAGGCATAAACTATAACTTTGTCATTCTGCATTAATAAATAACCTAATACAACTCGAGATGCATTACAGTACACTACAAAACCTTGAGTACCTTTAGGTAAGGTCAAAATTGGGGAAGTAGTCAACCTCTTCTTCGATTCCTGAAAGATTTTATCACATGCTTCAGATCATTGAAATTTTACTGTCTTTTGGGTCAACTTGGTAAAAGGAGATGAAATAGATGAGAACCCCTGTATAAACCTTATATAATAGTCAGCTAAACCCAAGAAACTCCTTATATCAGTTTGAGATGTGTGTCTAGGCAAATGCTTAATTGCCTCAATCTTTTGTTTATCAACTCTAAAGGCATCATCGGAAACTATGTTGCCCAAGAACGCTAGAGACTTAAGCCAAAACTCACATTTCGAGAACTTAGCATATAACTCCTTATCTTTCAAAGTCCGGATAAATATTCTGAGATGACTATTATGATCTTATTAATTCCTTGAAAAGATTAGTATGTCATCAAAGATGATGATAACAAACATATCTAAAAAATTTGAATACTTTGTTCATAAGGTCCATGAACGATGCAGGTGCATTAGTTAAATAGAACGGCTCGACCAGAAATTCATAATGACCATAACGGGTCCTGAATGTTATCCTTGGAATATCACACTCCAATACTTCCAACTGATGGTAGCTAAATCTGAGGTCAATCTCAAAAAACAAGAAGAACCCTGAAGTTGATCGAGAAGTTCATCAATTCTTCGAAGAGGATACTTAGTCTTGATAGTAAGATTATTCTATTGACGGTAATCTATACACATCCTAAGGGGACCATCTTCTTCCTCACAAACTTGACCGGAGAGGCCTAAGGTACGACACTCGGTTGAATGAAACCTTTATTTAGGATATCCTTTAATTGTTCTTGTAACTCTTTAAACTGCGCTGGTGCCATTTTGTATGAAGGAATAGAGATAGGACGAGTATATTGAATGATGTCTATGCCGAAGTCTATTTCTCGAGATAGGATGAGTATATTGAATGATGTCTATGCCAAAGTCTATTTCGCTCTCAGGAGTGACTCCTGGTAGATAATCTATGAAAACTTCTTGAAATTCTCTTACTATAGGACTGACTGAATGGGATGTATCCCAACACTGAAGTCATTAACCCAGACTAAGTGATAGATACAACCCTTTGAAAGTAACTTTCTCGCCTGAAGGTACAAAATGAAACGACTCTTAGGCACTGGTAAACTACTACTTCACTCTATGACTGGCTCATTAGGAAAATTTGGAACTTAACAACTCAATATAATCAATGGAGGCATATAAGGCATGAAGTCAGTCCACACCTAGAATGAAATCAAAATCTACCATGTCTAACTCAATTATATCAGCCATGTTGCCTTTGTGATTGATAGAAATGACACAATCACGGTAAACTCGCTTAGGTAGAATAGACTCCCCAACACGTATAGGAACACAAAAGGGTTCACAAAGTTTATCAGGAATAACTCAAACTTATTTGTAACAAAAGGGGTTAAAAAAGATAAACTTGCTCCTGAACTAGCAAAGCATAAATGTCAAAAGTAAAGACTTTGATCATTACATTGACAATATCTGGAGAGTTATCTTGCTCTTGGAGACTAGTGATCGCATAGAGGCGGTGTGCTCCTCCGCTAGTATCGAAAGTAGTTCCTATGGGTGCAACCTTGTCTAGTGGAGAAACTGATGAAGATTGGGATCAATTAACCTGATTTACACTACCTTGCATGTTCTTAGCACACTTATTCATGTAGAGAACCTCTTGACCACACTTGAAAAAACCCATTTGGCTATCAGGACACATACCTTGGTGGATCCTACAACACTTAGTACATGAAGGAACCTACTTACCTCCTTGTTCCATACTACCTTGAGACTGTGCAGGTCTAGCTCTAAAGTTGTATGAATTATGGCAATAATACTCACCTTTCTTTCTTAGTGCAGGTGCACCAGCAGATGATGGAGCAGGTCCCTTTTGCTTTTGCTGAAAAGACAACCGATTCACATTACTTTTCTCCTGCCCCGACTCATTCCCCATTTTAATTTTCTTATTTCTTAATTCTTCTCTATCCCTCAACTCATATTCCTCCACCTGATGCACATAAACCATCAACTATGAAATATCCATGTTACCTATGAGCATCGGAGCCCTACGTTCCTTACTTGACATATGAGATAAACCAACAAAACACAAGTTCGTTTACTTCTCATGTCTCAACCATCATCGGAGCATATCGAGATAGTTGGGTAAACTTCAACCCAACTCGCAGGTGGTGCACCCTCAACTCTACCCCATTTCCACTAACCGAACCAAGTCCTAGCAACATTATTCAGTTGATATGCAGCTAGCTCAACTCTCTTAATATTAGCAACATGCATCACCTTAAAAAAATACCTTTTACAACACAACAATAAATTTCTCTTGGTCCTCGGTTGTGCTTGAAACAGTGAAGCTTGGAGGATTCATTCTAAAAGAACTCTTGGATTCGAGAAATATCCGTCACTTCATGACTAAATCCTCTCTTTTGTCAAAACGGGTTAGTCTCAGCTTGACTCAACATCTGGATAGCCTCACAGAACTCAGCACTGGTAAACTCTTTAAGGTTGCACTTCATGTTCATTTGGTAACTCATGCTCCTCAACATTATGCCTAGCATGAAGACCTTTGACAGATCTTCGTGGAGGAATGATTATCTAAAATAGGACAAGCCCAAATTAGACGGAAACTTTTTAGTGATAAAGTCTAATGCAAGAAATGAGTATGAAAAAGGTGAGAGATTTTCCTAAGTGTTGCAGCCTTCTAGTTATAATTATAGCGCGCTTCACACCAATAACTAGGATTCTACAAACACGTCCTCATAGACTCCCTAGGACTTTTGAACTCTATTATTTGATACCATGTTTCTCACGCTCCAAGTCTACACTCGGACGTGGTTGACACTTGAAAACCATTGCTAGCCCCAAGAAAACCCTTATCTTGTCTTACATACTCAACAAAAGACTTAACTTAAGAAGATAATCTCAAAAACATAGCTTTAGATAGCTATAAAACTTAGACAAATGACAACTTAAGTCTTTCAACAACACCTTTTGATAATGTATACACAACTTAACTACTAACAGTTTATGAAGCCTCTAAAGAAAAGAGGGATGTCGGGATAGGAGGGATGTCGGGAAAGGACCCCTGATCATCCTAACATCGAAAAAACTAGAAAGCAGATAAAAACATCTTTAAGAAAGCAAGGAGTCTCACCAACCGACTATTAGTGCTCAAGAAGGAACAACAAGGCGCTGGATACTTATCCTTGTTACCTACGTCTACATCATAATACGATGCAGGCTAGCTGACATCAGTACATTAAATGTATGAGTATGCGATATGAAATGCTAAATAATAAATAGGCTTGAAAAGATTCATAAAGAAACACTTACCTTGGCTCTTCTCAACTCATGAATAACTTAAATTAAAGCAATGGAACACATGAAATATACCAAAAGTCTTATAAAACTCTAAAAGCAACTTAGTTCGTTAATGAAAATGTAATAACAAACTCAACTTTACTCATATAATAAAATAACATAGTTTCTTTAGAGTTATATCTAACCAACAACAACTACTATGAGCCTAAGTGGTGTTACAAGTTTTTGCCCATGCTGCCAGAATTGTCCTATACTTTGCAGTCATATAGAACTACTTAATTTAGTGGATCCAGTAGCTTATCTTAAGGAGACATCTAAAAAGTAATGATCTTTTACTACCCATGATGACTACATGGTTTATGGAGATTTGAGTTAATACGAACTCGCATCCCGATATTGGTGATCAATACTATTCCCAAAATGTGCTTAGCTCATGTGTTTGTAAAAACAAAACTCTTTGTTTGGTTTGAGATAGTTACTCAAAACTTAGCTTAAAAGCTCTTCTGGAATTGATGTTCCCTTTCTTTCTTAAATATGAAAACATTTTAAATTTCGTGGGTATACTTTATTTCCATACACTTCTTTGAAGAAAAGAACTTTACATCTTAAATCTTTGCTTAAATTTGAAATTAAGTCTTAAAACAAAGTTAAAATATTTGTGAAAGTTTTTGAAAAAATTACATGAACTTCTTTTAACTTACTTTTTAAATTTTAAACTTGACTCTTAACTTGTTGACCTAACTCTGAACTTTCCTTGAATTAAATTATGGTTTCAAGGATTAGGATTTGTGATAGGAAAGATCTAATGATGTTTAGGAATTATTTTATATAGCTAAACAAGAAAAATGACCGAATTATCAAAATGTGAGGGTGGGTCTGCGACGCGGAGAGGCTTATAAATTTGGTTTTGCAAATCGCTTTTTGGGTAGATATCTCAATGACGGCTCCATGACACAAAACAAAAATTTCCAAATCTTGGAACCAGCCCCGTAATGCACCACCACCTTTGGATTTCGTCAAATGAAATTTCTTCTTCATTTCCCAGCCCCAAATTCGCCCAATCTCCGTTCTTTTTATGACATTCCTTTTATATACAGGTACCCAAAAAATATATCTAAGAACCTAGTTCAGAACGACTCTATAATACGACGTAACGATCTTAGAAACTTCCCAAATCAATCAAATTTATGAACAACATCAAAATCAAGAATGGTCCCAAGATCATCAACTTTCAAACTCTTTTAGGATGAATCCATGCTGAAATAAATATATTTGGCATGTGGGAGAATGTTCTAAACTTTATGAAAGCCTCACATACATGGTAGTAATAAATCCTTGGTGAAAAGCACAACTACATTGATCGATCTTGATGAATCTTGCCCTTTTTTCTTCTTTCTCCCCTTTTCTCCTTCGTTCAAGCCCTAAAGTAAATTCCAAGTTTCTAAATCATGTGATCGGTGCCAGCGAGATGGAGGAATTTCAATGAGGTAAGAGCTTCCCTTAAATCCCATTCTGGTGATTGAGCTATTTGATATATGGGGCATTTACTTCATAGTCCCGTTTGTGAGTTCTCATGGGATGAAGTATATTCTTGTGGAGGTTTAATATGTGTCGAAATGGGTGGAAGCAATTGTTCTCCCCAACAATGAAGGAAAGAGTGTCACCGTATTCCTGAAGAAGAATATCTTCTCCAGATTTGGTACACCTAGGGACATTATTAGCGTTGGTGGCTCGCACTTCTGTAATAAATTTTTTAAAGGGTTATTGGAGAAATATGGTGTTCGACACAATGTGGCTACTCCTTGCCACCCACAGACTAGCGGGCAAGTTGATTTGTCCAATTGGGATATCAAATAGATTCTGGCAAAAACTGTAAATGCAATAGAACGGACTAGTCAAGGAGGCTAGATGATGCTCTTTGAACCTGACACACTGCATACAAGACCCTATCGGTATGTCTCCATACCAATTTGTATATGGGAAGGCTTGTCAGTTACCGGTCGAGCTAGAGCACAAGGCGATGTGGGAAATGAAAAGAATAAATCTGGATTGGACTGGAGCATCAGAATAGAGGCTAAATGAATTGAATGTACTTGATGAGTTCCGCCTAAAAGCTTATGAAAGTTCCGCCATCTACAAAGAAAACATGAAGAAGTATCATGACCAAATAATTGGAAAGCGAGAATTTGTTGTTGGTGATATTATGCTTCTATCAAAATCTAGGTTGCGCTTATTTTGAGAAAAACTCAAGTCCACGTGGACAAGGACATTCCTTATCACCAAAATTTTCCCATATGGAGCGGTTGAGCTAGAGAACAGGAAGGCGCAAAGTTCACAATCAATGGACAGAGGATAAAGATGTGTTTGGGGC
The DNA here is from genome assembly GCF_001406875.1 of Solanum pennellii. Taxonomy (NCBI): domain Eukaryota; kingdom Viridiplantae; phylum Streptophyta; class Magnoliopsida; order Solanales; family Solanaceae; genus Solanum; species Solanum pennellii. The sequence goes on from NC_028641.1 coordinate 41,874,884, forward strand.
ATGTGCAGAGTATTCACGAAGTGCTTGAGGCCTACCATCTTTATGAAGTCTAAGTAATCAAGGGTCCTGCATCGTGCTTCAACGTTAAATCAAGCGTTGCTTGGGAGGCAACCCAAGGTGTACCCTCTGTCCAACGATATTTTTTATTTTCTGTAGAAATAGTCGTTGTTTTGTTTAGTCCTTCTAAGTGTTTAATTCTTTGTATGCTCGTCATGGCTAAATAATAGTGTAGGTTCAATCTCAAAAAAGTGTTCAGAAAAACACAAAAAGAATGGCCTAATTGGTATTCCATATGTAGGAGGAAAAATCAGATTTCTGCAGAAAATGGTCGGTGAAGAGGTATACAGACCCCATCAACCACCCGTCGTTCAATCGACGAACCATGAATGGTGTCAATAGATCCTTGGTAAGCCGTGAAATTTTTCTAAAGTCTAAGAGTGATTGACGGTCCTAATTGACGGACCGTCAATTGATCCACAGACTGTCGACAGGGTCTCGTGGATCCAGTTAGCCAGTGGAACGAACCGACCTGGACAGTTACAGTAAAAACCCAACCATTCAACTTCTTTCCCTCTTCCCAATTTCATTCAAACTTCCTTCCATAATCGTTTCACCCCATCGAATTCCTCCCCAAATCACTCCCCAATTTAATACCACATCTCCCAAAACCATATTTCCCCTCATTTTCTTCAAATCCCAAACGTTTTCTTACCCAAATTCTCTCTTCGTCCATTCTCCAAAGTCCGGTTATTGGGTTCGTAAGGCATCGACTATTTCTTCGGGTTTCATATCACTGTAGGCACACAACCACAACACTCTTCACTGCTTGTAAGGTAATTTGATTTCCCCTCACTTTGAATTTCTACTCATAGTTGAATATAGAAAATCGGGAGTGGGTATTGACCTTGGGACAAAGTTGATGAACTTTGCATGCTAAATGTCATGTAGTTACTTCCCTTGGGATGATAGACAGTCGTTGTGTAGCAAATTTAACTACCTAAAACGTTGTGTGTCTAAGTGTCCATGTATGTTCCGACCTAGGGTTCCACTTCTTACTCAATTAGGTTAGATATTTGTACAAAATAGAAACCCTAGGATTTACGAACTAGCATATGATGTGTTGAAAAGCATGTTTAAACTTGATTGTGTTAAAATGGTTCGCTAAAGAAATTTGGAAGTTGAACTTGAACGAGGCCTAAAATTTATCATAGGCCTAAAGTACAAGACCCCATCTACAGACCATCATTCAATCGACGAGCCATTGATGGGGTCCGCCGTTTAAGACACCTAAAAACAAATTAAGTGTCAAATGACGGATGTGGACTATGATTCGTCGATTGATCGACGATCCGTTCAGCACATCTGTCGTTTCCATCAAAGAGTCTTTTTTCACCCATCCAAACAAAGGATGGGTTTTACAAGTCGTAGATCAATCTACAGTGCGTCGATGGGTCTCGTGGACCTAAGCCTACACTCAAGAGTTGTATTTTTTATTTTCATATTATCTTCTTTCCGTTGTTATTCGAGTGTGTCATTAAGATTCTAGGATACTAACAATTGCTCCACATGTACAATGGCCCCAATGATGAAATCGGTTTACTCCACGAGGGGAAAATCCAAGTCATTCGCCCCATCTTATCGGCTGATTGAAGAAGACACAAATACAGAGCAGGACCCGGCCTACATTCCTCTGGGTAGACAAACTCCACCAACATCATCCTGAGCCACTAGGGTCACCCCCCGAAAGGTGAACACATACATAGCCACTGCCTCCCAGTCTGATGAGGAGCGCACACTGATTGGTTCACCAACCATGGCTGCTTCTAGTTCAAAGAGGGGCTCAGCATCCGGCTCTAAGTCTGCCATAGTTTCAGGTTCAGGGTCGGCCTAGTATTCAGGGTATAAGTTGGACACTACCTCCGGTTCCAACTCCCTGGGAGACACTAGATCAGGGGGTCAAGAACAACAAGCCTCGTCTGATGAGTCTACTAGTTCGGATATTGCACCTGCACCGCAAACACATGACCTCAAGCTAATTGCACACAAACCAAACAATGGTGCATCGAGGGGTAATTGAAGGTATATAGAGATTCCATGATGCTCAATGAATAATGGGTGATGACCCGGCTGGTTACTGAGGAGCGTCGAGTCCTCACAGGGAATTTGCACATTGTTCCAGAGGTGCACAGTCTCTTTGCTTTCCACAAGTGTAACTTAATTGCTCAGGACTTGGGCTCATATAGTGACGAGCTCGTGCACGAATTTTATGCCTTCTACATTGCCACTCTCCGAGGGTCAATCAATAAGTGGGAAAAACCCGCCAAACAAGACCCTCTCACCTCTTAACTAGACTTTTGCTGTGGGGTCGACATATCCGATGCCACCATCCACCGATTCCTATAAGGCCCTACCATCGGTTCATACTGGAGCCGCAACATTGCAGAGTTCAATTACTGGTGGGACACAATCGGGGGATGCGGGGGATGCAATTTTTAGAGGAGTACAGAGAAGAGGGAGGCGGTGAAACTGTAGCTAGTTCGGTAAATTGCAACAGATAAGGAGAGGGCTGACTGGGTTATAGATCCATGAGGGCTCATCAAGAAGGCTACACTCACTTTTGTGGCCAAATTTTTCTAGATGTTGGTCCCACACCGTGTATCACCCACAAAGGTCGATAATGTACTTACATGGGATAGGGCGGTGATGGTGGAAGCACTTGTAGCTGGGGTGGAGATAGACTTCACACAAATGATTTTAGCGGAGATACACAAGAGAGCATTCAAGACATCCACCACTTACCCCTTTCATTGTCTTATCTTATAGATGTGCAGGGATGACAGAGAGCAAATTTGGCACTTTGATACACTCTGTCAGCCGACAAGTACATTCGATATAGGCCTCATCAAGGATGAGGCCAATGTGGCAGCACCCTGCATAGGGCCCCAGGTCGATGTTCCCCTACTAAGCGAAAATTTGGCAGACACAGTGGAGCTAGCCCAAGGGGCAGCCCCTTCCGCACCAGAGCATGCTGAACCCACTCCGGCCTCCTCCATACATGCAGCCAATAGGGCCCCAGCTTGTCCAGATCCACACCACCAGCTCCAACAATAATCACTCTAGCTCGAGTCCAGAAGTTAGAGGCGGAGATGGCCATCCTGCTCCATCACATTCAGTCTTGGATGCAGAAGTCCATAGCAGAGGTAGAGGACCGAATAGAGAAGCGGGTGGCCAAGCAGGCAGAGCAACAAATTCAGGCGTTTCACAAACGTCTTGATGCATTTGAGTTATGTGTTTTAGCACGACCATCCCCCGCCACAAGCCTCACTGCCATCCAGACGGAGCTGGCCAGCCTACAAGCCAATGTTGATACCATCTTAGAGATGCCGGGACTGATCCAGAGCTTTCTCTCACTGATCTAACAGAGTACATTGTGCTTGGAGTCATGTTCAACGTACTTGCTAAGCCACATGCCCATTGCAAGAGGAATCGTTCCAACCACACCATTGAGGCTGATGATAAAGCTTGTGCAAAAAAGAGGGAGCGGATGGAGATGGAGCAAGAAAGGAGGGCCTCGATAGTAGATGAGGAGATGCACCAGATAAGGGTTCAAGAAATAATTATTGGAGCATCCAGTTCTGTGCTTGAGGGAGGAGCGAGGAGCACTACTAAGGGTGTGGAGATAGAGGTGGATGGCACTATTGATGGTTCCATCCCTATAGATATGGGCACTACAGATAGTGTCCCAATTGCTGATCCTACGGACTTCAAGAAACTGGATCCACCCACTTATTGAGAGATCTTCGGCCCTATGCGCCACATGTGTGCTTCACCTACCACCTTGTGTCTTTCACTTACTATGCATTGGGGACAACTGAAATTTTTTTTGTGGGGTGGGGTAAATGGAATGTGAGTGGTAGAGTGAAGTTTGAGTACCCCAACTCACAATCCTCTCTTAGGGTTTTCTTGCATGTGTTCTTTTTCCAATAAATACTGCTTAAATTTCTGTTGAACGGGCATGTATTAGTGAGTAAAATAGTAGAAGCATGAAAGAAGGAAGTATGATGACTAATGAAAAATCATACCCCGTCCATTGTAGTGCTTGCATTTATAGGTTAAGATATGATACATGTGTTGGCTCTAAACATGACATAAAAGGCACCCACTGCATGACCTTCAATTAAAACTTGAACTAGGAAATCTGATAATTTGATAGTGCAACAATGTGCCAAGAGAGTGTGAGGATATTCGAGTATTCAACTATAGGAGCCTAACTAAAACTTGCCCGGTTAGTCCTGTGAAGGGAAGCTACTCTAGAAGTTAGGCCCTTGTTAGAAATAGACCATATCTAGCCTAAAATAAGTTGACCAAATGAAATAACTGTCCATTTTATTCTAAATATGTTGAGCCTGTAATAGACCAATTTGTTTGATGCACCAACTCACCTTCCCAAGGTCTAATGTTTTGGCCCCAATCCCTCCTTGGACATGTGCAACTTGACTTAAGCCAAAATCCTAAGTTGAGGGTGGCTAATGCATAAAGTGACCTCGTTTTAGCCCTGACCCAGCCTCGGGTATTGTGTACCTCAACCCGTGGAAAAGCCATGAGTTGAGGGTGGCTATAATGAGAGAAGACTCAAAATGGGTATGAGACGAGTTTGTTATTGAAAAGAAAAGCTTAAATAAGATAATGATGTGACTTTTCGAAAAGAATTTTCTAAGAAACAGATGAAAAATGAAAAAAAGAAAAGAAAAGAGTAATAGTCACATTTAAAAGGGGAAATAAGCCAAAGGAAAGAATAGAAAAGAAATAGGGGGTCAAAAGCAATGGTAGAAATATTAGCGGTAATGTTAAGGAGGGAAAAATGTCACTATATGTAACCAAATGTACCACATCTGACCCTGAGCCTACCTTACAAGCCAAGTAATTCCTGCTGTAATCCTAGAGTCTAGTGTGGTGAATTTAAGCAGCGAAAAGCCTATGGGGTGGAGCACTAACTGTATTTGAACTCAATCCGGAGTGGAGTGTTGAAACAAAGATCCTTGTACCCAAAATGAATAATCATTTTGTGAAAATTGAGGATTTATTTTGAAGTGAGGGCACTAGTTGTATTATGAGAAAGTTGATACCTTGGTGAGAGGAAAAATAGTAGAGATCTCTGTTGCATGGTGAATTTGTGTCATGATGTGACGTATGAGTTAGCTTGTTGATCCTGAGAGCATAGGCCTGCATTCAATGAAGAAAGAGTCACAATACATAGTCATGTGATTGATAGATCTTACAGTACTTCTTCTATGGAAGTGTCGTTTAGGTTCATAGTTTGTCACTTGAGGACAAACAATGAATCTAAGTTGAGGGTGTCGATGTACCATGATTTCACGGTATTTCTAATGGATTTCACTTAAAGTTGTGTGTGTCTAGAGCCTTTTTGTAGTGGTTTTACTAGGTCTTGTATCTTGTTTTGAAGGAAAGATATTCGGGCAAAAAAGATAGAAGACAACTGAAAAAAGTTCATAAAACAGACCTATGAAGCCAATCGACGGTCCGTCATTCAATCGACAAACCATAGGTGGTGATTGTAGATAGGAAGCTCAGGCATTGGAGGAAAATCAGGGAAGTCTGACTAAGTGTGGAACCACGAGAGGAATTGACGGTCCGTGGAGTGATCGACGGATCGTACTCGTGAACCATCATTTGTTTCAGAGAAGGTTCTAGTACCTGATTTTTGAAGATTCTAAGTATGGAGCTACAAAGGAGTATCGACAGCCCGTAGATGGATCGTCAGAAAGTGATGTTGGTCTGTCATTTGATTCAGAGGGTTCCATCCAGAGGGAAAATTATTTTCTAGTCCTGACTAACAGAAGCAAACAATGGACCGTCAGTTGAAGTCGCATACTTGAACAAAACTTTCCTTATTTAAATTCCTTTTTTATTAAGACTTTGTTCTCTATTAATAGGGTATTAAAACCTCGTTTCTGGTGTTAGATACTATTATTTTTGTCCTAGTTTCTGTATTAGAGATTGAATTTTTTAGCTATTAATTGATTTTCAGATTCGGCTTTGAAGCTTGTGGTTTGAATTTCAAGTGTGATTTGTGGGTTTATTCTTCTTGCTAAGTAAATTCATGATTTCTTCATCTAAAACTACGAATTGTGATATTGCTAACATGGGTAACTAAATTGGGTTGTGGGAACTATGGGTAATTAACAAAGTATGACTAGCAACTAAACAATTCTTGAATAGTTTTTTGCATGAATTGATAATTATTTCACTTAGATATCTTTTTAACGGTGGCCAACATTAGAAATCTCCTTGTTGCTACTTGCCGGACCGATGAGGTAGTTATTAGGAAAAAAATTATCAATATAGATTTAGTGTGATACTATCTAATAGATTAGTCTCGATTGGTGCGAAGTAATAACTAACCCATACATCGATTATGATGTCTAATATGAGGTAATGGTAAGGGTTCGTAAATTATACACACGTAGCAGAACAAGGTGCGGGGTGAAATTCTCTAGGTGTCAGACCAAGGATTTAGAGATACCTAACTTATCACTTTGCATGTAATACACTAGGAAAGGATTGTAATTGCTAGGAATACAACGTTATGAACATGTGGGAAACACATATACCCTAGTTACTTTCTCATCTTGATAACAACCAAAGACTACTTCTGTTCACTTGTTAACCATACTATTGAACGAATTTTGTTTCAGACCCCCCCCCCCTTTTACTTACATGTTTTGAAAATACGTCGACTAAACAAATATAATTGTGGGTTGAAGTTAAAGTCTAAACCATTTTCCTCGTGGGATCGACCTGAACCTACAAGTTGGGTTCATTACTTGATAATGATCGCTTATGCTTCTTTAGGGAGGTGTAATTTGAGCGTTTCAACAGCATGACTCCATTTGGATGATAGTTGATAGAGTTCCTAAGTCTGTGCGCCTTTTGGTTGTTAAGACTACAAAAATTTGGCGGAGTACTATGTCAAGCCTTACATTAATGAGATAATCATGTTGCTTGGGGTTCGTTTTTCTACAAGACTTGGTACTCAAGTTAACCTTAGCACAACATTTCATCCAGACATGGATGGTCAAGAAGAGTATACTATTCAGACCTTTGAGAAAATGTTGAGAGCCTACGTGATTGATTTCAAGGGTAGTAGGAATGATCACCTTCCTCTTATAGAGTTTGACTAGAATAATATCTACCATTCCATCATTCAGATGGCCCCTTATCAGGCATTGTATAGGCATAGATGTAGATCTCCAGTTGGTTGGTTTGAAGTAGATGATGCAACCTTGATAGATCCAGATTCAATTCGTGATGCTATGGAGAAACTGCAACTCATTAGAGATTGACATAAGACAACCCAGAGTCGCCAAAAGTCCTAAACAGATGTAACGAGAAGGGAATTAAAGTTCGAAGTTAATGATTAGGTTTTTTTTTCTGAAAGTGTCACCTATAAACGGGTGATGAGATTTTAAAAAACTGGAAGCTTTGTCCTAGATAAGTAGGACCTTGCATGTTTTTGAAAAGAGTTGGTAAAATGGCTTACGATTTTTATTTGCAAACAAAACAAGCAGTGGTGCATCCCGTTTTTTGCATTTTGTTGTTGAAAAGGTGTGTGGGTAATCCAGCATCTATTGTACCTTTAGAAAGTGTGGTTGTGAAGGGTAGTCTCACTTATAAAGAGGTACCAGTTGAAATCCTTGATTGTCAGGTTCGAAAGTTGAGAAACAAAGAAGTAGCTTCAGTTAAGGTTTTGGGGAGGATTCAGTCCTTAGAGGCAGCTACTGGGGAAGTAGAAACATCAAGTATCCTCATCTATGTCTTTTCGATTTCATTCCAGCTTGATGTAATAGTTTCTCTTTAGGTTTTCACTCATTCATGCACAAATTCAATCTTAGTATCATCTTCCTCAAGTTTGTAATTGCATTTTTAGCATATTTGCATGTCCTTAGAACTTAGCTCAGTCAGAAATCAGTTTCTACTAATTAATGGCAGGGTTTGCAGCTCTTCCCTCCTTGTCCAACTAGTTTAGACTTCATTGGAACATGAATTTTTCCAAGGGGGAGATAATGTAACACCCCGTATCGGAAAATAGACCAAACCAACAGATTTCCGCATCTTTCAGGTGGCAACTGGGACGATATGGATCATGGATCAGTCCACGGATTGTCGATCACTTTGTATGTCGAGACCCTCATAACCTGGTCTCTTAAGTTGATCGACATACTGATAGGATGGATCATGGATCAATCCACGGATCATCGACCTTTGTAGTTCGAGACCATCAGAACCTGGTCTCAAAAGTTGATCAACGGACTGACAGGATTGGGCATGGATCAGCCCACGGATTGTCGATTAGTTTGTAGGTCAAGACCCCCAAAAACCATCATCTGAAGTTGATCAATAAACTGGCAGGACAGATTGTGGATTGGTCGAAGGACCATTGATCGGTTTCAACAGTGGCTTCAGTAGATTTTAAGTTTGGGGTCGTTTGGTCTTTTTCTCATGTGTTGGACCCTTACACTATGTCGATTAACCCCTAAACCACGTGGTTTTTGTCAGATTTAATCATTATACTATTTAGAACTTACCCTAATCAATTATTCAACAAAAACATCAGACTCAGTGAAAAATACAGGAGAAAATCGACCAAGCCCTAGTTAAAGAACACAACAAGTTTTAATCAATTCAAGCCTCGAAATAGAAATATTTATCCGTGAATTTCGTAACCAGGTATGATGATCATCCTACTAATATTGATGATCATCGGTATTTGGCGATTTTAAAATCCATGTGGAATTTCAAGAAAATGAATGGTAATCTTCCAATACTCCTCAGATAAACTACTCAAGCACATCTAGCTCTCAAACCCCAAATTTAAACTCGACAGAGTACTTAAAGATGAAGATAATAAAATTTGAATTTAATTTCGAGGATATTATTCAAATGGATGGACCTAATCTCCAGATGACCCGGACTATTGCTAAAGAAGTATTCTACTTGTGTAAGCTACTATGTGGTAATCAGCAACAACAATTATAACAGCAACGTCTATATTGGGTACCAAAGCTATGTCTGCAATGGGTTCAGCAACAACGTGTGCAAAGGGTAGAACGTGGTAATCAGCAACAGCAATAGTACTGTCTGCATTAGGTACGACCTAGTAATCTGCAACAGTGACGTATACATGGTAATCTGCAAAAGATAGGTCACTTCGTGTTGGGATATTATCAGCAGGGATCTGATCTTAGAATAGCTCTGATGATTTTACGATGAACTTTACTGAAGCATTAGGATATTTCTGACTAGAAATTCTTCAACTCATTAGAATGTTGATTTTGTGAGTGAACATGATGTATGGAGTGTTTTGTCAATGACAATTACCATATTTTAGAAAATTCTTTCCAATTCTTGACTTGCTTGACTGGGATCGACTTCCTAAATCCTTTCCCGAATTCCAGCTGTCTGACTCGAATGACTGGGAAATTGGACTTGGTGAAGGCATTTGATCCATCGACAATTATTCCCTGAGTTGCTCGAGCGGCTTGACCTTTTATATCTCTCTAAATTCCTTGGCCTACTAATTATGTGTTCATTTTATTTTTAAGGTAGTAAAGAGAAGTTCTTCTGCATAAAAGTTGATCCTTCTGATTACACTTGGATTCATCTAGCAATACAAAGCATTAGTTAATTAAAGATCAACCATATATAGGTTATTTTTTAGCTGGCATTGCATGAACTATTATCAACCTCTTTTTTGTTTTTTAATAAATGTGGGTTGAGTCAATTTATATTTTCCGCAACTAATGATCAGTAATCATAATTTGCGTAGATGAGAACATCAAATTACTTAACTATATATCTCTATAAAGTCTTATATACATGAACATAGATTATAAGTATTTTTTTCTCATATTGAATGAACGGGAATCTTAGCATAATGGTATGGTTCAAGCCATTGGAATAAACTCTATAATGGAATTTGCGTTGTCTGACCCTTTATTCCTCCCTGTGCACTATTGAGACATCATTACTTGAGGAAGTGAAGTTGTGTATATCTATAATACGTATGTTCCTCATAGAACTATTATTGTTAGTATTCCTATATAAGATGTGCAATACTACTGCAGATATAAATATCAATAAAAAAAAGGAAGAAAGTTACAACTTCTTCATATACAATTTTGTGTGTTTAGCATGGTATCAGAAGCCGCCATGACCACTTCTTCTTCTTCTTCCTCCAAAACTCCTCTCAACGTTTTCTCTCCCTCGGCTCCCTCCCCTCTCAGCCATGTTCAGCACTTTATTTTTATCAAATTAACTTCTACCAATAATTTATATTGGAAAATTCAACTGTTACCCTTTCTCCGTGGTCAAAATTTATTAGGATATGTTGATGGATCTTTTTCGTGTCTGTCGTCCCATATTATTATAACAGGAAAAGAAGACCCTTAGATTTGATCCTCATCATGGACAATGGATTTAAAAGGATCAACTCACATTAAGTTTGCTTATATCTTCTCTTTCTGAAGAGACCTTACTGATTATGATTGGTCTTGCTAAGTCTAAACAAGTCTGGGATGCTCCCGAAAAGGCTCTTTCTTACCCCTCGAATACTCAAATTCTTAACGCGCATATATCCCTTCAAAATCTCAAGCAAGATGATCTTCCTGTAACCCAATATCTTCAGAATGATAAGCTTATTTCTGATGAATTAGCTGTCGTTGGTAGAACTCTTTGTTTTGCGGATCATAATATCTATATTGTTGAAGGTCTTTATTTTGACGTTAAGGACATTGTAATTGCTCTTTCTACAAGGCCTGAACCCGTGACATATTCTGAACATCATAGTTTGTTACTTAATCATGAGTTCATACATGGGCACACCTTATCTTACCTCACTATATCACCCCTTCCACATACTGACCACCCTGTTGGTTACTTCAGTCAATGATCCAACACTATCAACGATCGCTCTCTAAATAATATCTCCAGTTATCGTGGTCGTGAAAGAAACTCTAGAGGAAGAGGTTGTAGAGGTGGACGTTTCTCATCCTCTAGAAATAATTCGAGTGGTCAACCTTGGCAGCCATCTCTTAGCAGCAAAGTTGGCTGCCAAATATGTAATGGCACCAATCACTTAGCCAATACATGCTTCCACTGTTATAGTCACACGATTAATCCTTCCGCATATCTCTCTCATCAGACACCGATTCCATTAACTCAATCGTGGTTCCTGGATACTTTAGAAATACAACATATAACGCCAGATCTCTCAGACATTCATCAAGCAGAGCCATACAAAGAGGTAGATCAATTGCATGTTGGCAATGGGACTGGTTTACCTATCCACTATACTGGTAATTCATTCATTCATTAATCAAATAAATCCTTTCATCTCAGTAATGTTCATCAAGTTCCACCAATTACTAAGCAATTACTTTCTGTTCAACGTTTTCCTTAAAACAATAGAGCCTTCTTTGAATTTTATCCTGCTAATTTTCTTGTTAAGTATCAAGTTACCAGGAAAGTACTTCTTTTCGGTGCGAGTAAAGAAGGTCTCTACATTCTCCCTCTATACTCTCCCACTAATGCTCACTGAACTAGTATTGTTAATGCTCCTATATAAGATGCAATATTACTGCAACCGTAAATATAAATAAAAACAGAAAGAAAGTTACACCTTCTTCATATAAAATTTTCTGTCTTTTAGAATGCACAACGAGATTCTAGTGCGTAGTCTTCAATGTTTAATCGGTATTTACTGAGACCTAAAGTGGCAAATAGAATCAATAAAGTCAATTTCTATCCTGGACATAGTTTAACTGTTGAAATATCTCTTATTAATTTGGTAACTCGGGACCTTTTTGTTCAGGTAAATGAAACAGAGGACCAAAAAGCAACAGAATGTTCCCAAGAACTTTTGGATTTTCAGACTGAAAACTATTTTATAAATTTTTTTTAAAGGAATCGAAGGCCCAATTTTTACTGTAGTTTCATGCTCTAAAATTCTTATACAAAGCATCAGAATGTTCCCAATAACTTTTGGATTTTCTTAAATATTCAACATTTCAGTTTATTTTTTAATCGACTAAACTATACAATTGATAATCTCAATGTCATCAAAAACACAAAAAAAAGGGGAATCAACCGGACTAAGTGATGACAATCCTTGTAACTTTATTATTTTCTCCTTAGCTTCACAGTTCTTGAAATATTCAACTAGGATATTCATTTTTTTGTTTCACTAAATCATCAGTTATAATAGTGATGACATGTAGAAAGGGGATACCTTTAATTACATTTGATTGACTTAACTTGAGTATAAATTATGACTCACGTGAATTTATTAAACAATTGAAAAAAATGAAACTCATCAATTGAACTTAATTAGAATCTTCATCTTAGCGATAAGAGTAAGGAAGAAACCATAATCCTTCAACATTCTAGAGTTTTTTATTCTACTGAATCGTGATAGACTTGTGGTTAAAGTGACTTTAATATGTAAACTGATTAATAGTTTGAAAAATTCAAAATATACGTTAATTTGTCCTTTGTCTGGGAATAGTGCTATAAGAACATGAAATTCTTGTTTTTTCAAATTTTCATGTTTTGAATGGTGAAAAGATAGGTATCGACGAAAGAGAAGGAGGATTTTGGGAAAGAGAACTCTCTAAAGGAAGAAAGCGTTTTTGAACTGGCTTGATTGCAATTAAATAAGGTCACTCATAATATATCATATCATATCATATATTACTATAAGTAGGAAAAGCTTAACCCCAAAGTTGATTTATTGTTTTGACCCTAAAATATTACTTAAATATTCAATAAGCTTAACCCCAAAGTTGATTTACTGTTTTGACCCTAAAATATTACTTAAATATTAATTTATTAAAAGAAAAATTGGTTATAATTTCATCTATTATTCAATTCTCTAGAAACGTATTGTATCTGCTCAGCGTCCCTCGATTAGTGTAGCAGCCTTTTTCCGACGACACCCATGTTCCATTGGCTTAATTATAAGCTGATCCAAAACTTCTTTTTAGATTCTTCACTCATTTATATAAATGTATCCCACAACATGTCATTGTCCATTAATCTGTTTCTTTTTTCTGTTCCACATTCAAATACATAAGATAAATATTTTTCTCCTCTTTATTTATCAAGAGTTGCTCAGTTTTCCTATTCACTGCGTATTGTCTTTATGTAGGTTATTTCGTTTCATTCTCTTTATCATGTCTCTTATTGATATTATCATTTCTATGACATTGTTATTTAAGCCTAGAAGTTATAGGTAGAGGCAAATTACATTTATGGTTTTATGAACTCTCCTTGTTGCTTGAAACCTTTGTGTCTTGCTTCTCTTCTTGACTACCCTCAATGTCCTTTACGTCTGTGGGCTGAGCAGAGGCATCAAACTCCTTTTTTAACTCACTTTCAAACTCCTTTGCAGCCTGTAGTATGAGATATGTTAGGAATTATGAAATGCATCACCTTGACAAGATCACCTACTATATCCTCCAAGAAAGTTGAACTAAAAGTATGATGACGACTAGTGTCTTGAATTGTTTTGACTAAGGACACAAGTGATTATTTACTTATGTAAAGTCAAAACATATTTCTTCGTATTTTAATGTACAGGCTGGCTTGTGAGCATTTACTAGTTTCCCATTGTATTAAGAAACTAGGTAAATTGTTCGCGCTTCGCACAGTGGTATACTACGTCAATAGTCTAATTCTGAACAATTGATAATATAGCTGTTTTCTATAGGGTAAATCCATACAATAAATTTTCAAGAATATTTTATTCAAAGAATTAATGGAAGTATTTATGAATTTTGTCATTAATTCTTCATTTTACTATAGTTGTTCATCACCAAAGTCTTTAAAAAAGATACGTAATTGTTTCATTGTCTATATTTGTATTTCAAAAAAGTTGTACAAAACTTTTATTCATTTATTGCCAGAGTTTTTCTCCTATTCAAGGCCTCTACATACAGAATCTAAATATATGCATCTTAGATAATTAGTTGTGTACTTGATAAGTTAAATAAAATATAAAAACACATCTCTTGGTATTTAATGAAATAATATATGTTGCTCAAATAATTTGAATTAAATGATGTCTTGGCAAGTCCCTTATTCAAAATCATACGTAGTCTATGACACTATTTTTATAGCCAAAAGACTTATTTAGTTGTTTATGTTTCGATCAATATAGTTAAAACTTTATTTTTTGGGACTTTTAGTCTAAAAGTTATAAGAAGATAGTTATTTCTTTAACATTTGATTAATATATATTCAACCTACTTTGAGGAGTAATTCATTAACTCCAATCCAACATTTGAACCCCAAACGTTTGATTAAGGTTGAGTACAATATTAACCATTCCACTACATTCCTTTAGTTTTGGATGTCACTAATTGATTTAATGACTCAATAAGATAGAAAGTTAAGTAAATAAAATTCCAAGGTAGTGTGGAACCACCATAACTTTTAATCACTCTAAGTCCCTTATGGGATCTCCGATGGATCTTTTAGCCACTGAAAACTCTATAAAAGTCAAAGTCATATATTTTACAAGTTTAAGAATTCTAATATACATGATACAAATAGTCTAATGATTACATCAAACTCTTGATTAACATATCTTTACTTCAACATAATGATCAAAAGCATAAACATAAACAACAAAGTTCAAAACATGTACTCAAAACCAAAAAGTAATAATATAAACATAAATTAAGGACTGTAAAAAAAATCCAGACCTACAATAATAAAATAAAATATAAAGGAAAATATTTGAGCCCACTGAATGCAGGAAATTATTTCATTCTAATACCTGAGGTTTAAAGAAATAGATCCTTTCAGGATAGAGCGATTCTATTCACTAGTGTGTTGATACAAAAACAATGGTGTCAGGGAAAAATAAATAAATATTTAATTGTGTAGAAGAAGAAGAAAAAGTTCAAAACTTTCGTTGTTTTAAAATGAGAGGAAATCCCTATTTTTACAGATAACAAAGGGTAGTGTGAATAAATGCTTATAGTGTCGGAAAGGTCACAAATCTTTGGACAAGTCATAATCTTTCCTAAAAGTCACAATTTTTCATAAAAGTTGCAACTCTTCATAAAAGTCGCAACTCTTCATTAAAGTTGTAACTCTTCATAAAATTTGAAACTCTTCGAAAAAGTCGCAACTATTCATAAAAAGGTCACAACGTTTTGCAAAAAGTCATAACTTTTCATAAAAGTCACAACTTTTTATAAAAGTAAGAACTTTTCATGAAAGGGAAGGCCAATTTTGAAAAATAAATAAGTTAAAAGAGAATCCTTGTTTGTAGTGACGCCACATAGGCGAACTTATGATTCTCTTTTATATGAATATATGATATATGATTATTGAATGTGATTTTTATTTGTTGGCCTTAATTTACCCGCATCGAATGGGAGTACTGATATATTTGTTTACTCGAGCAGATTCTTCACTAATCTATATCTATATTACCTTAAAAATATGAACTCCTAGTTTGAATATGAAATTACAATAATATTCTTAACTCAAGTTGTGACTTTTTTGATGAGTTGAGACTTTTTGACAACCTGTGACTTATTTCGAAGGGTTGTGATTTTTCAATGAGTTGTGACTTTTTCAAGAGTTGCATTTTTTTCAATAAATTTTGACTTTTCCAAAGAGTTGTAACTTTTTCAAAGAGTACTAAATTTTTCAATAAGTTTTGACCTTTCCAAAGTGTTGTGACTTCTCGGAAAGGTCATCAACTTCCAGATAAGACACAAAAAATTGCTAACCTTTGTTCACAATAAATAGAGGGACTCCCTCTCATTTTCCAACCACATTTTTTCCTAATATTTTACTCTTTTTCTTCTTCCATTTTAATTTTTTTTGTAATTTATTGTCGTTTCACTGAGTTCGAAGTTTAGAAGAATATGAGGTACCACTATTCTGATGAAGTAAGTCGTTCTATCCTAAGAGGTTATATGTTATAACCTCAAATATAACAATCAATTTTTGCATAGTGTGCACATTAGTATGTAATGTTTCAATATATGAAGTTAACATGATGTAGTCTAAATTCATTTGTTTTTGTTAGCTATTTCTCTTGTGATGTAGAAATATGCTTTTGTTTTTTTTTTTCCTAATATTTAGAGATTTGTCATGATTTCTTGTGATGCATATGACAAAAGAAGTTCTATTTAAAATAGTTACTACTTATAAACATTACCCTTTTGTTCTACTTATTATTATTTCTCAATATTTCAGTATATCAATGAAGAAAAGTCCATATGACTTGTAATAGGCTAATAGTACCAATTGAAGTTTGTATTAGTTTATTTTTTATTATTTATTTAAAGCTAATTTTTATATTTAGGTAGATATTCATATTTAAATTAGTGTATTATATATGTCACAAATTTATTATCAAGTTAACGAGATCTTCTAACTTGAAAATATATAATTTTAAAATGTTCCGAGTTTTTTTTCTTACAAAGAAACTCACAACAAGTGTGAAAATACTATGATATATGAAATGTAGTTTTCTCTTCACATGTTCATATGTCATCTGAACAATTAAACGTACAATACATATGTAAAACACATCTTTTAGATGACAAGAAAAATACAAAACAAATATTGTCTATAAGGTTATATTAGTGAGATAATAATAATTACATTATTTGACCTAATCAAATTGAAATAAATCTATACCTAATTGTATTTAACTAATAAAATTTTTGATTGACCATCCTCATGGTTTGCGTGAATAGTATATATATATCCACATTGAACATTCACAAAAGAACCTGCAATATTATTTTTTGCTAAGCTTATTATTCAATTTTAGCTTAAATAAGCAAATACTATTTACAATATATGTATCTTTATTGGATACTAACACAAACCTGTATCATATATTGCACTATTACATATTTTTATTTAAAAACTCAAGTATTTACAAATATTAAGTGATTTTTTCCAGTTATTTAATAGTATGGGATACACATACATCAATATCAGCTCAATTATCCAACAATATAAACAAAGAAACACGTGAATACCCCCTATCGATCAACTCCTTGCTTTGATGAAGGAAGTGATATTGTTATTTTTGATATGTCACACTAAATTTGTTTTCTTCTTTATCAATAGCCATTTCATTTCCCCTATTTTCTATTTATTCTTTGGGAAGTTTGGAATTTGGAGTAGGTTGTTCGAACTTTTGCTTATTTTGAATTGGGGTTTTTCTGAATTGTTCAATCGTGAAAGATTCGTGAGTAAGTTGTCAAGTGCCGCACGGAGTCTTAGCAAATACTCTAAGTCTGTGACACTAGGCTTGACACTTGGATGCCTTGTACATAATGTCTTAAATTGAGAATCAATATATTTTAGCTTAGGGTCTTCATTGCAGGTACAATTCTTAAACAAGCTTGGATTATATTTTAAATACTTGTTTATACCTAGAAAATTGGCTAACACCCTAAAGCCAATATTCTCCAACATACCCAATATTACTAAATATTGGGCATTGGGATGCATATGTACCCCAATACATATTCCTAAAATCTAATAGACTCTTCACTAGGCATGTACATTTTCTGGAATGTTACACTACTCTTGCCAAATAACAGCAACAGTTGATGTTGATGGGTAAATACTTCTCTTGAGATGCACGATTTTCTTCTCTAGCAGTGCATGATTTCGCTTTCGGAATGCATGACTTTTCCGCGATGCATGAATTTTCTCTTGCAATGCATGACTTTTTCTTTGCAATGCATGAGTATTAACTCGTGATGCATGAATATTTACTCGCGATTAATGACTTTTCGTGATGCATGATTTTCTGTGGGACATTAATATCTTCTCGCAATGCGTGATTTCTTCTAGTGCATGAATATCTTTCTCTGATCCGTGCTTTCTTCTGGGACATGAATATCTTCTTGTGATGCGTGAGTATTAATTCACGATGCATGATATTGTGCGATGCATGATTTTTCCGTGATGTATGATTTTCCACGATGCATGAATATCTTTTCGCGATGCGTGATTTCTTGCGGGGCATGAACATCTTCCAGTGATGCGTAAATTTTCTCTTGCAATGTATCATTTCTTCTCCACAATGCATCATTTAATGATTATCCAACTATAACGAGGTGGATGACTCAATAATGTTCCAACTGTAACAAGGTGGATGGCTCGATAATATTCCATCTGTAACGAGGTGGATGCTCGATAATGTTCCATCTATAACGAGGTGGATGCTCGATAAAATTCCAACTATAATGAGGTGGATCGCTTGATAATATTACATCTGTAACAAGGTGGATGACTCGATAATATTCCATTTGTAATGAGGTGGATGGCTTGATAATATTCCATCTATAACGAGGTGGATGGCTCGATAATATTCTAACTATAACGAGGTGGATGACTCGATAATATTCCAACTGTAATGAGGTGGATAACTTGATAATATTCCATCTGTAACGAGGTGGATGGCTCGATAATATTCCATCTGTAACGAGGTGGATGGCTCGATAATATTCCAACTGTAACGAGGTGGATGGCTCGATAATATTCCAACTGTAATGAGGTGGATGTCTCGATAATATTCCAACTGTAATGAGGTGGATGTCTCGATAATATTCCAACTTTAACGAGGTGGATGTCTCGATAATATTTCAATTATAACGAGGTGGATGGCTCGATAACATTCCAATATAATTCAATAATATGAACTGAAATAAAAAATAAATATACGAACCACTTAAGGGGTGGATCGCCCAGCAAAACTATATGCTAGACTCTTTGATTGTCCAATCAAAACACATAATCCACTTATGGGGTGGATACCCAACAAATAGGAATTTTGACTATGACATTTTCAAGAAACATGTATGCATAAATTGATACGCAACAAACATACTAAATGCTAAATTGATGTATATGTACGTCACAACTATGATTCTCTCTTTAAAAGACAGAATTATTAAGGTGAATGACTTAATTTCTTGACATGAAAATTAAAGTCACTCTCATATTCCTTCACAAACTCAACAAAATTTGAGTTTGTTGTAGTCATTTTCAATCATTATCCAAAACTTGTAACAATTCGATAACTTTGACTGTCAAGGAGATATTGCAGTCACCAACATTTTTCTGATGTGGACTCGTTGATTTTTTCTTGCAACACTTCTAAGATACCGTCACTTTTGATCAACTTCAGATTTGATGTCGATTTCACATAAGATTCTAACTATATCAATACTATCACATGCAAAGCTCGACCCCAAATGTTACTATCAACGATGAAGTAAAGAATAAAAGTAAAGTTAAATAGCTAGATTAAGTCATTTGGCTTATCGAGTATGATAAGCCCAATTGTAACTTTGATCATGACTTGTCACTGGAAATCCTCCTACACTTTATTTCTCACAACGTTGAAAGAATCTATTAGTGTTCCGCTTCAATATTCATCCAACATAAAAATAAATTATTTATAAATCACTTGAGGCGACGTAATGAAAATTAAGATAAAAATGAGAAGGAAAAATTCTAATTATGCTGATGAGGCCACGAAAGGCGTGAATGATGTCTTTTCCCACGCGTGACAGCTTTGACATTGTCTACGTTGTTCCTGCCTTCAAAGAAAAATTCTTAGTTTGACAGACTGATTTGTGTTTTGATCTTATCTCCATGCTCCTTCTTGCAGTTGGCTTACGCGCTCATCCGTCCTTTGTAATATAGTCTTGATGCAATTTTTGAGGACCCTCCTCAAAAAGTTCTGTCCTAGTCTGAAATATCTTTAACTCTCGTAACATGGTTTGTTAATTCTAAGGTTGCTCATTTGGATTTTTGAGGCCCCTCCTAAAAATTCTGACCCAGTTTGCCTCGATAAGTAGCAAATGACATTTGTAGAATTTTTGAGATCATCTCAAAAATTTTGTCCCAGTTGCAAAGTTGATTATCGTAATTTTTGAGATCCACCCAAACCTAACTTCGTAGCATTTTGGTCTTCTATTTTGACTTGTTGAACAAGTCCATCTTCAAATTAATTTTTGAGATCCTCTAAAAAATTCTATCCCAGTTTTCATTATAAAGAGAAATGGAAATCTTACTGGGTATATGACAGAGCCGTTGTGGCGCCTACGTATCCCGTTGGAGCAGGAATCAGGTCAAACGTAGTTCCCCTTCTCTATGATTACCAAACATAGGATATTATTATAAGAAAACGACCGAGGCCAACATAGGCCTCCTATGTATCTCATTCTTGAGAATTCAGTTAAGACGTAGTTCATTACAAGGGAAGGTGCGACAAAATGGACAAAAGAGATTAAATGTGCATTTTCAAAAGAAAGATAACAATAACTTTATAAGCAGAATTTCGGCCGACGTTGGGCATACTTCTTTTCAACCATTTGATGACGAATATCTTCAAATGACTTTGTTCAAAGATGTTTGGAAAGGCTTAATAAATATTGATCAAATTGTTGTTGATCATGTTTTAAATCTTGTGCATGAGGGTTGAACAATTCTCTGTGTCGTGTCCAACAGCTCCAGAATGCTAAGCACATCTGTGGTCAGCCTTGTAAAATTTCCCTAAAGGATTGACTGATCTTCCTTTTATAGGATAGAACATATCTATTGCTTTCAACCTTTCATAAAGTTGAGTTTGAGATTCCCTTAGTGGTGGAAATACTTTAGGAGTCTTCCGAAAGTTCGAACAGGAACTTTTTTTCTAATAGACAGTATGGTTTTGATATTTCCTTTGGGAAGCTGACCGCATATGGGTAGTCGGGACCATACCTACTCCATCTGTTTTTCCTTTCTATGTATCCATATCATTAGTTCTGGTAGATTTTCCATTAACTCGCAGTGCGGTAAAGTTTGTGACCCTTCTAGTCTTGAAACCATCTTCCAAAGATTCTCCCACTTTGACAATCTCGAAAAAAAAAATCCCATCATAGACAACATTATTTCATAGTACTCAGACTCTTGAATTCAAATGAACATTTCAGTGATCTCACGTTCGGATATGGGAGGTTGAACTCTTGCGGCCTCTTTTCTCCAACGAAGAGCCTATTCTCGATAATTTTCTGTAGACTTCTTTTTGATCTTCTCCAACTTGTATTGATCTGGGGCAGCTTATACACTATGTCCATATCTTTCTGTGAAATCTTTTGCGAGTGCATTCCAACTTGTCCATTGTTTCAGTTCTTGTGATGTAAGCCACTTCAGAGCTTCTCCACTTAGACTTCGACTGGAGAGACGCATCACCAATGCTTCATTTTTGCCAGCTCCCACGAGTTGATCACAATAAACTTTCAGATATACTAGAGGATTTCCAGTCCCATTAAAAGTGACGAACTTCGAAACTTTAAACCCTTCCAAAAAGTCCAAATTTGGATTAATACATAGATTTTCATAATTCAGCCCACCTCTTTTGAAGCACAATCAAGTTCTTTTATCGCTTTCACAATCTCTTCCTTCTGCTTAGTCTTTTCCTCGTTGGCCCTCCTTTCCTCCTTCTCTTCGTAGTGGTCAAGTTCGGAATATGCAGTATAGTGAAGATGTGGTTTGGTTTGGACTGGGATATTAAAAGTGACTTTCAAAGGTAAGGGTTGAGAGTTTTGTGGATTTTGAGTGTCTATAGAAGGGTTGTTTGAGGATTGTTGACATTTAAGCTTTAAAAACAGAGGAAAATTTGAGAGTTATTTGTGTTTTTGTTTTGAAATAGGGGAAAAGCTTGAGTGTTGGTATCTAGGTCCTGAAAAGGGTGTGGTGCTTTGTATGAAGTACTGGCGTGATGAAGATTTGAGATGGTTAGGTCGATGGTGGAAGGATTTTGAGTAGTATTGGAGGATGAGTTATCTAACACATGCTCTGAGTTCAATGTCAGAGGAGGAAAAAGGAGTGGAAGCCTTCCATTGCCTGGAGTGGTTCCATCGACACTCAGAGTTGACAAATCTTGATTTTTTAGATATCAACCCTTAACTCAGCAATTTGTTGCATCAACTGTGCAATTAACTCATTTTGTTCAACGGCAGGCGGTTGAACTATAGCAACTTCAGTCAAGACGGTATTCTCATTATTGTGGGTCATTTTTCTTCTCTCTTTAAACAAATTTTGATTGGAAAAGTAATCTTTGAGAACTTTGAATGCTCAACAATCAACACAAATCAGTTTTGAGTACCGACAAAGAAAAATAACTAAAATAACAAATGCATTAATTTGTGTAGGCAGTAGGTAATACAAGTTATCACACACAAAGTTTTAAGCACACAAGAGTCGCTTCATTTAAATAAAGACTAGCCTACATATATAAAGAAATGATTAGATGGACAGAAATTTGCTCTCTTATTTTAGCTTTGTGAAGAAAAATATCGACCTGAGTCGGGGCAAAATCGATTGAATATTTTATTGTCGTACTTTTGGTTTTGACTGAGATGTAACTCTAATTTCTTTGTAAGAGTTGAAAAAGATAAAAATTTCTTTTGATGGAGATCGAACCTGGGAAGGCTGCCTATGTATCTCATGGAGGAGAATTCAGGTCCTACGTAGTTCGATCCACTTGAATCTCTTTTTGATTTGAGATGGAAAATTAATTTTTTTTCGAAATGAGAGAATAAGATTTAGGATTTAAAAGGAAGTTTGAAATTCTTTTGAGAAACTAAAGACTCGAGAGGATATGGACGCACTTTGATAGTTGACTTGATATTTATGCTTAAGGAGGTATAAAAAATATTTTTTGAGAATGAGTAGGCTAGAACATCTCGAAATGAAGAACATAATTCACACAAGCAATTATAACACATAAACAAATATTGCACTTTCTAAACGGATTTGTGACCCTTCTGTACCAAGGGTAGGCCTAGCGATTTGAGGGACGTATACGTCATTTGAAACATTCTATTGCCCAAAAACTCAAATTTATACAAATTTCATGAATAAAACTATATGGGGATACATAATTAGGGAAAACGGGATACAAAATAATCAGTCTCACGTAGGGGTACGATTCTCAACTATGCTTCCATGGAAGGTCCTTTCTTAATTTCTTCTCATCTCCGAATGCCAACATCTTTGGATGGATTAAGCGCCTGTAAAACTCTTTCTTATATTAAAGCAAGCTATAATCTATTCCTTGCTCTAAGGTCAATGACTTTTCAAACGATGTATACATCCTTCAAATTCAAAAAAGTAAATATGATCGTCCGTTCGAGTCGTGGGACCTTTTGGACTGAATGTGGTCTCTAATGGTCCCAACACGCCTTGGGTGTTTGATCATATTATTTCAATGCTTAGATTTGAATTTTGGTTCGATCTACTCTAGCTGGACTAGAATTGATTTAGAAATGACGGTTACCCGACTGACAAACGACGTGGTGAAGCTAACAGACGACGTTGGATGACCGCAAGCCAACTATTCATTTATTACTTCCAAAGATAGACACATGTGGTTTTTGAAAGAAGTCGTGGTAAGCCACGTAACTCCCTTTTTCCTAAAGCAAACTATTTGCCGTTTGGCGGAAATTATGCCATGAAATGCAACAGTTCAATAATACAATAAAGAAAGCAAGTAAACAGTTATTTGCACATAGCCAAATAAGTTTGATTTTAAGGTTATAATTCTCCAACTCCCCAGAAGAGCCACCATTATGTTTTAATTCATTTAATATTATTTTGCAAGTTTTTGACTTTTTAGAGTCGTCACTTAATTTTTAAAGAAAAATCAAGAAAACTTGGTTTTCAAAGACTTAAAAAGAATAATCGATTTGAAAACTTTAAAGGGGGTTCGGGGATTCTTATTTATATTTTAGGAAGATTTTTACGGTACCTAAAATATCCGCTAATGTGGTTTTTCGGCAACTAAATTGTTTGGCTAAAAAGTTTTAACTTGATTTAAATTTAAATTTTTTTAACTAGAGTTATATTAAAAAGGGAAAATGGACGAACTTACCCCCAAACTTTAATAAGTGGTACATATATGCCCTCCGTTATACTTTGATTCCATATAAGCCCCTGTCGTCCAATTATAGGTACACATATACCCCTCTCACTAACGGACCCCTAATTTTTTACACGTGTCTTAATCCTATTAAACTATCCGTTTGACCCCTTTTTTAAACCCGTAATTCAACTATCCGCCCCATAATCCAATACCCACCCAATTTCTCTTAAAGGAATCAAAATTAAAACACGCAAATTGCTTCGATAAAGGACTTTACACTCTGTAGCTTCTTCTTCATTCTGATTATCTGAATTCTCATACATCTGGCAACCTATTAGCATCCTAGAAACGTCTGCCACACCTCCATGAGGAGGAATATGCCTTCACTTGGAGCATTGCGAGCATCACTGTCATTGCACTTGCAGTTCATCTTGAGATTATTCTCTGTAATATATGCAGATATGTAAGAATATGAGGTGGACTGAGTTCTCGCCATTGCTTATACCTACCACTAATATCTGTAAATGTAGTTGTGTCAGACTGTCCTCTAGTTTTCTTCATGGAAGCCCATACTAGATAGTTCTTGTATATGCCACGACCTAAGAAATCAATATAGTGAATATCTGATATGTGGTCGTAGTTTTATGCGATTAAATTAAGTTTCTATGTTAGGGTTGCAACTAATCTACTGCATTGAGAAGAGAGCTATTGTGGTGAGGTAAATATGCAACACAGCTGATTTTTGGGAATATACCCATTATGGTATGCAAGTTATATGTTCTAAAGTAGCAGGAGGTTTGTCTATATACAATGTTAATCCTGATATTTGACCATGTCAGGAAGCCATCAGGGCGTAATATGAGACAATTTGGGTGTTTTAATTTGGATTTCTTTTAGAGGAAATTGAGTGGATATTGGGCTATGGAGCAGATAGTTGGATTATGGATTAAAAAAGGGGTCAAACGGGTAGTTCAATAGGATTAAGACACGTGTAAAAAGTTATGGGTCCGTTAGTGAGAGGGTACATGTGTACCTATAATTGGACAACATGGGATTATATGAACGCAAAGTATAACGGAGGACATATACGTATCATTTATTAAAGTCCAGAGGTAAATCCGTCCCTTTACCTTTTAAAAATGAAGCATTAATTGTACTATCTAATTGAGATTTGCAAAATATTATTTCTTAGTTTATTTATATTTGATTGATTTAACTAAGCAATTAAAATAAGGTGACGTGTTGCGGGGATTTGAAATTTCCTAACTTAAAACTAGTGGCGGATATCGATAAGCAGATACACGAAAAGTAAAAGGGGAGAGAGAGAGAGAGTTGGGTCCAAATCAAGTTTCCGTCCGCCTGGACCATTTTGTTTTGGGCCTTCGTCCCATTTCAACGGTACATGTCCTAAACTTTCAAGATAATAATAGTAATAAAAGATGACAAGCTCAAAAATAAAGAAATACAACTGTTTACAATATTGAAAGGAAAGCCTTTTTGGCCCAACTTCTTCAAATCTCCTCCGCCTTAATTTTTCAACTCCAAGATATGTACGTCGAAGTTAGAGGCCGGCTAACTCGATAAAACTACGAGTCTTTATGACTCTCTCGAAAATGCGGGGAAAAGTAAACCTGTGACGAACTCGGACAAATTTACATGTGACATAAATAATAAAATAAGGATTAACAATAAATAATGGACAAATAAACAAAATTAATTACTATTCAAAAAGTAACGCTATCCAACTCAAAGCAGCTTCAGATGCACGGTAATTTATGTTAGTGACTCACACATAAATCTCCATGATTAAATAATTGAATTCTACACTTTCAAATGATCTATATTAAAAGAGATGACGAACAATTGGCAAAATTCTAATTCAATATTAAGAATAGTATAAAACAACGCTTGAAAGCAATATCATATTAATGCAATAAAGAAAGGGCCCTCATAGTGATAAACAAAAAGGAGAGATTAATGCTTGAAGCGTGAGATGGGCTTGTAGGCAAGACGAAAGAAATAAATGCTAAATTAAGCAAAATTAGTACGGAGAGCTAACACCTTGTCGTCAATTAAATAGCATCTATAATTCCCACGTTTGACATTCAAAAACTATAATCAAGCTAGAAAAGAGTTGATTGTCAACAAGCATGCGCACCTAGTTCTTCAATTTTCCAAAAAAGCACCTGATTAATTCGAGAAGAACTCATTCAAGATGCCAAACTAAGAGGCTAAAGACTCTACTCCTACTCCAAGCAAGAGAAGCTATCAATTGTATACCCACAAGTTTATTAGTTATATCTCGATGCCATCAGCCTATGAAAGAAGCATGAGTGATATTTCAACAAAAGAATAACACAAAAGTATCATGACCATCCAGCGAAACACAACTAACTCGAGACGAGCACAATGATCACGGGCTCGAAAGAAACAAATAGAGAGACGATTTTATTCATAAGCACTAAATCACTTTGAGAGCAAAATCTTCACTACTGTTTCAGAAAATAAAATAAAATAAGCAAGACAATTTAAGCTCAAAACAAATCATATAAAATCATCTTGGAATCATACCGCTCAATATATGGCACTAATGATGATTACTAACTTTTATTCAAAGCGCTGCCTGGCAGATATTGCAATTAGTAATCGACACCACAAATCTTAGCATCTCCGGCCAAAAATACAAAATCGGACAGAAATATAGATAGAGGAAAACATTTAGGGAGGGGCTGTCAATGATTTTACAGAAAACAAAAGCTCGAATAATTAATCTTCCAAAGAAAATGATATGATATAGACATAGAAAAAGAGAGAGAAGACTGGACAAAGCGTTTTAGGGAACTAGTCACATATAACGGGTAAACATGGAAGGAAAAGCTAAACACAAAAGGGTTCCATTTGTTTCAGATCACGGCTAACACATTCGTACAATATCGCAGGCTACACGGGGACAAGATATGAGAAGTATAAAAATACAAAGCAAATGGATACTTAAGCCGACTAACTAAACTACAGGAGAAATCATTCAATATTTTCAATTATGATAATGAAAGAGCAGAAGGACAACTATAAACAGACTCAAGGAAACTTGACAAGAGAAAACTAAGAAATTCCAATCATACAAAAAGAATGAAAGTATAACGACTAAAACCATAGCAGCAAACAATGGAAAATACCCTACATACACTAACTTTACAGTAGCCACAACCATCAAAAAATCGAGGCAGTGATTTCCCAACACCAACGAGATAAATATCAAAGAGATGAAGAGAAAATTATAAAAGCAAACATGTTACGTTTCTTGGGTGCAACGAACTAAGGTTGGGCGAGCAAAGAGGTAGCGGCCTTCACCATGAGACTCGAAGACAAACAATAGATAGGACAATAGATGAAATCCCAACTCCGGACAAGCTTATGCCGAGCGAAAAACAGAGGAAATCAAGCTTGATTAGGACTGGTTTTCTTTTATGCTTAGTATCAGTAAAAAGGGTCCATATTTTCAATTTTCTTTTCTTGCCTTACTTCTCCCTGATTTTCAACTCAAAAAAAATTATGACCCCCTCTCAATGAAATGGAAGAGATGTTATATAGAGGGGGATTAGTGTTTTTTAATTTTCTGGGGGAAAACAGAAACACCAAACAAAAACGGACTAAGGAGACCAATTAAAAAATCAAACATCTCAAAAATTTCCATTTTTGGAGGAGCCACTTTTTCTGAAATTTTGACCTTATTCCGGGTGAGGAAAGAGGGATGAACGACTGAGATTAACTGGATCTTCCTTGGCGCGACGTGTCGCGCATCTGCACGAGCAAGGACGATCCGCGTCTGCTTCGCGCTGCTGCTCTATACTGGGAAGAGAGACGACCACACGCAAAAGAGAAACGCATCTGCTTGTCCGTGTATTTTGACGGGAAAGGCACTGTTCGAAGCCGTTGTTGCTGTCTTCGTCTGGGTGTCGTTCACGCGCTACTTGTTCTGTTGACTCGCTGGAATTTCCTCGAATTTGGTTGTTTCTCGCGTGAAAGAAGAAAAGAAAGGCGCTATTCGGGTCGGTTCAAGGGAAAAACGGTTGGGGTCGATTGAATGGATGTAGGGAGAATGGGTAGTCTGGCGGCAGAAATTCTAAGAATTGCCAATATTAAAAGTGGGCTGCTGATGGGTAATTACGAAAGGGCCTAAAATTTGTCTTGAAATGGGTTTGAAGACAAATGATAAAATGGCTAACATTACAACTATATAGAATTAAAATTATAACCAATTAATGTTGACTATTCGGCCCAAATTGAAATTAATTGGTTAAAATTCAAATAGAACAAACTAAACAATTAAATTACGAGCTTTTTCATTTTAACGAAATAAAATATTTAACTTAATTATAAACTAATAACTCAAATATAAGTATAATTTAGACTAAATTAATTTAATAAAATACTTACTAAAATTAAAATCTTTTGAGATGATTTTCAAAGCGACCAAAATTACTTCAAATACTTGAAAAATATTTTGATCTTTATTAAAACTAATTATTTAAATCGTTTAAAATTTATGAAGCTTGGTGATTAATCTGTATTGTGGAGATCCAAAATTAGGTGTCAACATGCGCATCTGGCAAGCGAGGCCGGTCAATGAAAAGCAACATTAGCCAAGGACTGCACACATCAGTTGTGTCGTGTGCACATCTACTAGGTTATTTCAGTCGTTGGTTGAGTGCATCGACTAGGCGACATCACCTGTGGCCTTTGCGCATTGGCCAAGAGATATTGTCCAACGACAGGGAGCCACAACCAAAGTCTGCACACATCAGTCGTGGTGTGTGTGCATCGACTCATGGACAACAATCCTTGCCTATGCACAATGGACAGGCGACATAGACCAATGGAAGGAAACATTAGCCAAGGCCTACAGGCATCAACCGTGGCATGTGTGCATCGACTGGGCAATATTGGTCGTTACTTGCAAGTTTCGTCCAGGTTACATTGGCCAATGGTAGGCACCATCAGCAAGGTCTTCACGCATCAGACGTAGTTTGTGCGCATCTTGCTACCAACATTGGACTACGATATGCAAAGTCATACAAGACATGTACACATAACCTATGGGGTGTGTGCATCGGCTGAGAAACATTGACGTCGGCCAATGATAGGCACGATCAACAAAGGCTTGTACACTTTGAGTAAGCACCATCAGCCAACGATAGCCAGCATTAGCCAAGGTTGCACGCATCTGCCATGGCGTGTGTGCTTCGACTAGGTTCAATTTGCATCAGCCAACGTGAGTAAGCATCGGGAAAGGACTGTTAGCTTCAGAAAAGCTACGTTGGTAACCGACAACCAACATCAACCAAGGCATGCATGCATCAGCTGTGGCGTGTGCGCATCAGCAGGGTGACTTTGGCATCGACCAATGATAGGAAGCATCATCTAAGGCCTTAATGCTTTGAGAAAATGACATCGTCCAACAAAAATCGGCATCAGTTAGGAGACATTGGCCATGGACTATCGCATCAGCCGTGGCCTATGCATATCCCTAAACTGATGTCGGGTGTGGACCTATCGCATCAGTTGTGGCTGTCAAGCTTGATCTTCCCACGTAACCTTTGGCCTTCACACAGCGACCAGTCGGTGTCAAACGTGGACTGCCCGCATCACATTGGTCGTGGACTGCGCATTTCTCAACTGACATTGGTCATGGATTGCCCGCATTGACTGTGGCTTATGCGCATTGCTGAGCTGTTGTAGGGAGTGGACTTCCCGTATAGCTCTTGTCCTGCAAACAACAATTAGCGCTATCAGGCGTTGCCTACACACATCACCTTTGTCCTGCATAAGAGTCAGCTGACGCCGGTGAAGCCTTCCTACATTGCCTGTGGTCTGCATAAAATGGACAGCTGGCGTCAGATGCGGCATTCCAACATCGTTTTTGGCCTACACACAATGGTTAGTCGATATCGGACGAGGACTGCCAGCATCACCATTTGCATGCACACAACGGTTGGCCGACGTCGGACATGGGCTGAACCTATCATCCGTGGCCTGCATATATCGGTCAGTCGATTTCAAACATGGCCTGCTAGCATAATCCGTACCCTAAACTCATCGGTCTGCCGGCATCGGACGTGGCTTGCCATCATCTTTCGTAGCTTGCGTACATTGGTCTGTAGATGTTGGCCAATGGCAGGCACATCAGCAAGGCCTGAACACATCGGTTATAGCGTTTATGCAACAGTTGGGCGGTATTTACATCGACCAACTTGTGGCAACATCAGCCAAGGCATGTGCACTTCGGGCAAGCAATGTTGGCCAACAAAAGGTAGCATTAGCCAAGGCCTGCATGCACCCGTCGTGGTGTTTGTGCATCAGAAGGGCGACATTAGCGTCGGCCAAGGGCATGAAACATTAGACAATGCATGTGTGCTTCGAGCCAGAGACATCGACCAACGGCAACCGGCATCAGCCAGGCGACATTAGTCGTGGATTGTTGCATCGGTCATGGCATGTGCACATCGCTCAGCCGATGTCAGGCGTGGACAGACCGCATCGACCGTGGCTTGTGTATATCCTTTAGCGGTCTTTGAGCTTGGTCCTCATGCATAACCCTTGTCCTACAAACAATGGTCAGCCATTGTCGGACAAGGGCCATTCGCATCAATAGTAGCCTGCATATTGTTTAGCTGATGCCAGTCGTGCAGTGCTTGCATCCTCCGTGGAATGTACACATCTCTTACCCATTATTGAGCGTGAACTTCCCGTATCACCCTTAGAGTGCAAATAATAGTCAGGAAACATCAGGCGTTGCCTTTCCTCATCACCTTTGTCTAGCACAATGGTCACCCGACATCAGACGTTGCCTGACCCCATCGCTTTTGGCTTGCACCTAGGTCTGCAGACGTCAAACATGGACTTCCCACATTTCCTTTGTCATATACATAACGGTCAGCCGACGTTTGATAAGGCCTCTCCGCATCGTCTTTGGCCTGCACACAATGGTCTGCTGATGTCATATGTGGCCTTAACACAACGATTAGCCGATGTGGCATATAGACTACACATATCGTATGTGACCTACATATATAAGTCAACCAACGTTGGACATAGGCTGCACCTATCGTCCGTGGACTGCACACATCGGTCTTCCAACATCGGATTTCACCTACTAACTTCGTCCATAGACTGCACACATCAGTCAAAAAAATGTCAGTATGACCTAGACGCATCGCCCGTGGACTATGCACATCATTCAATAGTCATCGGGCTTGGCATTCCCGTATCGTCCTTGGCATTCACACCACGTCCAGTTGACGTCATACGTGGTCTACCCACATAGGTCGTAGACTGAACATTGTTCTGCCGATGTCGGCCGTGGACTGCCCACATTGACCGTGGTTTGTGCACATCACTTAGTCGTCGTCGGGCATGGATTGCGAACATCGCCCTTGCATTGCAAACAATGGTCAAGCGACATCAGGTGTCGCCTACCTCGATCTACTTTGGCTTGCACAAGCATTGTACGTAGCATAAAAAAATCAGTCAACAGATGTCGACCAACGACATAAAGCGTCAGCCAAGGCTTGCAAGCCTCTGACGTAGCATGTGCACATCTTGCAAACGAAGTCGGCAAATGTCATGCGACAGTAGCGAGGGCTTGATCGTGTAGATGTGAAATATGCTTATCTTGCAACTGACGTCGGCCAATGACATGCGACATCAGACAAGCATGCATGCACGGACATGGCATTTCGCATCTGGCAAGCGACATCGGCCAACAACATGCAGCATCAGCTAAGGCCTGCACGCATCAGTTGTGTCGTGTGCACATCGACTGGGTAATTTTCGTCGTGATTTGAGTGCATTGACCAGGCGACATCACCTGTGGACTATGCGCATCGGAAAAGCTACATTGCCAACGAGAGGGAGCAACAACCAACGCCTGCACACATCAGTCATGGCGTTTGTGCGACGACTCATGGACATCAATCCTAGCCTACGCACAGTGGCCAGACGACTTGACCAATGGAAGGCAACATCAGCCAAGGCCTGCACGCATCTATCGTGGCATGTGTGCATCAACTGGGAGACATCGGTCGTGGCTTGCAAGTTTTTTCCAGGTGACGTCGGCCAACGACATGCACCATCAACCAAGGTCTTCACACATCTGACGTGGTTTGTGTAAATCTTTCACTCTATGTGGGATTACGACATAAAGAATCATCCAAGGCATGTACACATAAACTATGGGTTGTGTGCAACAGTTGAGCGACATTGGCATCGGCCAATGATGGCACCATCAGCAAAGACTTGTGCACTGTGAGTAAGCGACATCGGCCAACGATAGGCATCATCACCTAAGGCAAGCGCACATCTATCATGGCATGTGTGCATCGACTAGTCTCTATTTGCATTGGCCAACGTCAGGCAGCATCAACAAAGGTCGGTGATCTTTAAGAAAACAATGGTGTCCAACGAAAATCAATATAAACCAAGGCATGTATGCATCAACCATGGCGGGTGAGCATCGGCATGGCGACTTCGGCATCAACTAATGGCAGACAACATCAGGCAAGTCCTCTGTGTTTCAGGCAAATGAGGACGCCCATCAATAAGCTGCCTCGGTGAGGCAACATCGGTTGTAGACTCCGCATCGATCGTTGCCTATTCGTATCCCTAAGATGGCATCGGGCGTGGACCTGTCTCATCAGTCGTGGACTGTGCATATCACTCAGTGAACGTCAAGCTTGACCTTCCCGCATTGCCTTTGGCCTGCACACAATGGCTAGTAGGCATCACAAGTAGGCTGCCCGCCTCGGCGGCCGTGGCCTATACACATCCGTCTGCCAACATCAGACGTGGCCTTCCAACATCATCCGGAGCCTGCACACATTGTCTTATCAATGTAGAACGTGTCCTCCAAGCATTGTCTGTATCCTTCACACATTGATCTGCAATATTTGACATGGCATGGACGTATCACGTCAAGCCTGCACATATTGGTTAGGCGACATCGGGCGTTACCTGCCCCCATCGACTTTGGCCTCCACAACGATTAGCCGACGTCAAGTGTGGACTGCTTGCATCTCCCTTGGCCTACACACCACGATCACCCAATTTCGAGCATTGCCTGCATGCATTGCCTTTGGCCTACACACAATGGTCAACATACATAGGGTATGGCCTGCCTGCATCGCCTTTGGCCTGCACACAATGGTCAACCGATGTTTGACGTGTCTTCCTACCTTGCCTTTGGCCTGCACACAAAGGTCTGTCGACGTCAAACATGGCATGCACGCATTCATCTGTCGACGTCGAATTTGGCCTGCAAGCATTGTATGTTGCCTACAAATATCCGTCAAAAATTTTTGGCCAACAACATAAAGCGTCAGCCAAGGCTTGCACGCTCTGACGTGGCATGTGCACATCTGGCATACAAAGTCGGCCAGTAGCATGAGCCTTCAGCCAAGGCTTGCACGCAAGGATGGGGAATGTGCATATCTTGCAACCAATGTCGGCTAATGACATGCGACATCTTCCAAGCATGTATGCATGGACATGGCATGTGCGAATCTACCAAGTGATGTTGGCAAATGACATGCAACATCAGCTAAGGCATGAACGCATCAGTTGTGTCGTCTGCACATCGATTGTGCAATTTAAGCCGTGGTTTGAGTGCATCAAACATGCGACATCACCTAAGGCATGTGCGCATCGACAAAGCTACATCGAACAAAGATAAGGAGCACCTGCTTGCACGCTTAGTCGTGGCATGTGTACGATGGCTCATTGACATCAATCCTAGACTACGCACAATGGCCAGGCAACATTGACAAATGAAAGGCAAAATCAACAGGACTGCACGCATCAGTCGTGGCATGTGTGCATTGACTAGGCGACATCAGTCGTGGCTTGCAAGTTTTGGAAATGTGATGTAGGCCAATGGAAAGCACCATCAACTGAGTTCTTCACGCATGTGATGTGGTTTGTGCGCATCTTGCAACCAACATCAGACTATGACATGCAAAATCATCAATGTCATGTACACATAACTTATGGGGGGGTGCATCAGTTTGGCGACATTGACGTTGGCAAATGATCGGCAACATCAACAAAGGCTTTTGCTCTTTAAGTAAGCGACATCGGCTAACAATAGGAAGAATCACCCAAGGAATGTGAGCACCGCGATGGCGGGTGTGCATAGACTGTGCTCTATTTGCATCGACTGTGCTCTATTTGCATCAACTAACGTCAGGAAGCATCACAAAAGGCATGTAAGCTTCTGGAAAGCGACGTTGTCCAATGAAAAGCAATACTAATCAAGGTATGCATGTGTCAGCCGTGGCGTGTGTGCATCAGCCGAGCAACTTCGGCGTCGGTCAGCGATATGCTGCATCAGCCAAGGCCTCTATGCTGTGGGCAAATGACATCGGCCAACGACAAGTGGCCTCGGCCAGGAGACATTGGTCATGGACTGTCGCATCATTCATTGCCTATGCATATCCCTAAGCTGACGTCGGGCGTGTGGACCTGTCATATCAGCCATGGCCTATGCACATCACTCAGTGGCCGTCGAGCTTGACCTTCTCACATTGCCTTTGGCCTGCACACAACGGCTAATCGATGTAAGCCATGGGCTGCCCGCCTCGGTCGAAGCGTACATATTTCTCAACCGACATCGACTGTGGACTGCCCGCATAGCGGTCGAACCCTGCACACAATGGTCATCCGACGTCAGACGTTGGCTGAATCTATGCATCATGACCTGCTAGAATTATCCGTAACCTGCACTCATAAGTCTGCCTACATTAGACATGTCCTGCCAGCATCTTCCGTAGCCTGTGCACATCATGTCACACCCTAACCCTAGTTGAGGCGGATAAGTACCCTATGAACATACTTTACAAGTAACCTATGATGAGAAGGTTAACTATTATGTAGATTACTGATGAAAAGTTTACGAATAGAGATGATAGCTTTACAATGTCTACAAAGCCTCTATTTGAATCCATGCTATGAAAATACACATAGTAAAGACTCGTAAAAGCCACGAATCAACCCGGAGATCACCAACAACAGCTAAATATCAAGTGCTTCTAATAAGGAGATTTACTTTTTAATACTTGTACCTACAGCATAAAATGCAGCGCCCCAATGAGAAACATCTGTATGAAAGAATGTACTGAATATGTAAGGCATAATACAACCATATGTATCATGAGAGCTCAAGTGAAACAAAATACCAATAGATAAGGATTAGAGACCACCTTTGCTTATACTTGTGGAATTATGTATACATTCTTTTCTTTACTTTTCTGTGCCTTATAATTTTTATGAGACATATGATACAAATGACCAGCTGATTACTGGTACGAGAGGATGACCCATGCTATGCAATTGAACCCTTTGGATGTTGTCTCATAATTCCATAAATTGGGATCGGCCCATGCTAGGCTTTTTCCCCTGAGTTGCCACCCTCTTACACCAATCGGGATCGGCCCATGTTAGGCTTTCGCCCCTGAGCTGCCACCCTTCTATAACCAATTGCGATCGACCCATGCTAGGCTTTGCCCCTGGGCTTCTACCCATAATTATACAAATTTCTTCACTTGGATTTTTTTTAATCTTTTAGATTGTTGCTTTGATGTTCATAACTCTTTTGAGACTGTGTACTTTGGATAATCATAAATCTTTTTAGATTGTTATTTTATTGATAATAACTCATTTGCGATTGCTGTTTTAGTGGTCATAATCATTGTTGAGATTTGGAACTATGAACCAGTAGTAGAAGATATACAAATATGGACTAACTATAATGACAATGACGTGGGAAGAAAATGTGACACCAACGTAATACTTCCTCTAAGACTCAATACGTATTTTTGACATCTCAAATTGAAGCACATACGAAGTGAAGACATATAACTTTCAGCCAAGAGATTTGAACTCTATATAATAGACATTTTTCACCAGCTAATATCAAAGACAAGGTATACATGAATGTGGAACCAAGGAAGAATGTGGACAAATTCAACTTAAGATTGGATACATATTCCAAGTAAGTACATACATATAAATGTAGAATAGAGCAAGACATCTTGGAGTCAACATAATAGTCTAACACAATAGGAGTAATAAACAATAAAGGGAACACATGAACATGTGAAAAGATGACATATCTGATGGAATAGACTATTGAAGTAAGTTGGCAAGATATGGGCGTGTATCCATCCTATAAACATATGTACAATGTGTAATCTAGGATCACTTTGACTTATATAAGGGAAATAAGTTCCAGGGGTACTTTGACAATGAAACAAGTATAAACCTTACATGCTAACACTTGGTAGAGCAAAAATGCACATTTAGTAACAAACTCATAGTAGAGTGCTCGCTTTAATTCTCTAGGGAGTATGAACTGCATTTATGGATCAGTCGCTACCAAGAGCATTTAGAAAGATTACAAGTATTGGATTCATGCCAAGGAAATCGGAAATCAAATAGACTTACATACCCTTTATCTACAATGGAGTAAATAATAAAAACTAATATTATCTTCTAAACAAGTTTGGGCTACTTGATCAGATGAAAGCAGTAATTGGCAGTATATCTATAATTGATCCCATCCAGAAACCTTGCCATCCATTTTCCCCTAATCATTTTTATAAGGTCCTTCGAAAGCCCTCAGGCTTCATCATGTCTAGAAAACAATATTAAAAGAATGGCAGGAAGTAAGCTCATGCAACACTCAATTAAGTGGTGTATCACTACACTTTCAATGTTCTATCATCTAGCCAATTTTCATGACTTCTCTACATATCCAGCAAGACCCTCTTATTTTTGTGATACACAAAACAATACCTAAGTCTCACAATGTGGAAATAGCAATATGAACTCATGAATTCCGATCAACATCCTGTGAATTCCAACTAACATTTAGATTCTCAAAACAATCTCACAACCAAAATTTAAGGGGACTCCACTCCATGTATTTCCCAACAAGCACCTCCTTCCTTAACATTAACCAAGCTCAAACCAAACAGAGGCAACACTCAACAGTTTATTAACACATAAAAACTTTTACAAATAATGTAAGAACAAGAGAGGGATAAAATTTCAACAGCTTACCTTGTTAGACAGAAACCTCAATTGCCAAGACTTGGATTCTTCAAGGTTTAGGTTGTCCTCTTCCCCTTACCTTGATGTTAATTCATATTATTCACTTGAATTCCTTAAGATGGAGATGTTCTACCAACTTGTACTTTAAAAACACTTGTTTCCTTCATATTTCAATGGTGAAGCTGTAGAACAGATTTCTTGGAGCTTCTATGGCTTTCCTTTGGAGTATTTTCTTTAAAATAAGTGATGAGGGAGAGGTAATAAGCTTGAGTCGTATAGAGGTCCATTTTGGACGTTTTCACTTAATAAATTGGAGAAATAATATGGTCCTTTACTTTTAAGCAAGAATGTCCATCATATGACACATGTTTTCAAGTAGCTACATCACCTACTTGCTCTTTTCACTTAAATTCTAAACACTTATTCTAAGTAGGTGCATCACCTACTTGCTCCATTAAAATTCAGTCCACTAATTCTAAGTAGGCACATCACCTAATTTTAGCTTAAAATTCAGTCCACTAATTCTAAGTAGGTGCATCACCTACTTGCCACCTACTGGCGTAGTTAATCAAGCAACCACCTCAAATATTTTACACCATTTTCCCATCTCAAATTCTTTACAACATCGTATCACTAAATACACACTTGACCACTTCGACTTTTATATCGAATACCACCTTTTACTATCCCAAGTTTGAATTTTTTTTGAGTTCAGTTATTCGTTTGTGTGTTGGAAGGCACGGGGTATGACAACTTCAAGCATATTCTATTGTCACCAATCGAATAGGAAACCAAGTCCATAACTATACCACAAGGAAATTTTTAAGCGACATATACATAGAACTAGTTCACGTAAAATATGGGGTATAACACATCAGTCTGTACATGTCGGTCAATCGCAAGCACATCAGCAAGGCCTGTACACATTCATTATGGCACTTGTGCATCGGTTGGCCGACATTTGCATCGAACAACGTCAGGCAACATAAGCCAAGACATGTGAACTTTGGGCAAGTGACATTGGCCAACAATAGGTAGCATCACCTATGGCGTGCATGCATCCGCCGTGGTGTGTGCGCATCCGCAAGGTGACATCAACGTTGGCCAACGACACGAAGCATCAACCAAGGCATGTGTGCTTTGAGAAAGAGACATCGGCTAACAACAATCAATATCGGCCGGGGACATTAGTCGTGGACTGTTGGATCGGTCATGGCTTGTGTATATCGCTTAGCTAACGTAAGGCATGGACCGGATGCATGGACCGTGGCCTGTGTACATCCTTTAGCGGTCTTCCATCTTTGCCTTCCTGCATCACCCTTGGACTGCAAACAATGGCTAGCCGTCGTCGGACAGGGGCTGCTCGCATTAGTTTTAGCCTGCACATTGCTTAGCTGACGTCGGTCGTGGATTGCCTGCATCCTCTGTGGCTTGTGCAGATCACCCACCTATCATCGGGTGTGGATTTCAAGCATTGCCCCTAGCGTGAAAAAAATAGTCAGGCGACATCGGGCATTGCCTGCCCTCATCGCCTTTGGCTAGCACAACGGTCATTTGACGTCGGATGTTGGCTGACCCAATCACCTTTAGCTTGCACATTGGTCAGACGACCTCGAGTGTGGTGTTCCCACATCGCCTTTGGCCTATACATAATGGTCAGTCGACGTTCGATAAGGCCTTCTTGCATCGCCTTTGTCCTTCTCACAATGGTCAATTGACGTCAGACATGGCCTTCACACAATCGTCAGTCGATGTGGGAGATGGACTGCATGTATCATCTGTGACCTACATACATTAGTAAGGCGACGATGGACATGGGAAACACCTATCGTCCGTTGTCTGCACACATCGGTCTTCCAATGTTGGACGTCGCCTTCCAACTTCGTCCCTAGCATGAACACATCAGTCTATTGACGTTAGAGTGACTTGGCCGCATTTACAGTGGCCTGCACAATTCGGTCGATCGACGTCGGATGTGCCGACCCGCATCTCTGTGGCTTGCACTTGTTAGATGAGCGACGTCGCATGCGGTGACATTGAACAAGGTCTAGTCGATAGCATGCTGATGTCCATGTCGTACAAAAATCAAAAGAGTGTGAAACGTCCTTCCTTCATAACAACATATTCATCTATTTCCCATCATTTATTCTCAATGTTTCCACCTGACGTGGTTCTTTCATATCAATTTCATCACGTTTACGGTTTGTACAATATTGAAAAATCATTTATTTGAACAAATATGTAATCTATCATTAGTTTAATATGTTTAGAAGTATTTTCAAGAATTTTCATATTTTTCTGACTTTTATTCATTGTTTGAAAATTATTTTTGCGATTTTTTTTATGTCACATTTTTAAAAATGTTTTTTTTTTAAAATGTTCAATTTAATGATTATTTATTTGTGAAATTTTTTTAGTTAGTTTTATAATATTTTTGATTTTCCCTATTTTAAATAATTAATTACCTATTTTTGGGATTTAACAAACAAAAATGAATATAAAAAATTGTTCAAATTGTTTAATTTAAGGTAACCATATCTATTTATTAAATTTTGCATTAGTTATATATTATCCTATTTCTTATTAATGTATTACCCTTTTTCGAAATTTACCAAATAAAATAAAATAAAATAAATTGTTGAAGTCTTTGAATTTATGGTTTCTATATTTATTTTTGAATTTTAACCGTTAATTTTATATTTCTAAATGAATACTTTTCCTATTTTTATTCATGAACTACCCATTTTAGATATTTACCAAACAAAAATAAAAATTTAAAAATTATATTGAAATTGTTGAATTTAAGGTTACTATATTTATTTGTGAATTTTTGGCGTTAAATTTTATTTATAAATGAACTACCAATTTTTTAGATTTATCATAGAAAAATAAATATTAAAAAAACATGTTGAAATTGATAAATTTAAGTTTACTATATTTATTGTTGAATTTTTGGCATTAATTTGATAATTTTTATACATGAATTACTCATTTTTGAGATTTACTGAACAAATATAATAATTAAAAAAATTGTTGAAATTATTGTATATAAGGTTACTTTATTTATTTTTAAATTTTTTGCGTTAATTTTATATTTTTTCTTAGATTTCCTATTTTTAATCATCAATTTCTCATTTTTCGGATTTATCGAACAACAAAAATTTGTTAAAATTATTGACTTTAAGGTTACTATATTTATTTGTAAACTTTTGGCATTATTTTTATATTTTGTTTCATATTCTTCCTATGTTAAGTTAATTTTAACCAAAAAATTTAAAATAAAATAAATTGTTGAAAACTATTTTTTATATATAAAAAAGTTATTTGTGGAAGCTAATGTGTGTTTGTACCTTAGAAAGTGCATATTTGGGTTGTACATGTTAAATATGAATCTTTGGAAAAACTGATGTCTACTTTAGTAAGTCAGAATTTGCGCCATAGAATCAAACGCTACAAGTGGGTCATGCATCGAACGTGGCATGTTGGCATCAAGCAAGCGACGTTAGCCACCAGCATGCAGCATTAGCCAAGTCTTGCACGCATGAGTCGTGGCGTGTGTTCATCGGTTGGGCAACGTCGGCGTCTTGCAACGACAAGCACTATTAACCAAGGCGTGAGTGCTTTGGGCAAGAAATGTCGGCCAACAGACTATTTACATGATTCAATAGTCGTAGAGCTTGGCATTCCTACATCACTCTTGGCGTGCACACCACGGCCTGCCGACGTTAGACGTTGGCTACCCGTATGGGCCGTAGCCTGCACATTGATCTGCCCGCGTTGGCCGTGGACTGCCTTCATCAACCGTAGTTTATGCACATCACTTAGTCATCATCGGGCATGGATTGTGAACATCGTCGTGTCCTATAAACAATGTTCAAGCGACATCAGGTGTTGCCTACCCCCACTGACTTTGGCCTGCACAATGATCAAACAATGTCGGGTGTTTCCTACCTCCATCACCCGCGTTGCCTTTTGCCTGCACACAAAGGTCGGTCGACGACAGACGTGGGCTGTACCTATTGTTTGTGGTCTGCACACAGCGGTCAGCGTCATTGCACGTGGCGTGCCATCATTGTCCGTAGCCTGCACACATCAGCCAACCAATATCAAACATGGCTTGCCAGCATCATCTGTATCCTGAACATATAGCTCTACCTTTGTCAAATGTGGTCTGTCCGTATCATATATCAGTTGGCGACATCAGGCATTGCCTACCTCCATCGACTTTGGCCTGCACAACGGTCACTCGATGTCCGATGTGGATTGCCTTCATCATCCTTGGCCTACACACCAAGGTCATCCGACTTTCAGAGTTGCCTGCCTGTATTGCCTTTAACCTGACCATGTCACCTTTGACTTGCACACAATCTGCCTTCCTCGCCATTGTCCTTCACACAACGGTAAGCTGACGTTAGACGTGGGCTGTCTGCATTGTTCTCAGCCTGCACACATTGGTCTGTCACCATCGAACTTGTCCTCATAGCATTGACTGTAGCCTACACACATTTGTTGTTGATATCGAACCGACATTGAATGTTGCCTGCCATCATCGTGCATTGCTATCACATATCAGTCTATAGATGTCGGCCAATGGTAGACAACATCTGCGAAGGACTACACGCACGAATATTGAATATGCATGTATGGAAAGCGACGTAGCCCTAGGCTTGCATCTCAACCAAGTCCTGCACACATAAGTTGCTGCTTATGCGCATCAACTCGGCGACATCGTTTGTATCCTGCACGCATCGTCCAGGCGACATCGATCAATGGCAGACAACATCATCCAAGGTTTGCACGCATCAATTAGCCATGGCGTGTGCGTATCGAATGGGTGTTGGTTGAGCACATTTGGCAAGAGAGATCTGATAACGACATGCAACATCATTCCACTCATGGTCACATAAACAATGGTGTGTGTGCATCGGCTAAGCGACATCGACATTAGTAATGGGAGGCACAAGCTGCCAAGGCTTGTATGCTTCATGCAAGTGATGCCGGTCAATGGCACGTAGAATGACCCAAGGCCTGCACGCATCTGACATGGCATGTGCACATCTAGCAAGCGATTTTGACCATTGGAATACAACATCAGTCAAGGCCTGCACGCATTGGTCATGGCGTGTGTGCATTGGCAGGGCAACCATTGCATCTTCCTACGTCAGAAAGTGTCAGCCAAGGCAGGTGAGCTTTGGGAAAACAATGTTCGCCAACCGAAGGCAGCATAAGCCGTTGCATTTGCATATAGATAGGGCGACATCGGCGTTGGCTGACAGTAGGTTGCATCAGTCAAGGCATATCTGCTTCAGGCAAGAGACATCAACCAACACGAAGAGGCGTTGGCCAGACGACATTGGTCGTAGATAGTCGCAACGGTTGTGAACTATGCACATCACTCAGGAGACGTCGGGTGTGGACCGTCCGTGGCGTGTGCATATCACAGAGCGATCTTTAAGCTTGGAATTTTCATATCACCCTTTGTCTGCACAAAATTTCCAATTGACATCAGACGTGGTCTACCCATATTGTCCGTATCATGCATATTTCTCAACCGATGTTGGCTATGGACTTCCTGCATCCGCGGTGATTTTGGCACATCGCTTAGCCGTTGTCAAGCATGGACTGCCCGCATCTCCCTTGGACTGCAAAAAAATGCTTAGGCAACATCGGGTGTTACCTTCCTCCGTCGACTTTGTCCTACACAAATGTCAGCCAGCATCAGACATTGCCTGCCCCCATCACCTTTGGCTAGCATAATGATCAGCATACGTCGAGTGTGTCCTTCCCTCATCGCCTTTGTTGTGTACACAATGGTCAACCAAAGTCAAATGTGGGCTTCCTTCATCATCTTTGACTTGCATGCAATGGTCAGTTGATATTAGACG
This sequence comes from Solanum pennellii, assembly GCF_001406875.1. Lineage (NCBI taxonomy): Eukaryota > Viridiplantae > Streptophyta > Magnoliopsida > Solanales > Solanaceae > Solanum > Solanum pennellii. Next base: position 41,917,856 of record NC_028641.1, read on the forward strand.
TGGGATATAATCTTCCGTGGCCTGCACACATCGTTCAATCGATGTCAGATATGGCCTCCTGGCATAGTATATATACTCCACACATCAGTCTGTAGACGTCAGATGTGGCCTAGCCACATCAACTCAGGCTTGCCCATATTGGTCAGGAGACATCAAGCGTTGCTAGACCTCATCGACTTTGGCATGTACAATGATTAACGGACATCAACCATGGACTACCCGCATCTTCCTTGGTCTACACATAAGGGTAATCTAATGTAAAGTGTTGCCTGCCTTCATCGCCATTGGCCTACACACAATGGTCAGACTACGTCAGGTGTCGCCTGCCCGCATCACCTTTGGCCTGCACACAAAGGTCAGCCGATGTCAGACGTGGTCTGCCTTCCTCGCCTTTGGCCTGCATAGAATGGTCTATCGGCGTCGAACATGGACCAACAACATCATCCATAGCCTACTTACATCGGTGTGTCGATGTCGAACGTGGCCTGCCAACATCGTCCGTAGTGTGCACACATTGGTCTGTTGACGTCGGGTGTGTCCTGCCAACATTATATGTAGCCTACAAATATCTATCTACAAATGTTGGCCAATGACATACAATATTAGCCAAGGTTAGCACTCATCTAACGTGGCATGTGCACATATGGAAAGCGACGTCAGCCAATGGCATGCGACTTCAACAAAGGCCTTCACGCACGAACATGGAATGTGCATATCTGGAAAGCGACGTAGGCCAATGACATGCAACATCTGCGTAACATTTATGCACAGATGTGGCATGTGTGCATCTGGAAAGCAACATCAATCTATGACATGCAACATCAATTAAGTCCTGCACGCATCGGTTATGTCATGTGCACAAGGTTATTTGAGCTGTGGTTTGAGTGCATAAAGCAGGAGACATCACCTATAGCATGTGAACATCGACGAAGTGACATCAGCCAATGGCAGTCGGCAACAACGAATGTGTGCATGTATCAGTCGTGGCGTGTGCGCATCGACTCATGGACGTCAAACCTAGCCTACGCACAGTGGCCATGCGACATCATCCAATTGCAGGTAGCATTAGCCAAAGCCTGAACGCATCATCCGTGGCATGTGAGCATCAGTTGGGAGATATCAATCATGGCATGCATGCTTTGGCTAGGTGACATTGGCCAATGGCAGGATGCATCAACCAAGGTCTTCACACATCTAACGTGGTTTGTGCGAATCTGGCAACCGATATCAGACTACGAACTGCAGCAACATCCAAGGCATGCACACATAGCTTGTGGCTTGTATGCATCGGCTGAGCGACATTGACGTAAGCCACAGGCATTATCAACCAAGGGTTGTGCGTTTCGATTAAGTGACGTCGGCCAACAATTGGTAGCATCAGTCAAGGCCATCACAGATCCTACATGGCATCTGCACATATGGAAAGTGACGTTTCTCGATAGAATGCAACATCATCAAAGGCCTACGCGCATCTATTGTGGCGTGTGTCCATCGACTGGGCACTATTGGCATTGGCCAACGTTAGGAAGCATATGCCAAGGCTTGTTTGCTTCAGGAAAGCGAAATTTGCCTATGGCAAGCAGCATCAACCAAGGCATGCACACATCAATCGTGGTGTGTGCGCATCGGTGATGTGATTTCGGCATCAGCCAATGGCAGGAAGCATCAGCAAAGGCCTCTAAACTTCAGGTAAATGGCATCGATAAACGACAAGCAGCATCAGCTAGACGATATTGGTACTGGATTGCCACATTGACCATTTTCTATGCATATCGCTAAGATAACATCGAGCGTGGACCTGCCGCATCATTCGTGGCCTATGCACATCACTCAACGTCATCGAGCATGACCTTTCCACATCGCCCTGGGACTATACCCAACAGACAGTCAACCTTAGAGGTGGTCTGCCCACCTCGGTTGTAGCCTGCACATTGCTCAGCTGACATCGGCCATACACTGCGCGCATCGGTTGTGGCTTGTGCACATTGCTGAGCCATTGTCGAGCATGGACTTCCTGCATAGACCTTGGCCTGTAAACAATGATCAGCGATATCGGGTGTGGCGTGCCCCCATCACTTTTTTCCTGCTGAACGGTCAGTGGATGTTAGGCGTGGCCTTCCTGCATCGCCTTTGGCCTGTAAAAAATAGATAGCTGGCATCAACGTGGCCTTTGCACATCGTCTTTTGCCTACACACAATGATTAGCCGACATCAGACGTATCACCTTTTGCATGCACACAACGATCAAGCGATGTTGGACATTTGTTGCACCTATCATTCGTGGTTTGCATACATTAATAATTTGATGCAAGATGTGGCCTGCCAGCATCATCCGTAGACTGCACTCATTGGGCTTCCGACATCGAATGTGCCCTGCCAGCATCTTCTGTAACGTGCACACATTGGTTTGTAGATGTCAACCAACAACAGGAATGTAACGCCCTGTATTATGTATATGCTAGTTGTATTCATGTTATACTTGACATAGAATTATAGTGTGGGTGAGGGATCATGTTCCTTATATGATTAGTGTTGGCTTAAACTAGCCGGAAAGTGATGTGATGCCTTGCATGTTTCAGCATGTTTAGTGTGAGTTGTATCCGACAGAAGTATTTAAACTAGAGATAGTAACGTGGTAATTGAGATCAAAGTTGAAAGTTAAGTTCTAAGTTGAAGAAAAAGGAAGTAATATTCAGAAAATGGAATAAAATAATTGAGCAACTTGCTTGACTTTATTAAGCTAGCAGCTGCATTACCTATGTGACGGCCTGTATTATGTATATGCTAGTTCTATTCATGTGATACTTGACATAGACTTATAGTGTAGGTGAGGGATCATGTTTCTTATATGGTTAGTGTTAGTTTAAACTAGCTCAGAAGGTGATGTAACGCCTTGCACGTTTCAACATGTGTATTGCAAGTTAACTCTGATGGAATGTATTTAAGTAGATACATTAAGGTGGTAATTGAGCTTAAAGTTAAAAGTTAAGTACTAAGTTGAATAACAAGGTATTAACATTCGTAAATTGAAGTAAAATAATTGAGCTACTTGACTTAATTTAAGCTAGCAGCTGCATCACCTACTTAAGCTATAATATAGTTAAAGGGCCAAGTTTGATGAACCAGATTTAGGATTTTATTAATGGGTTGTTTCTTGAAGCCCAAAACTATTAAATGAAATTAAAATTTGAAAGAAATCACAACAGCCAAATCTGCCAAGTCCCAATATGGATAAAGCCCAAGTGAAAGCAACAAGGTGCATCACCTAGTTTTACCTTTTGAGCTGCTTGATGTGCACAAGCAGGTGCATCACCTACTTGACCAATTAGTGGCTTAAAATGGACCACAATGGGAGGTTCTAGAGGATATTTTTGTGGTCAATAAACCTCTATATATCCAATATGGTCGGATATTCTTCACCCATTTTAACACATAAAAATAAAATTTAACTGCATCTCTCTCTCTCTCTCTCTCTCTTTTCTCTCAAGGATTAAACCAGCAACCTTAAAGTTTTCTAGGGTTCTTGAAGAAACCTTATATCTGCAAACCAAGGTAAGTAAAAACTCATGGATTTAGCTTAATTTTCCCATGGATGATTAGGAAAACATGTTATTCATACTAATAGAAGTACGGACACGTAATAGAAGAAATGAAAATAATACTTCAAGGAAATAGCAATAACATGAGGAGCTATGTAACATCAACACATTACTTTAAGAGCTTAATGACACAATTGACTTCAAACAACAAAGAGGAGGATTCAGTAGACTTGCTTTTGCAATTACCATTTCTATACCAGCACATGGAGAGATAGTTACACAAGTATAAAATAGTGAACATATAATGAAGTAGTTTTATGAACTATGGAGAGGAGGAAATATTGTTAGCTATTTGGAGATAGTACGCTGCCACTATGTTTCCTTTTCTAGGAATAGAACTTATGAGATTCACTTCATTGATATTAATCGCAGGTTTCAAATTTCATGCCAAAGGGATATAGAATCTAATAGCCTTACATACCTTACACTGAGATTGATATACTATCACGATTCAACCTCCCCTTTTTGGTTTTAATCTACAATTTAATTCATGCAAAACTAAAATTAGCAGCTATCACACCGTGTGCCTCGTAAAATAGTAGCTAACTTTGACATATAATGATCCCATATGTCCCTTAACATAATGTGTATCACCACACCCTCATCTCTGTCCATCACATACATTATACATCCTTTACCCATAACCAATCAAGTTGCGCCAACATTAATACACATATAACAGCCCCAAATATTCTTTATCATACAACAAGTATTAAACTCACCACCCCCTTGAGTTCTTCATGACAACACACCACTTATTCCTCACTCAAACTCATACATAAGGAAGACAAAAATGGAGTAGTCACCTCACCTCAATTATCGCAACTTCTCCTTATAACATGAATTCTTTTGAACTTCAACTTCCCTTCACATTTAAACAAAAGAAGAAAAAAGTGTATTTCAATAACTAAGGAAGTGAGCAGTAGTTGCTGGGAATATCGCGCCTTTGCTACAATGCAAAAGAAGTTGTCGGAGGCGATGCGACGATACTCACCTCAGCCTCTCTGGCGGCATTAGTTACCAGACTTATTCAGTGACAGCCTTATGATAAGGAAGTCCTTTATTTTCATTTAAGAAATAGGAGGCCACTCTCTCTCTTACTCTTTCATTTAGTTAGGCGTGGTAAAGGATCTCACTCGAAAGAGACTCTTCACTTACTCAATTGGAATGACTCTTACCCTTACTTATCTCATTACTCAAAGAAGTCCCTCTCGAAGCTATTAGTTATATTAGAGCATTAATAACATCTTTTCCTAATCTTCCATGGGAGAATTAAGCTAATTCCATGAGTTTTCACTTACCTTGGTTTGTAGATATGAGGGTTTCTTCAAGAACCCTAGAAAACTTTAAGGCTCTTGGTTATATCTTTAAGAGAAAAGAGAGAGAGAGAGTTGGGTTGATTCTTATTTTTATGTGTTAAAATGGGTGAAGGATATCTGCTCATATTGGATAAATTAGGAGCTTTTGGGACCACAAAAATATCCTCTAGAACCTCCTTTTTTTAGGATACATTTTCAGCCACTAATTATTCAAGTAGGTTATGCACCTGCTTCTGCACATCAAGCAGCTCAAAAGGTCAAACTAGGTGATGCACCTAGTTTTTTTCACTTCGGCTTTATCTATATTAGGCCTTGGCAGATTTGGCCGCTGGACTTTCTATTATTTATATTTTGTTTTAATAGGTTTGGGCTTCAAGTGATCCCATTACTATAATTCTAAATCTGGTTCATCAAGCTTGGGCCCTTTAACAATATTCATATAGATCAAGTAGGTGATGCAACTGCTAGCTTAATAAATCCAAGCAAGAAACTCAATTATTTTATTCCATTTGTGAATATTACGTCCTTTTGCTTCAGCTAAGAACTTTACTTTAAAATTTAAGCTCAATTACCACTTTACTATCTCTAGTTTAAATATATTCGGCGGAGTCAAATGACATTAAACACGTTGCAACGTGCATGACATGATACTTTACTTTAGGACTAGTTTAAACTAACACTAATCATATAAGGAACATGGTCCCTCACCTCTACTATACGGGAAGCAGTATCACAAGAATAGAACAAGCATATGCGTAAGATGGGTTATTACATCAAGCATGGACTGGTTGCATCGGGCGTGGACTATTTACATAATTCAGTAGTCGTCGGGCTTGGCATTCTCACATCGCCCTTGTTGTGCACACCACGCCCATCAAACGTCATACGAGGGCTACCCACATGGGTTGTAGCCTAAACATTACTCTGTCTGCGTCGGCCACTGAATACCTGCATCGACCATGGTTTGTTCATATTACTTAGTCATCGTCAGGCATGAACTGCGAAGATTGCCCATGGCCTACAAAAAACGTTCAAGCGACATCAGGTGTTGCCTGCCCTAATAGACTTTGTCCTACACAATGATCAATCGACGTTGGGTGTTTCCTACCCCCATCACCTTTTGCTTGCAAAATGGTCATCCGACATCACGCTTGGTCTTCCCGCGTTGCCTTTGGCCTAAATACAACAGTCAACTAATGTCGGACGTGGCATTCCCGTATCGCTTTTTTCCTGGACAAAATGGTCAGTCGATGTCGGACATGGCCTACTTGCATCATCTTTTGCCTGCACACAAAGGTCAGCCAACGTCACACTTGAGCTGTACCTATCATTCGTGGCCTGCACACACCGATCAACGACAGAGTATGTGGCATGCCAGCATTGTCTGTAACCTATATAAATCAGTCTGTCGATATCGAACGTAGCCTGCCAACATCATTCGTATATTGCACACATCGGTCTACCTTGGTCAAACGTGGTCTGGTCGCATCACCTCTAGCCTACATATATCAGTTAGCAACATTAGGCTTTTCTTGCCTCCATCGACTTTGTCCTACACAACGGTCAGCCGGCGTCCTACATGGGTTGCCTGCATCATCCTTGGCCTACACACCACATTCATCTGACTTCTAGCTTTGCCTGACTGTATTACCTTTAAATTGCACACAACGGTCAGTTCACATAGTACGTAGCCTGCTCGCGTCGCTTTTGACCTGCACAAAATATGCCTGCCTCACCATTGTCCTTCACATAATGGTTAGGTTACGTTAGACGTGCACTGGTAACATTATCCTCAGCATGCACACATTGGTCTGTCATTGTCGAACTTATCCTGATAGCATTGTCTGCTTACTACACGCATTGGTTGTTGACGTCTAACGTGGTCTGTCAGCATCTTCCATAGCCTACACACATCGGTCAACAAATATCGAATATTGCCTACTAGGATCATGCGTTGCCAACACATATTGGTCTATAAATATCGGCCAATGGAAGACAACATTCGCGAAGGCCTACACACACGAACCTGGAATTTGCGTCTATGGTAAGCGATGTCTCCCTTAAGCCTGTGATATCAACCAAGTCCTGTACGCATAAGTCGCGGCTTGTGCGTATTCATTCAGCGACATCGTTTATGGCCTGCATGCATCGGCCAGGAAACATCGACGAATGGCACACAACATCATCCAAGATTTGCACGAATCATCCATGGAGTGTGTGCATCAAATGGGCATCATTGATTGTGTCCTGCATACATTGTCCTGTTGACGTTGGAAAAAAAAGACATCATCAGCCAAGATCTTCACGCATTTGACGTTGTTTGTGCATATTTGGGAGCGACGTCTGACAACGACATGCAACATTATTCCAAACATGCTTACATAATTAATGGTGTGTGTGCGTCGGCTAGGCGACATCAACGTTAATAATAGGAGGCACCATCTGCCAAGGCTTGTATGCTTCGAACAAGAGATGTCGATCAATGCAGGTAGCATCACCCAAGCCTGCACGCATCTGAAATGGCATGTGCATATCTAGCAAGAAAAGTTGGTCGTTGGAATACAACATTAGCCAAGGCGTGAACGCATTGGTCATGGCGTGTGTGTATCGGCTCGACGACCATTGCATCTTCCTATGTCCGGCAGCGTCAACCAAGGAAGGTGCGCTTTGGGAAAGCAATGTTGTCCAATGGAAGGAAGCATAAGTCGTTACATGTTGATATCGGTAGGGCGACATCGGCGTTGGCTGACAGCAGGTAGCATCAGTTAAGGCCTATCTGCTTCGGGCAAAAGACATTGGCCAACACGAAAAGGTGTTGACCAGGAGAAAATGGTTGTAGATAGTTGCATTGGCCGTGACCTATGCACATCACTCAGGAGACGTCGGGCGTGGACCGGCTGTGGACTCTGCATATAACGGAGCGACCCTTAATCTTGGCTTTTTCGTATATCCCTTGGCCTGCAAAAATGGCCAGTCAACATCAGACGTGGTCTACTCGCATTCTCCGTATCATGAACATTTCTTAACCATTATTGAATATGTAGTGCTTGCAGCCGCGGTGATTTTTGCACATCACTGAGTTGTTGTCAGGCGTGGACCGCCTGCATCGCCCTTGGCCTTAAAAAAAATGGTTAGGCAACATCAGGTGTTGCCTGCCTCCGTCGACTTTGTCCTACAAAAATGTCAGCCGACGTGAGGCATTTCCTGCCCCCATAACCTTTGGCCAGTACAACGACTAGTCGACATCGAGTGTGGCCTTCCCTTATCGCCTTTGTCATGTACACAATGGTCAGCCCATTTAGAACGTGTCCTTTCCTGAATTGCCTTTGACCTGCACACAATGGTCATTTGATGTCATACGTTACATGTACGCATCGCTTTTTGTCTTCACACAATGATCGGTCAACGTCAGACATGGGATACATCTATCTTTCGTGGCCTACACACATCGTTTAGTCGACGTATGATGTGGACTACCGACATAGTATCTATCGTTCACATATCGGTCTGCAGATGGCATACGTGGCTTAGACACATCACCTCAGGCTTGCACATATTGGGCTGCCCGTATCTTCCTTGGCCTACACATCAGGGTCATCCAATGTCAAGTGTTTCCTGTCTGCATTGCCTTTGTCCTGCACAGAATGGTCAAACTATGGCAGGTGTTGCATGCCCGCATCGCCTTTATCCTGAACACAAAGGTCAGCCAACGTTAGATGTAGTCTGCCTTCCTCGCCTTTGGCCTGCACATAATGGTCTGTCGGTCTCAAACGTTGCCCGAAAGCATCATCCGTAGCTTGCTCACATTGGTGTCTGGACATCGAACGTAGCCTTCCAACTTCATCCATAGCGTGCACACATTGGTCTGTCGACGTAGGATGTGTCCTGTCACAGTGTACGTAGCCTACAAATATCGTTTTACAAATGTCGGCCAACGACATACAACATTAGCCAAGGATAGCACGGATCTAACGTACCATGTGCGCATCTTGAAAGCGAGTCAGCCAATGGCATGCGACTTCAACAAAGGCCTGCACACACGAATGTGGAATATGCATATCTGGAAATCAACGTAGGCCAATGGCATGCAACATCAGCGAAGCATGCATGCATAGATGTGGCATGTGCACATTTGGAAAGCAACATCAACCAATGACATGCAGCATCAACTAAGGCCTGCACACCTCCGCTATGTCCTGTGCACATAGGCAAGGCTATTTGAGCCGTGGTTTTAGTGAATCGACCAAGCGACATCTCCTTTGGCATGTGCGCATGGACCAAGTGAAATCGGCCAACGGTAGGTAACAACAACAAATGTATGCACGCTCAGTGGTGGCGTGTGCGCATAGATTCATAAACATCACACCTGTCCTACGCAGAGTGGCCATGCAACATGATCCAATGGTGGGCAACATCAACCAAGGCCTGCACGCATCATCCGTGGCATGTGTGTACGGTTGGGAGACACTGGTCATGGCATGTAGCTTTTGCTAGGAGACATCGGTCAATGACAGGATGTATCAACCAAGGTCCTCATACATCTAACGTGGTTTGGACACATCTGGCAACCGACATCGAACTACGACAAGCAACATCATCCAAGGCATGCACAGATAACCTATGGCGTGTGTGCATCGGCTGAGGGACATTGACGTTAGACAATGACAAGCACCATCAACTAAGGCTTCTGCGCTTCGATTAAGAAACGTTGGCCAATAATAGGAAGCATCAGCAAAGGCCGTCACACATCCTACATGAAATGTGCACATATGGCAAGTGACGTTTGCCGGTAGAATGCAACATCATCCAAGGCCTACACACATCTGTTATGGCGTATGTGCATCAACTCGGCGGTATTTGCATTGGCCAACGTCAAGCAGCATCTGCCAATGCCAAAGTGCTTCAGGCAAGCGATGTTTGCCAATGGCAAGCATCATCAACCAAGGCATGAACGCATCACCCAGTGCCTGTGTTCATCGGCAACGTGACTACAACATCAGCTATGGCCTACACTCATCAGTTGTGTCGTGTGCACATCTACTGGCAATTTCAATTGTGGTTTGAGTGCATCGACCAGGCGACATCACCTATGGAATGTGCGCATCGGCAAAGCTATGTGAAAATCTTATCATTATAGCTTATAGGAATTCATGAGTGAGAACTATCTTTCACTTTAGGAACCACATACAAGTGAGTAAATCTCTCACTCAACACTTTATTATAATCATGAGAAAATACTTTCAATCATATCATAATCATACCATAACATACTTTCATAATTCATAACTAATTCAATAGTATAGGGTTAAGGATGAGGAGTACTTAACATCAACATCAAACACACACATTAGGCATAGGAACATTACTATCTAAGTAACTCATACTTCATAATTGAATCCAAGAAGAACCAATCAACACACTTCATTGTCATTCCAAGAACCTTCATGATCCATTACCAAGAATACATAACCAATTACATAAACAAGGTAAATTCAAGAAGCAATTACATAGTTAACAACAATGTAGTTAATCTACATGTTCATGATCTTCAAAAGTCACCATGTCAATTCAAGGTTTTCATGAAATTGGGGGAAGGACATGGGTCAAGGGAAATCTTATAGGAAATCATAAATTAACCATCAATATATAATTAGAAAACATCTATTAATCATAATTCATTACAATTGATTCATAATTTCATTTTTCTAAGAAGACCCAAATGTAAAAGAAAAACCTAGATTTAGGGGATTTAGGAATCATCTTTTGGAGGGACCTCTTGGGGAAAAGAATCCAATGAGTGAAAAAAAAAATACCTTAATGAATCTTAATCCACAAAATTGAAGTGAAACCCTAGAGAAATTGGTCTTCTTCTTCAAGCTTTCTTGCTTCTTCAATGAAGGATTTAGGGAGACAGAAAGTAGGGAAAGATGATAGCGTTTGGGTATTTATTTTGGGGGTTTTATTGGGTGGGTACAATGACTTAAAAACTGACCCTTAATCAATATATAGTTACCCCCTAAATTACCCTAAAGGCCCCTCAATTAATTGGGTCTTTTTGTGAAGTCAAATTGATTAAAATACGACATTAAAGAATCAGGGAAGTGGCTGCACCTCGCGGGGTGAATTTCACATTTTATTATTGAAGTCCGGGATTAGGTAGTGAGACTTGTGTAGACCCCACTTTATGAGGCTATTTTTTTTATCTCTAAGTGTTGGCTGCGCGTCATGCAACAACCTCCCATTTCTTGTTTGCGCATACGCTGCTTTGGCAGCCTGCCCACCCATGTTCGGGTCCTCCTCAAGGACCTTTCCTGTGGTCCTTGGGTAGTCGTGAATGTACATTTTGACCCTATATACTATATTTTACCTATTTAAAGTCTTTTTCCAAGCTTTAGACTCAATATGACCCTCCCAAGCCTTCACCAAACATAGGGACGTCTACTAGTTCAATTTCGCTAATTTCTGGATGTTAAGGACTTTCTTTTATTTGGCTCTAATAATTCTAAAACAAGTTATTTACACTTATTTAAGTCTAAAACCATCATTATTTAACATTTTAGGGTCAAGTAAACCTCATGGAAATTACAGGGTGTTACAAAAAATTTGTTAAATTTATTGAATTAAAGGTTACTATATTTATATGTAAAATTTTGGCATTATTATTATATTTTTTAAAAATATAATTCCTATGTTTTATTAATCAATTACTCATTTTGAGTTTAATAGAAAAATATTTAAAATAAAAAAAATTGTTGAAAACTGTTTTTTATGTATAGAAAAGTTATTTGTGAAAGCTAATGTGAGTTTGCACCTTAGAAAGTGCATATTTAGCTTGTACATGTTTAGTATAAATCTTTGGAAAAAATTATGTGTACTCCAGTAAATCAGAACCCGCGACATAGAATTAAATGCTTAAGTGGGCCATGCATCGAACGTGGCATGTTTGCATCGGAAAGCTACGTTGGCCAATGACAGGCAACATCAGCTAAGGCCTACATGCATGAGTTATGGAGTGTGCGCATGGCTGCACGACATCAGCGTCGTGCGTGAGCCAATGACTTTGTGCTTTAGGCAAGAAATGTCGGCCAACAGAATGTTGCATCGGCCATGCGACTTTGTCATGGATCGCCTGCATAAGTCGTGGCTTGTGCACATTGCTCTGTCGATGTTTGTCATGGACTGCCTTCGTCTGTTATGGCTTGTGCACATCACTTCGTCATTGTCGGGGGTGGGTTGTGCTCATCAGTTAGCGCAACTCAGCCATGGTATGAGCGCATAGGTCAGGCGACAGCAGTTATAGCCTGCACACATCGAACAAGCGATATCGGCCAACGACATGCAACAACAACCTTCACGCATCAATCGTGGTGCGTGTGCATCGACTTGACGACGCTGGTTGTGGCCTGCACAATCAACTTGGCGACATTGTTCAATGGAAAGAAGCATCATATGAGGCATGCATGCATCAAACGTGGCATGTGCGCATCAACTGGGAGACATTGGTCGTGGCCTACATGTATTGGCCAGGCGACGTTGGCCAACGACATGCTGCATCAACCAAGGTCTTAACACATCTGACATGGTTTCTGCACATGTAGAAAGAAACATCAGACAACGACATCATCATCCAAGGATATTCATTCATAACCCATGGCGTGTGTGAATCGTCTTGACGACATCGACGTCGAAAATAGGAGGCACCATCAATGGAGGCTTGTGTACTTCAGGAAAGTGATGTCGGACAACGGTAGGAAGCATTTTAGCCCGCACGCATCTTACGTAACATCTCTACATCTGGCAAGCGACGCTAGCCAATGAGAAGCAACATCAGCCAAGTCCTGCACGCATCAGTTGTGTTGTGTGCACATCGACTGGGTAATTTCAGTCGTTGGTTGAGTACATCAAACAGGTAAAATCATCTATGGCTTGTGCGCATTTGCCAAGCGACATCGGCCAATGATAGGGAGCCACAACCAACACCTGCACGCATCAGTCGTGGCGTGTGTGCATCGACTCATGGACATCAATCCTTAACTACACAGTGAATAGGCGATATCAACCAATGGAAGGCAACATTAGCTAAGGCCTACACACATCAGTTGTGGCATGTGTGCATGGATTAGGCGACATCAATTGTCACTTGGAAGTTTCATATAGGTAATGTCGGCCAACCGTAGATGCCATCAGCAAAGGCTTTCACGCAACTGACGTAGTTTGTGCGCATCTTGCAACCAACGTTGGAATATGACATGAAGAATCATTCAAGGCATGTACACATAACCTATGGGGTATGCGTATCAGTCGAGAGACACTGACGTCAGCCAACTATAGGCACGATCAAGAAAGGCTTGCGCACTATGAGAAAGTGACGTCGACCAACGGTAAGCAACATTAGTCAATGCTTGCGCGCATAGGCCATGGCGTGTGTGCTTTGACTATGCACTATTTCCATCAGGTAACGTAAGGAAGCACCGACAAAGGCCTGTTAGCTTCATGAAATCGACCTTGGTCAACATCAAGAAACATCAATCAAGGCATGCATGCATCAGCTGTGGTGTGTGTGCATCGGCATGGTGACTTTGGAGTCGGCCAATGGCAGGAAGCATCGGCCATGGCCTTAGTGCTTCAGGCAAATGACATCCCAACAAAAACCCGCATTGGCCAGGCGACACTGGTCATGGACTGTCATATCGACCATTTCCTGTGCATATACCTAAGCTAAATTTGCGTGGACCTGTCGCATCAGCCGTGGCACGGCACATCACTCAGTGGTCATCGAGCATGATCTTCCCACATCACCTTTGGCATGCACACAACGGCCAGTCGGCGTCAGACGTGGGCAGCCCTCCTCGAGTGTTGCCTGCGCATTGCTCAACTTGACATTGGTCGTGGACTTCCCGCTTTTACTGCATCTTGTGCGCATTGCTCAGCTGTTGTCGGGTGTGGACTTCCCGCATATCTCTTGGCCTGCAAACAAAAATTAGCGATAGAGGTGGGCATTCGATTCTTTGGTTCGATTTAATAAAATTTTGTTTGGTTCTTTGATATTCGGTTTTAGAAAAGTATGCACCATATTTATACCAAATTATCTGTTCTGTTTAGTGTTTTATACTTCCGTTCAGTTTAGTTCGGTGTTTTGGTGTGAATAAAAACAAAGTAGGAATAAGATAAAGTATTAAGAGTTTCATCATGTGTTAATAAAAATAAGATGATTTCATTACATGCCTAAATCTGTGGCAGAATGCTGTAGTGCATAAACTATCACATGCAATAGGGACATGCAAAGGAATCATTTGAAAGATCCATCGAACATTGATAATCAGTTGTGCAACTTCACAAAAAACGTAATTTGGACACAAAAACTAAAAATAAGAACCAATTACAACATATAAGAGAAGGAGAAAGTGTAAAATTTATTTGTTCAAATATATGAGTAAAGCCATTGGGGGTGAAATTTTGGCCAAAAACTACCTAGATTTATCACAATATATATCAAGACATCCATGAACTTTGCCAAGATAAATGGAAGTTTCTCATTGTCCTTTGTTTTGTTTTTCAAAGATGAATTAAGACGAGTGTTTGGTTTTCAACATAGAAAGAAACTTTGATTTTTGAAGTCTTGAAGACGAGAAAGCTGAAGAAAGTTTTGATTTTTGAATATTTGGGGCTTTAGGAACTAGGGTTCAATTCACAATTACATTAATAATTTTAATTTTTAGTTACTGTTCAGTATTATTAATTCATTTTAAAAATGTACACATTCTGAGTAAAATTCAAAAAATATATATAATATAAGTATTATTAATTAAGTAATATAATTTCAATATTATTAAATTTATTAAATAAAACTTTGATTTTTCAGTGCACCGTAGTTTTCGGGACCCTTGCACCAAACTCCGAACCGAAGAATTGAAGTTTAAAAAAACTGAATATAGAACCGAAACAAAGAAAAATCGACACTGAAAAACAATTTTTTTTATTTGGTATGATTTTTCGGTATTTATGCCCACCCTTAATAGTGATATCGAGAGTTGCCTACATACATCACCTTTGCCCTTCATATGAGTCAGTCGACATTGGGAATGGCCTTCCTGCATCGCCTTTGGTCCGCATAAAATGGACGGCTAGCGATAGATGTGGCCTTTCGACATCTCCTTTCGACTACACACAATGGTTAGTTGACATCGGACATGGACAACCCGCATCACCATTTGCATGCACACAACGGTTGGCCGACGTCAGACGTGCATACATCGGTCAGCAACGTCAAACATAATCTGCTTGCGTCGTCCGTAGCATACACTCATCTGTCTACTGACTTTGGATGTGGCCTTCCGGCATCTTTCGTAACCTGCGCACATCGGTCTGTAGATGTTGGCTAATGGCAGGCACATCAACCAATGCCTGAACACATCGGTTATGGCGTTTATGCATCTGTTGGGTGACATTTGCTTCAACCAACGTGTAGCAACATCATCCAAGGCATGTGCATTTCGGGCAGGGACTTTGGACAATAACAGGTAGTATTAGCCAAGGCTTGCACGCATCCGCCGTGGCATGTGTACATCTGCACAACGACATAAGCGTTGGCCTATGACATGAAGCATTAGCCAATGCCTGTGTGCTTTGAAGAAGACATATCATCCAACAACAATTGGCATCGGCCAAGTGACATTAGTCATGAATTGTTGCATCGGTCGTGGCATGTGAACATCGCTTACCGATGTTGGGCGTGTAGCCGCGCATCGCCCGTGCCCTGTGTATATCATTTAGCAGTCTTTGAACTTGGCCCTCTTGCATCACCCTTGTATTGCAAATAATGGCCAGTCATTGTCGGACAAGGGCTACTCGCATCGATCGTAGCCTACATATTGTTTAGTTGACGCCAGTCGTGTATTGCCCGTATCCTCTGTGGCTTGTGCACATCTCTTACCCGTCATTGGGCGTGGACTTCCTGCATTGACCTTGACGTGCAAACAATAGTCAGGCAGCATGGGGTGTTGTCTTCCCTCATTACCTTCGTCTGGCATAAGGGTCAGCCGATGTCGGACGTTGCCTGACCCCATCTCTTTTAGCTTGAATATTGGTCAGCAGACGTCAAGCGTTGCCTTCCCACATCCCCTTTGGCCTGTACATAATGGTCAACCCATGTTGGATAAGGCCTTCACGCATCGTCTTTGGCCTGCACATAATGGTCTGCTGATGTCGGACGTGTCCTTCACACAACGATTAGCCGATGTGGCATATAGATTGCACCTATCGTTTGTGACCTATATATATATATATATATA
>NC_028641.1:41934810-41938598 GCF_001406875.1 Solanum pennellii
TATATATATATATATATATATATATATATATATATATATATATGAATAAATCTACGTTGGACATAGTCTGCACCTATCATCTGTGGCCTGCACACATCAATCTTCCAACGTCGGATTTCTCCTTCCAACTTCGTCCATAGCCTGCACATATCGGTCCACCGACGTCAGAGTGACCTGGCCACATAGCTTGTGGCCTGCACACTTCGATCAGCCAACGTCGGATGTTCCTACCCGCATCATCATTGGCTTGCACTTGTTAGAAGAGTGACGTTGCATGCGGCAAAATTGATCAAGGTCTAGTAGACAACATGTGTATGGCCCTGTCCAACAAAAATCAAAAGAGTGTGAAAAGACCTTCCTGTAGAACAACATATTCATAGATTTTCCATCATTTATTCTGAATGTTTTCACCTCACATGGTTCCTTCGTACCAATTTAATCACATTTACACTTCGCATGATATGGAAAAATCTTTTATTTGTACAATTATGTAATCAATCATTAGTTTTAAATGTTTAGAGGTACTTTCAAGCATTTTCATATGTTTTTGACTTGTATTCATTGTTTAAAATTTATTATGGTTTTTTTTACGTCACATTTTAAAAATTTCAATTTATTAAATTGTTGAATTTATTAAATTAAAGAGAATTTATTAAGTCAAAGTCGACAAACAGAGAGCGACATCAGTCTGGCCTCAACACAATTGTCTTGGTGTGTGTGCATCGGTAGGGCGACCTTCATATCAGCCTATGTTAGGTAACATTAGCCAAGGATAGTGTGTTAAGGGAAAGAAACGTTGCCCAACGACAGGCAATATAAGTCGTTGCGTGTCCTGATCGACAGGGCTAGATCAACGTCTTCTTATAGCTGGAAGCATAAGCCAAGGCATATCTGCTTCGAGAAAGCGACATCGGTCACCGGCAAGTGGCATTGGCCAGGAGACATAAGTTGTAGACAATCGCATAAGATGTGGCCTTTTTGCATTGGTCAAGCGTGAACCGGCTGTATCTTCCTTGGACTGTGAACATCATTCAGTAGTAGTCGGGTTTGGCATTCCTGTGTCACCCTTGGCGTGCACACCACGGCAAGCCGACGTGGACGTAATGCTACCCGTATGGGTTGTATCTTAAACATTGCTCTGCCAACGTCGATGGTGGACTGTCTGCATCGACCGTGGTTTGTGCACATTGCTTAGACTTCATCGGGCATGGACTGCGAACATCACCCTTGAATTGCAAACAAGGGTTTAGCGACATCAGGCGTTGACTGCCCCCATCAACTTTGACCTGCACAAGCATTGTATGTAGCCTACAAATATTGGTCAATAGATGTCGGCCAATGGCATAAAGAGTTAGCCAAGGCTTGCACTCCTCTGATGTGGCGCGTGCACATCTCGCAAATAAAGTCGGCCAATGGCATGCGGCTTCTGCCAAGGCTTGCACACACGGAGGGGGAATGTGCTTATCATGAATCGACATTGGCAAATGACATGCGACATCAGCCAGGCATGCATGCACAGACAGGTCATGTGCGCATCTGGTAAGTGACATTAGCCAACAACATACAACATCAGCTGAGGCCTGCACACGTTAGTTGTTGTCGTGTCCACATCGACTGGGCAAGTTTAGCCATGGTTTGAGTGCATCAACCAGGTGACATAACTTGCGGACTGTACGCATAGACAAAGATACATCGACCAATGAGAGGGATTAACAACTAAGGTCTGCGTGCATCATTCGTGGCGCCTGTGCGACAACTCATGGACATCAATTCCATCCTACGCACACTGGCCTGGCGACTTCGACCAAAGGAAGGCAACCTCAACCAAGGAGTGCACACATCTATCATGTAATGTATGCATCGATCGATCATGGCTTGCAAGTTTTTGTTGGCCAACGATGAGCACCATCAACCAAGGTCTTCACTCATCTGACGTGGTTTGTGCACATCTTTCAACTTACGTCGGACTACGATATATAGAATATTTATCAGAGGCACGTACACATAACCTATGGGGTGTGTGACGGCAGAGCGACATTGACGTCAGCCAACGATAGGCACCATCAACAATGACTTGTGCGCTTTGAGTAAATTATGTCAGCCAATGATAGGCAACATCATCAAAGGACAAGGAACATCTGTCGTGGCGTCTGTGCATCGACTGGGCTCTATTTTCTTTGGACAACGTGAGGCGGCATCAAAAGAGGATGGTGAGCTTCAGGCAAGAAATGATGTCCAATGGCAAGCATCATCAACCAAGGCAGGCATGCATCAGCCGTGGCGGGTGCGCTTTGGCATGGTGACTTTGGCGGTGAATAACCGCAGGAAACATCAGCCAAGTCCTTTGTGTTTAAGGAAAATGATATCGCCAATCGATAGGCACCCTCGGTGAGGTGAGATTCGTCATGGACTGCCGCATCGACCATTACATATGCATATCCCTAATATGACATCGGGCGTGGACTTATCGCATTTGTCGTGGCCTTTGCATATCACTCAGTGCCCGTCAAGCTTGACCTTCTTGCATCGACTTTGGCCTGCACACAATCGGTAGTTGGCGTCACACATTGGCTGCTCACCTCGGTCGTGGCCTGCACACATTCGTCTGCCAATTTCAGAAGTGGCCTCCCAACATGATTCGTAGCCTGCACACATAGGCCTGTTGATGTAGACTATGTCCTACAAGCATTTTTCTGTATCTGTAACATATTGGTCTGCAAATATTTGACGTGGCCTGGTCGAATCACCTCAAGCGTACACATATCGGTTAGGAGACATCGGGCATTATGTGCCCCCATTGACTTTGGCCTCCACAACAATCAGTCGACGTTAGGCGTGGATTGCTCGCATCACCCTTGGCCTACACACCATGGTAAATCAGTGTTGAGCATTGCCTGCACGCATTGCCTTTGGTCTATACACATGATCAGCCAACGTAGGGTGTGGCCTTCCTAGATCGCCTTTGGCCTGCACACACTGGTCAGCAGATGTCAGACATGTTCTTCCTGCCTTGCCATTGGCCTGCACATAAATATATATGGACATTGAACGTGGCCTGCCAACATTGTCCGTAGCCTGCACACATTCATCTGTCGACATTGGATGTAGCCTGCAAGCATTGTATGTAGCTTATAAATATCGGTCAAAAGATGTTTGCCAATGGCATAAAGCGTCAGCCAAGGCTTACACACATCTGACGTGGCATGTGCAAATTTGACATAGAAGGTCGGCCAATGGCATGCGCCTTTGGTCAATGCTTGCACGCACGGACATAAAATGTGCATATCTTGCAACTGACGCCGGTTAATGACATACGACATCATCCAAGCATGCATGCATGGCCATGGAATGTGCCATATGACAAGCGACATCGGCCAACGACATGCAGCATCAGCTAAGGCCTGCGCGTATTAGTTGTGTCGTGTGCACATCATCTGGGAAATTTTAACTGTGGTTTGAGTTCATCAACCAGGAGACATCACCTGAGTCCTGTGCGCATCGGCAAAGAGACATCAGGTAATGACAGGGAGAAACAACTAAGGACTGTAAACATTAGTCATGGCTTGATACGCTCAAACTTACTTCTCAAATAAGAAGTAAAGCGGTCGTGTGAAGTAAATAACCCAACTAGTGAGGTTGGGATCGTTCCCACGAGGAAAATAGTCTAGACTTAACTTCAACTTGTTATTACTATTGTTTGGTCAATGACTTCCTTGGAAAGTAAAAACAATAAAAAGGGGGTTTCTAATTCTAAATGAGTGAAAATAAATAACGCAATTGAAAGAGAC
>NC_028641.1:41943194-41943485 GCF_001406875.1 Solanum pennellii
GGCTCGCGCAAGAACTGGCCATCCTTGACTATCTGCCAGCGGTAGTCGAACTCGGCGGTGAGGGGGGTCCGAGAAGCATCTATACTCTCACCGTATAGAAAACGGCGGATGGCTGGCAAGGAAATGTCAACCTGTACGCCCCGGACTCGGACCTGCTCCAGTGGGGCCTGTTTAGCGGGGGCGCCCGCCTATCGATCTGTGATCGGAGAGTCGCTACTTAGGATGCTAGAACTCTCGGACCATTTCTTCGCTGTATCGTCCCAACGGACGTGCTGTCCACTCCAAGTGATG
>NC_028641.1:41943555-41945457 GCF_001406875.1 Solanum pennellii
CGAGTCATTACTCCTTTATCAGTGAGGAACTTGGCGTCGGAGTAGACTTGAAACTGCCCGTCGGCACACCACCGGTTGGGCTGGTCAGTGGCTGGGATGGGGACCTGAGCTGGTGAGCCGGATGTAGAGTCTGAACGGTCAGCTCATCAGACGAGGCCGACGCTGCAGCGGTGGCGGGTGCGGGAACCTCAGCAGAGCCAGAGGCTTCCTCGGACCAGGATACTCCTAAGGAGCCAGACGCTCCTTCCTCATTTGTGGCTGACCCAGAGGGTGTGCCGGTCAGTGTGCGCTCCTCATCAGACTGGGAGGCAGTGACTACGCCGGACGCCACCTTTTTGGGTGTGGCTCTGGGAGCACGCGCAGCACGGGAAGGGGCGGAAGTGCCTGGGGGCACGTACTCAGGGTCACGCTCATCATCAGAGCCGATGACCATGCGGGCAGACGGGGCGACAGACTTCGATCGCCCGCGTCCGTAGGTGCGGTCTTGCTTGGGTGCCATAGTAGATAGTAACTGTAAAGGATCAATATTAGTATGAGTAGTGGCAAACAAGACAAGCAAAACCATACGAAATAAAACATTGAAAATATTGTGTCATTGCTATTGAAACTGTATCACACGACGAGCCTGGTGACGGCTCGTCGTGGGTATGACGGACCGTCATGAGGTCCGTCGTGTTTTACTTAGTCTATGTATATATAAAGAACCCTGAAGGAGAGTCTCTGACTAGCATGACGGTATATGCAGGACGGACCGTCACAGGTACAACGGTCCGTCGTAGGTGTCCGTCGTAGGAAACTTGAAAAAAAATTATGGAGACCCTTAGCAGAGGGGTCTCTGACCATCATGACGGTCGTGCAGGACGGACCGTCGTGGGTATGACGGCCCGTCACATGTGTCCGTTGAAGGACACTTATAAAAAGTGAGAGACCCTTAGAAACAGGGTCTCTGACAACCAGAACGGTTGTGCAGGACGGACCGTCGTGGCTATGACGGTCCGTCGCATGTGTCCGTTGGGAAACACTTGGAAGAAAAATGAGAGACCCTTAGAAATAGGGTCTCTGACAACTGGAACGGTAGTGCAGGACGGACCGTCATGAAGACGACGGTCCGTCACATGTGTCCGTTGGGACAGGGTGCTAGGGCTTTTGCAACGGACCCTACAACGGTCCGTCGTGGGTACGACGGACCGTCATCGGGGTCTCGTTCTGAATGACAGTGACAGAAATAAGGGTACCCTAAGCATCCCCGATGAACCCACATCAACCATGTAGTGTTTTGGACCTACATGTGTCTAACCCAACTACCTAGGAAACTAGCAAAGCAAAAGCACCTATGTCTAGGGTTGTCAACATGGCAAATTCGAACATTTTGAGCCTAGGTGTAGACATAATCATATAAAGGAAACAATATACGACGAAGAACTAAGCTAATACTAACTGATAAACAAAAATGCAAGATAAATGAGTAGAAATTCGAGACACATACCTTAGAAATGGAGAAAACAAATGGACAATTACTCAGTTGGCAAAGTAGACACCTACAGCAGCAGCTCCGACTAGTAGATTAACACTTTTAGGGCGTTGGAGACGTTTAGGGGGTAATGATCGGTGGGAGGGAATGTGGAAGTTGAAAAGACAGGGGAGATGAGAGGAATAATGAATGAATGGGGTGAAATGAGGGGTTGGGGGGTTTAAACGGTCTGATTTTGAAAAAGGGTCTAGCCGGGTCGGGTCGGGTATAACTCATTAATCACGCGACGGTTCCCCGACGACGGTCCGTCGCAGTTGTGATGACCCGTCGTTGGTTCCGTCGCGTGTGCCCTAATTTCAAAATAGCAGAAAAACGTACCTGGTACGACGGATGCATACGACGGTCCGTCGCAGGCGCAACGGTCCGTCGCT
>NC_028641.1:41950381-42066906 GCF_001406875.1 Solanum pennellii
TGCAATTTCTTCTGCTGCTCTTCTTCATTACCCTCGACGGCAAGTATGACGGACCGTCATAGGCACAACGGTTCATCGAGAGCCTTCGTTTCAAAACACTTCAACTCTTGGAATCTGGGTACTGGGATAACTTCTCTGAACTTCACGACGAACCTGCAGGACGGACCGTCATAGCCACGACGGACCGTCACAAGCTTCGTAATCCCACACTTGGTCAGACTTCCCCATCTTCCTTCAGCAGCTGCACTACGCTGCCACCTACGGACCGTCACAAGCACGACGGACCGTCATAAGCTCCGTAGGTGGTCTCTTCTGCATTTCTTCGCTCAAAATCTCCGCATTCAGCTTTGGACAGATTTCCTACAAAACAAAGAGAAACTTATATAAAAATTAGCACAAAAAGGCTTTTCGGACACACTAAACTTAAGGAAAAAGTATTAATTATACCGTGAAACCACGGTATATCATGGCTATGCACAGTGGCCAGGCGACATTGACAAATGGATGGAAACATTAGCCAAGAACTGCACGCATCAGTCGCGGCATGTGTGCATATGCTTGGCAACATCGGTCGTGGCTTGCAAGTTTTTGCCATGTGACGTCATCCATCGGCAAGAACCATCAACCAAGGCATATAGACACAACCTATGGGGGTGTGTGCATCGGCTGCGCAACATTGATGCCGGCAGATGATAGGCAGCATCAACAAAGTCTTGTGCGCTTTGAGTAAGCGACATCGACCAACGGTAGGCAGAATCAGCCAAGGCCTGCACGCATCTACCGTGGCGTGTCTTCATCGACTGGGCGCTATTTGCATTTTCTAACATCAGGGAGCATCACCAAAGGCCTATAAGCTTTTTGCAAGCAAAGTTGGCCAACAACAAACAACATCGATCAAGGCATGCATGCATCAGGCATGGCGTGTGCCCATCGGCCAAGAGACTTCGACGTCGGTTGACAACATGCCGCATCAAACAAGGCCTCTGTGCTTACGAAAAATGACATAGGCCATCGACAAGTGGCCTTGTCCAGGAAAACTTGGTCCTGGAATGCCGCATCGGATGTTGTCTATGCATATCCCCAAGCTGACGTCAAGCGTGGACCTGCCGTATCAGCCATTGCTTATGCACATCACTCAATGGCTGTCGAGCTTGACCTTCTCTCATCGCATTTGGACTGCGCACAATGTCTAGTCGACGTCAAACATGGGCTTCCAGCCTCGGTCGAAGCCTTCACATTTCTTAGCCGATCGACTGTGGACTCCCTGCATAGATTTATGCCTGCAAATGACGATTAGTGATATCGGGCGTTTTCTACCTACATAGCCTTTCGCCTGCAGAAGTGTTAGCCGACGTCGGGCGTGGCCTTCCTACATCGCCCTTGGTGTGCATAAAATAGATAGCTGACGTGATATATGGCTTTCCCATATCGCCTTTGCCCTACACACAATTATTACCCGACATCGGACGTTGACTACCTGCATTGCCTTTTGCATGCACACAATGGTAAACCAACATCTGACGTGTGTTGAACCTATACTTCGTGGCCTGCCTGCATCGTTTGTAACCTGCCAGCATCGTCGTAACCTGCACTCATTAGTCTACCGATATCGGACATGGCCTCGCAGCATATTCCGTAGCCTGCACACATCTGTCTTTAGATGTTGCCCTATGGCAGGCACATCAGCCAAGGCCTACACACATTCGTTATGGTTTTAATGTATCGGTTAGGCGACATTTGCATCATTAAGGTTAAGCAACATCAACCAAAATATGTGCACTTTAGGCAAGAGACGTTGGCCAACACTAAGTACCATCAGCAAGGACGTGCATGCATCCTTCATGGCGTGTGTGAATTAGCAAAGCAACATCAGCGTCGGCCAACAACATGAACTATCGACATCGATCGTGGACTGCCTGCATCCTCTGTAGCTTGCCCACATCGCCCTTGACGTGCACACAATTGTCAGGCGACATCGGGAATCGCTTGCCCCAATCGCCTTTGGCAAGAACAATGGTAAGCCGACGTCGTATGTTGCCTGACCGCATCACCTTTGGCTTTGCACATTGGTCATCCGACCTCGAGTGTTGCCTTACCACATCGCCTTTGACCTGTACTCAACGGTCAGCCGACGTTGGATAAGGCTATCACGCATCACCTTTGACCTACTCACAATGGTCAGCCGACGTCGGTTGTGGCCTTCACACAAAACGTCTCTGACCTACATAATTAGTCAGCCGATGTTTGTGTGGGTAGCACCTATTTTCTGTAGTCTGCACATATTGGCCTTCAAATGTCGGACCTTGCCTGCCAACTTCGTCCATACCTTGCACACATCCCAACGTCAGAGTGACCTGGTTGCATTGCTTGTGGCCTGCACAATTCGGTCCCTCGACGTTAGATGTTCCTGCCCGCATCGTCTCTGGCTTGCACTTGTTAGACGAGCCACGTCGCATGCGACGACATTGATCAAGGTCTAGTCGATAGCATGCAGATGTCCATGTCATACAAAATCAAAAGAGTGTGAAACACCCTTCTGGCACAACAGCATATTCATGTATTTTCCATCATTTATTCTTGATGTTTCCACTTTACATGGGTCTTTCGTACTAATTTCATCACATTTACTGTTAGTACAATATTGAAAAATCTTTTATTTGTACCAATAAGTAATCTATCATTAGTTTAAAATATTTAGAAGTATTTTCAAGAATTTTCATATTTTACCGACTTTTATTTATTGTTTTAATTTCTTTTACTGTTTTTTATGTCACATCTTAAAATATAAATTTTTTAAAATTTTTGAATTTACTGGTATATTTATTTGTGAATTTTTTTGCTTTAATTTTATATTTTTTAGATATTTCCTATGATTAATAATTATTTACCTATTTCTGGGATTTAACAAACAATTTAAAAAATGTTCAAATTGTTGAATTCACGGTTACCATATTTATTTGTTAATTTTTGCATTAATTTTATATTTTCCTATTTTTATTAATGTATTACATTTTTTTAAGATTTACCAAATTAATTTTTTTTGTAATCTTTCAATTTATGGTTTCTATATTTATTTTGGAATTTTGCCGTCAATTTTATATTCCTAAAAAAAATATTTTCCTATTTTTTACTTATGAATTACCCATTTACGAGATTTACCAAACTTAAATAATAACTAAAAAATGTTGAAATTATTGAATTTAAGGTTACTATATGTATTTGTGAATTTTTTGTGTTAAATTTTATTTTATTAATGAATTACCAATTTTTGAGATTTATAGAAATAAAAATTAAAAAGGATGTTGAATATGATGAATTTAAGGTAACCATATTTATTTATGAATTTTTGGCATTAATTGATATTTTTTATATTTTTATTCATGAATTACCCATTTTCGGAATTTACCAAACAAAAATACTAATTTAAAAAGTGTTAAAATTATTTGGTATAAGGTTACTTTATTTATTTATGAATTTTTGAGGTCAATTTTATATTTTTTTCATAGATTTCCTATGTTTTAATCAGCAATTACTCATTTTAAAGATATATAGGACAAAATAAATAATAAAATTAATTGTTAAAATTATTGAATTAAAGGTTACTATATTTATTTTAAAATTTTTGGCATTATTATTATATATTTTTCATATTTTTCTTATGTTTTATTAATCTATCACCCATATTTGGTTGAACGAAAAATATTTAAAATGAAAAAATTGTTGAAAATAATTTTTTTTATATGTAAAGAAGTTATTTCTGGAAGTTAATGTGTTTGTACCTTAGAAAGGGCATATTTAGGTTGTACATGTTCAATATAAATCTTTGGAAAAACGATGACTACTCCAGTAAGTCCGAATCCGTGCCATAGAATTAAATGCTCCAAGTGGGCCATGCATCAGACGTGGCATGTTGGGATCAGGCAAGCGATGTTGGCCAATGACAGGCAACATCAACCAAGGCTTGCACGCATGAGTCATCGCATGTGCGCATCGGCTGGGCGACATCGACATCATGCAATGACATGCACTTTATGCCAAGGCCTTTGTGCTTTGGGCAAGAAATTTCGGCCAACGGAAAGCGGCATCGGCCATGCAAAATTGGTCGTGGATCGCCCACATTGGCCGTGACTTTTGTGCATTCCTCTATCGACATTAGTCATATACTGCCCACATCGGCTCATTCATTGTCTAGTGTGGGTTCTGCGCATCGGTCAGGAGAACTCTATCAAGGTATGAGCGAATCGATCAGGTGACATCAGTTATGGCCTACGCGCATCGGTCAAGTGATATCTGTTGTGGCCTGCGCGCTTATACCAAGCGATATTGGCCAATGGCAGATTACAACAGCTAAGGCCTACACGTATCAATCTTCGCGTGTGTGCATCGAGTCGACGACACGTTCGTGGCTTGCATGCATTGGCTACGTGATGTTGGCCAACGACAAGCTGCATCAACCAAAGTCTTCACGCATCTGACATGGTTTGTGCACATCTGGAAAGCAACATTGGACAACGACATGCAACATCATCCAAGGATATGCATGCATAACCCGTGGAGTGTGTGCATCGTCTTTGCAACATCAACAATAGCAATAAGAGGCACCAACAGCCAAGGCTTGTGTGCTTCGGGCAAGCGACGTCGGCCAATGGTAAGCAGCATCATCTAAGGCCTACACGCATTTGACATGGCATGTTCATTTCTGAAAAGCATAGTCAGCTAATGGAAAGTGGCATAAGTCAGGCCTGCACATAATTGTAATGGCGTGTGTGCATCGGCAGGGCGACCTTCACATCGGCCTACGCTAGGTAGCATTGAGCGACATTGCCCAACGGAAGATGACATAAGTCATGGCGTGTGTGGATACGCAAAGAAACATCATCGTCAACTAATAGCTGGAGCCTAAGCCAAGGCATATAAACTTTGAAAAAGCGACATCGACCAACAACAAGCGGCATTGGCCAGGCGACATAGGTTGTTGACTACCTCATGAAACGTGGCCTGTGCAAATCGGTCAAGCATGGACTGGATGCATCAGCCATGGACTATTTACATCATTCAGTAATCGTCGGGCTTAGCATTCCCGCATCACCTTGGTGTGCACACCACGCTCATCCAATGTCAGACATGGGCTACCCGCATAGGCCGTAACCTACACCTTGCTCTGCCAGCGTCGGTCGTGGAAGTTGGGTGTTTCCTACCCCCATCACCTTTTGCCTACAGAACGGTCATCCGACGTCGATCTTGGACTTCCCACATCGCCTTTGGCCTGAATACAAAAGTCAACCAATGTCGGACATGGCATTCCCGCATCGCCTTTTTCCAGCACAAAATGATCATTCAGACATGGCCTACTTGCATCATTAGTAATATGAAGTACCATCTGCCAATGATTGTATGCTTCGGATAACCGATGTCAATCAATGGCACGTAGCATCACCCAAGGCCTGTATGCATCTGACATGGCATGTGCACATCTGGAAAGCGACATTGGTCATTGATATACAACAACAGCCAAGGCCTGCACGCATTGGCCATGGCGTGTGTGCATCGGCAGGGCGATCATTGCATCTTCTTATGTGAGGCATATTCAAGCGAGGCTGGTGTGCTTTGGGAAAGCGATGTTGTCCAATGGAAGGCAGCATAATCTATTGCATGTGCATTCGGTAGGGCGAAATCGGTGTTGGCTGACAGCAGGTAGCATCAGCCAAGGCCTACTACCTAGGGCATGAGAAATCGTCCAACATGAAGAGGCATTGGCCATGCTACACATCACTCAGGAGGTGTCGGGCGTGGACCGGCCGTGGCCTGTGCATATCAGAGCGATTGTCGAGCTTGGATTTTTCATGTCGCCCTTGGCCTTCAAAAAATATCCAGTCGACATCGACGTGGTCTACCAGCATTGTCCGTATCATGCACATTTCTCAACCATTATTGAATATGTTCTGCTTGCATCCATGGTGATTTGTGCACATCGCTGAGTCGTTGTCGGGCGTGGACCGCCCGCATCCCCTTGGCCTGCAATAAAATAGTTAGGCAGCATCGGGTGTTGCCTACCTCCGTCGACTTTGTGTTACACCAATGTCAGGCGACGTCAGGCATTGCTTGCCCCCATTACCTTGTGCCAACACAATGATCAGTCGACGTCGAGGTGGTCCTCCGTCATCACCTTTTTCTTGTACACAATGGTCAGCCAATGTTGAAAGTGGCCTTCCTGCATCGCCTTTGACCTGAACACAATGGTAATTTAACGTCATACTTTACATGTATGCATCACCTTTTTCTTGAACACAAAGATCGATTGACGTCAGACATGGGATACACCTATCTTCCGTGGCCTACACACATTGTTTAGTCGACGTTAGACGTGGCCTTCCGGCAAAGTTTCTTTCCTCCACACATCGGTTTGCAGACGTCAGATATTTCTTAGCCACATCACCTCAGGCTTGCACATATCGATCAGGCGATATCAAGCGTTACCATCCCCATCAACTTTGACCTATATAACGATTAGCCGAGTCAAGCGTGGATTGCCTGCATCATCCTTCGCATACACATCAGGGTCATCCAATGTCAAGAGTTGGCTGCCTGCATTGCCTTTGGCCTGCAAACAATGGTCAAACTACAGTAGGTGTGGCCAGCCTGTATCACTTTGGCTTGAACAGAAAGGTCAGCTGAAATTAGAGTAGTCTGTATGCCTCTCCTTTGTTCTTCACAGAATGGTCTGTCCGTGTCGAACGTGGCCGGAAAGCATTATCTGTATCTTGCTCACATCGTTGTGTCAATATCGAACATTCACTGCCAATATCATTTATAGCATGCACACATAAATCTTTCAACGTCGGATGTGGCCTGCCAGCATTGTATGTAGCTTACAAATATCGATCTAGAAATGTCGGCGAACGGCATACAACATCAGCTAAGGCTAGCACGCATCTAACATGGAATGTTCGCATATTCAAAGCGACATTAGCCAATGGCATGCGACTTAAGCAAAGGCCTGCATGCACGAACATGGAATGTGCACGGGAAAGCAACTTAGGCCAATATCATGCAACATCAGCTAAGCATGCATGCACAGATGTGGCATGTGCGCATCTGCAAAGCAACATCAACCAACGACATGAAGCATCAACTAAGGCCTGCACACATCCGTTATGTCGTGTGCACATAGACAAGGCTATTTGAGTCATGGTTTAAGTGCATCGACCAGGCGTAATCACCTATGACATGTGCGCATCAACTAAGTGACATCGACCAATGATAGGTGACAACAACAAATGTGTGCACTTATCAATCGTGGCGTGTGTGCATCGAATCATAGACATCAAACCTGGCCTACGCACAATGGCCATGCGATATCATCCAATGGCACGCAACATCAACCAAGGCTTGAACGCATCATCGGTGGCATGTGTGTATCGGTTTAGAGACATCGGTCATGGCATGCATGCTTTGGCTAGGTGACATCGACCAATGGAAAGATTCATCAACCATGGTATTCACACATCTGACATGGTTTGTGCGCATCTGGAAACAGACATCGAACTACGACATGCAACATCATCCAAGGCATGCACACATAACCTGTTGTGTGTGTGCATCGGATGAGCGACATTGACAGTAGCCAATGACAAACACCATTAACTAAGGCTTTTGCACATCGAGTAAGCGACGTCAGCCAATGATAGGTAGCATCAGCCAAGGCCTTCACGCATCCTACATTGCATGTGCACATATGGCAAGTGACATTTGCCGATAGAATACAATATCATCCAAGGCCTATGCACATCTGTCGTGGCGTTTGTGCATCAACTAGGCGCTATTTGCATTGGACAACGTCAGGCAACATCTTGCAAGACTTATTTGCTTCAGGAAAGAAGCATCAACCAAGGCATGCACGCATCAGCGTGGCATGTGCTCATTGGCAATTTGACTTCGGCGTCAGCCAATGGAATGAATCATCAGCAAAGGCCTTTATACTTTGGACAAATGACATCGGCCAACAACAAGCAATATCGGCTAGACGATTTTGGTACTGGACTGTCGCATCGGCTGTTTCCTATGGATATCGCTATGTTGACATCGAGCGTGGACATATCGTATCGGTCGTGTCTTGTGCACATCACTCAACGGTTGTCGAGCTTGACCTTCCCACATCACCCTTAGACTTGTAATAATAGACAGCCAGAATTAGACGTGGTCTGCCCACCTCGACAGTAGCCTGCACATTGTTCAACGATATTGGTTGTAGACTCCGTGCATCAGTCGTGGCTTGTGAACATTTCTGATCTTTCATCGAGCATGGACTACCCACATAGACCTTGGCCTGCAAACAACAGTCAGCGATATTGGGTGATGCCTGCCCTATCACCTTTGGCCTGCACAACGCTCAGTCGACGTCAGGCGTGGCCTTCCTACATCGCCTTTGGTCTATAAAAAATGGACAAATGGAATCAATATGGCCTTCCCGCATCGTCTTTTTCCTACACTCAATGGTTAGCGACATCGGATGTATCACCTTTTTCATGAACACAACTGTAAAGCGACGTCGACGTGTGTTGCACCTATTATTCGTGGTTTGCATACATTAGTAAGTCGATGTAAGACGTGGGCTGCCTGTATCGTCCTTGGCATATGCGCATCTTGAGAGCGAGTCAGCCAATGGCATGTGACTTCAACAAAGGCCTGCACACACGAATGTGGAATGTGCATATCTGGAAAGCAACGTAGGCCAATGGCATGCAACATCAGCGAAGCATGCATGCATAGATGTGGCATGTGAACATTTGGAAAGCAACTTCAACCAATGACATGCAACATCATCTAAGGCCTGCACACATCGGCTATGTCGTGTGCACATAGACAAGGCTATTTGAATCGTGGTTTGAGTGCATCGACCAAGCGACATCTCCTTTGGCATGGGCGCATCGACCAAGTAAAATCGGCCAACGGTAGGTAACAACAACACATGTATGCACGCTCAATGGTGGCGTGTGCGCATCGATTCATAGACATCAAACCTGTCCTATGCAGAGTGGCCATGCAACATCGTCCAATGGTGGGCACCACCAACCAAGGCCTGCACGCATAATCCGTGGCATGTGTGTACGGTAGGGAGACATTGGTCATGGCATAGATGCTTTCGCTAGGTGACATCGGTCAATGGCACGATGTATCAACCAAGGTCTTCATACATCTGACATGGTTTGTGCACATCTGGCAACCGACATCGAACTACGACAAGCAACATCATCCAAGGCATGCACAAATAACATATGGCGTGTGTGCATCGGCTGAGGGACATTGACGTTAGACAATGACAAGCACCATTAAATAAGGTTTCTGCGCTTCGAGTACGCGACGTTGGCCGATTATAGGTAGCATCATCCAAGGCCGTCACACATCCTACATGGAATGTGCACATATGGCAAGTGACGTTTGCCGATAGAATGCAACATCATCCAAGGCCTAAGCACATCTGTCGTGGAGTATGTGCATCAACTCGGCGGTATTTGCATTGGCCAATGTCAAGCAGCATATGCCAGGGCCTAATTGCTTCAGGCAAGCGATGTTTGCCAATGGCAAGCAGCATCAACCAAGACATGAACGCATCACCCATGCCCTGTGTTCATCGGCAACGTGACTACAACATCAGCTAAGTCCTGCACTCAGCAGTTGTGTTGTGTGCACATCTACTGCCAATTTCAACTGTTGTTTGAGTGCATCGACCAGGCGACATCACCTATGGAATGTGCGCATCGGCAAAGCTATGTGAAAATATTATCATTATAGCTTATAGGAATTCATGAGTGAGAACTATCTTTCACATTAGAAAGCACATTCAAGTGAGTAAATCTATCACTCAACACTTTATTATACTCATGAGAAACTACTTTCAATCATATCATAATCATACCATAACATACTTGCATAATTCATAAATAATTCAATAGTATAGGGTTAAGGATGAGGAATACTTAGCATCAACATCAAACACACACATTATGCATAGGAACATTACTATCTAAGTAACTCATACTTCATAATTGAATCCAAGAAGAACCAATCAACATACCTCATTGTCATTCCAAGACCTTCATGCTTCCATTACCAAGAATACACAACCAATTAAATAAACAAGGTAAATTAAGGAATCAATTACATAATTAACAACAATGAAGTCAATCTACATGTTCAGAATCTTCAAAATTCACCATGTCAATTCAAGGTTTTCATGAAATTT
Organism: Solanum pennellii; assembly: GCF_001406875.1. Lineage (NCBI taxonomy): Eukaryota > Viridiplantae > Streptophyta > Magnoliopsida > Solanales > Solanaceae > Solanum > Solanum pennellii. The sequence continues at coordinate 41,960,625 of NC_028641.1, forward strand.
GGGGAAGGACATGGGTCAAGGGAAATCTCATAGGAGATCATCAATTAACCATCAATATATAATTAAAAAACATCTATTCATCATAATTCATTACAATTGATTCATAATTTCGTTTTTCTAAGAAGACCCAAAGGTAAAAGAAAAACCTAGATTTAGGGGATTTAGGAATCATCTTTTGGAGGGACCTCTTGGGGAAAAGAATCCCAAGAGTGAAAGAAAACATACCTTAATGAAGCTTAATCCACAAAATTTAAGTGAAACCCTAGAGAAATTGGTCTTCTTCTTCAAGGTTTCTTGCTTCTTCAATGGAGGATTTAGGGAAACAGAAAGTAGAGAAAAATGATAGCTTTTGGGGATTTTATTGGAGTGGGTAAAATGACTTCACAATGACCCTTAATCAATATATAGTTACCCGCTAAATTACCCTAAAGGCCCCTCAATTAATTGGGTCTTTTTGTGAAGTCAAATTTACTAAAATACGACATTAAAGAATCAGGGAAGTGGCTGCACGTCACGGGGTCAATTTCACATTTTATTATTGAAGTACGTGACGAGGTAGTGAGCGTTGTGTAAACCCCACTTCATAAGGCTATTTTTTTTCTCTACGTGTTGGCTGCGCGTCGTGCAGCAGCCTCCCATTTCTTGGTTGCGCGCAAGCTGCTTTGGCAGCCTGCTCGCCCATGTTCGGGTCCTCCTCAAGGACTTTTCCTATGGTCCTTGGGGAGTCGTGAATGTAAATTTTGACCTTATATACTATATTTTACCTATTTAAAGTCTTTTTACAAGCTTTAGACTCAATATGACCCTCCCAAACCTTCACCAAACATAGGGTCGTCTACTAGTTCAATTTCGCTAGTTTCTGGACGTTAAGGCCTTTCTTTGATTCTTTGGATCTAATACTTCTAAAAAAAGTTATTTACACTTATTTAGGTCTAAAACCATCATTATTCAACATATGACGGTCTAGTATACGTCATGGAAATTACAGGGTGTTACAAAAAATTGTTAAATTTATTGAATTAAAGGTTACCATATTTATATGTAAGATTTTGGAAATATTATTAAATTTTTTTTGAATATTCTTCCTATGTTTCATTAATCAATTACTCATTTTGAGTTTAATCGAAAAATATTTAAAATAAAAAAAATTGTTGAAAACTGTTTTTATGTATAAAAAAGTTATTTGTGAAAGCTAATGTGTGTTTTAAAGTGCATATTTATGTTGTACATGTTTAGTATAAATCTTTGGAAAAAATGATGTGTACTCCAGTAAATCAGAACCCGCGACATAGAATTAAATGCTTAAGTGGGCCATGCATCGAACAAGGCATGTTGGCATCGGAAAGCTACGTTTGCCAACGACAGGCAACATCAGCTAAGGCCTACATGCATGAATTATGGCGTGTGTGCATGGCTACACGACATCAGCGTCGTGCGTCAGACAAGGACTTTGTGCTTTAGGCAAGAAATGTCGGCCAACAGAATGTGGCATCGGCCATGCGACATTGGTCATGGATCGCCCGCATAAGTCTTGGCTTGTGCACATTGCTCTGTCGATGTTTGTCATGGACTGCCTTCATCTTTCATGGCTTGTGCACATTACTTAGTCATTGTCGGGGGTGGTTTGTGCTCATCAGTCAGCGGAATTCAGCCATGGTTTGAGCGCATCGGTCAGGCGACATCAATTATGGCCTGCGCACAACGAATAAGCGATAAAGGCCAACGACATACAACAACAGCCTCCACGCATCAATCGTGGTGTGTGTGCATCGACTCGACGACGCCGGTTGTGGCCTGTACGCATCAACATGGCGACATCGTTCAATGGAAAGGAGCATCATATGAGGCATGCATGCATCAAACGTGGTGTGTGCGCATCAACTGGGAGACATTGGTCGTGGCCTACATGTATTGGCCAGGCGACGTCGGCCAACGACAGGCTGCATCAACCAAGGTCTTAACACATCTGACATGGTTTCTGCACATGTAGAAAGAAACATAGGACAATGACATCATCATCCAAGTATATTCAGTTATAACCCATAGCGTGTGTGAATCGTCTTGACGACAACGACGTCGAAAATAGGAGGCACCATCAATGGAGGCTTGTGTACTTAAGGAAATTGACGTCGGCCAACGGTAGGAAGCGTTTTAGCCCGCACGCATCTTACATAACATCTCTACATCTGGAAAGCGACGCTACCCAATGAGAAGCAAGATCAGCCAAGTCCTGCACGCATCAATTGTGTTGTGTGCACAACGATTGGGTAATTTCAGTCGTTGGTTGAGTAAATCAAACAGGTGACATCACCTATGGCATGTGCGCATTTTCCAAGAGACATCGGCCAATGATAGGGAGCCACGACCAACACCTGCACGCATCAGTCGTGGTGTGTGTGCATCGACTCATGGACATCAATCCTTAGTTACACAGTGAATAGGCTATATCAACCAATGGAAGGCAACATTAGCTAAGGCCTACACACATCAGTTGTGGCATGTATGCATAGATTAGGCGACTTCAATCGTTACTTGTAAGTTTTATTTAGGTAATGTCTGCCAAACGCAGACACTATCAGCAAAGGTCTTCACGCAACTGATGTAGTTGTGTGCATCTTGCAACCAACGTTGGACTATGACATGCAGAATCATTCAAGGCATGTACACATAACCTATGGGGCGTGCGAATCGGTCGAGAGACACTGACATCGGCCAACTATAGGCACGATCAAGAAAGGCTTGTGCACTTTGAGAAAGTGACGTCGGCCAACGATAGGCAACATATGCCAATACTTGCGCGCATAGGCCATGGCGTGTGTGCTTCGACTATGAACTATTTCCATCAGGTAACGTAAGGAAGCATCGGCAAAGTCCTGTTAGCTTCAGGACATTGACCTTGGTCAACGTCAAGAAACATCAATCAAGGCATGCATCCATCAGCTGTGGTGTGTGCACATCGGCATGGTGACTTCGGAGTCGGCCAATGGCAGGAAGAATCAGACATGGCCTTAGTACTTCAGGAAAGACATCCCAACGAAAACCCGCATCGGCCAGGCGACATTGGTCATTGACTGTCGCATTGACAATTTTCCTATGCATATACCTAAACTAAAATCCGCGTGGACCTGTCCCATCAGCCATGGCCTGTGCACATCACTCAGTGGTCATCGAGCATGAACTTCTCACATCACCTTTGGCATTTACACAACGGCCCGTCGGCGTCAGACGTGGGGCAGCCCGCCTCAATTGTTGCCTGCGCATTGCTCAACCTGACATTGGTCGTGGACTTCCCGCTTTTATTGCGGCTTGTGCACATTGCTGAGCTGTTGTCGGGTATGGACTTCCTGCATAGCTCTTGGCCTTCAAACAAAAATTAGCGATAGAGGTGGGAGTTCGGTTCTTTGGTTCGATTTAATAAAATTTTGTTTGGTTCTTCGATATTCGGTTTTAGAAAAGTATGCACCATATTTATACCAAATTAAGATCTGTTCTGTTTAGTTTTTTTTTACTTCGGTTCAGATTAGTTTGGTGTTTTTAAATCATTTTTTAGGTGTGAATAAAAATAAAGTAGGAATAATATAAAGTATTAAGTTTCATCATGTGTTAATAAAAACAAGATGATATCTTTACATGCCAAATGACATTACATTTGTGCCAAAATGCCGTAGTGCATAAACTATCACATGCAATAGGGACATGCAAAGGAATCATTGGAAAGATCCATCGAACATTGATAGTCATTTGTGCAATTACAACATATAAGAGAAGGAGAAAGTGTAAAATTTATTTGTTCAAATATATGAGTAAAGCCATTGGGGGTGAAATTTTGTCCAAAAACTACCTAGATTTATCACAATTTGTATCAAGACATCCATGAACTTTGCCAAGATAAATGGAAGTTTCTCATTGTCCATTTTTTTGTTTTTCAAAGATGAATTAAGACGAGTGATTGGTTTTCAACATAAAAAGAAACTTCGACTTTTGAATTCAGGAAGACGTGAAAGCTGAAGAAAGTTTAGATTTTATAATATTTGGGGCTTTAGGAACTAGGGTTCAATTCACAATTACATTAATAATTTTAATTTTTAGTTACTGTTCAATATTATTAAATCATTTTAAAAAAGTAAACATTTTGAGTAAAATTCAAAAAAAATATGTAATATAAGTATTATTAATTAAGTAACCGTAGTTTTCGGGACCCTTGCACCAAACTCCGAACCGAAGAATTGAAGTTTAAAAAAACTTACATAGAATCGAAACACAGAAAAATCGACACTGAAAAACAAAATTTTTTTGGTTTGGTTCGGTTTTTTGGTATTTATGCCCACCCTTAATAGCTTTATCGAGCGTTGCCTACATACATCACCTTTGCCGTGCATATGAGTCAGCCGACGTTGGGCGTGGCCTTCCTGCATCGCCATTGGTCCGCATAAAATGGACGGCTAGCGATATGTGTGGCCTTTCGACATCGCCTTTCGACTACACACAATGGTTAGTTAAAATCGGTCATGGACAACCCGCATCACCATTTGCATGCACACAACGGTTGGTCGACATCAAACGTGCATACATCGGTCAGCAACGTAAAACATGATCTGCTAGCGTCGTCCGTAGCATACACTCATCTGTCTACTCACATTGGACGTGGCCTTCTAGCATCTTTCGTAACCTGCGCACATCGGTCAGTAGATGTTGACCAATGGTAGGCACATCAACCAATCCCTAAAGACATCGCTTATCACGTTTATGCATCGGTTGGGTGACATTTGCATCGACCAACGTCTGGTAACATCATCCAAGGCATGTGCACTTCGGTAGGGACCTTGGCCGATAACAGGTAGTATCAGCCAAGGCTTGCACGCCATGTGTGCATCCGCATAGCGACATAAGCGTTGGCCAATGACATGAAGCATTAGCAAATTCTTGTGTGCTTTGAAGAAGACCTATCATCCAACAACAATCGGCATCGGCCAAGCGATATTAGTCATGAATTGTTGCATCGGTCGTGGCATGTGCACCTCGCTTACCGATGTTGGGCGTGTAGCCGCGCATCGCCCGTGGCCTGTGTATATCATTTAGCAGTCTTTGAACTTGTCCCTCCTGCATCACCCTTGTATTGCAAATAATGGCTAGTTGTTGTCGGACAAGGGCTACTTGCATCGATCGTAGCCTACATATTGTTTAGTTGACGCCACTCGTGTAGTGCCCTTATCCTCTATGGCTTGTGCGCATCTCTTACCCGTCATTGGGCGTGGACTTCCCGCATCGCCCTTGGCTTGCAAACAATAGTCAGGCAGCATGGGGTGTTGCCTTCCCTCATTACCTTCATCCGGCACAAGGGTCAGCCGATGTCGGACGTTGCCTGACCCCATCTCTTTTGGCTTGCACATTGGTCAGCAGACGTCAAGCGTTGCCTTCCCACATCCCCTTTGGACTGTACATAATGGTCAGCCGATGTTGGATAAGGCCTTCACGCATTGTCTTTGTCCTGCACATAATGGTCTGCCGATGTCAGACGTGTCCTTCACACAACGATCAGCCAATGTGGCATATAGATTGCACCTATCGTTTGTGACCTATATATATATATATAAATCGATGTTGGTCATAGTCATCACCTATCGTGTGTGGGCTGCACACATCGGTGTTCCAACGTCGGATTTCGCCTGCCAACTTCGTCCATAGCATGCACATATCGGTCCACCGACGTCAGAGTAACCTGGTCGCATAGCTTGTGGCCTGCACACTTCAATCAGCCAACATCAGATGTGCCTACCCACATCGTCTGTGGCTTGCACTTGTTAGAAGAGTGACGTTGCATGCGGCAAAATTGATCAAGGTCTACTCGACAACATGTGTATGGCCCTGCCCTACAAAAATCAAAAGAGTGCGAAACTACCTTCCTGTAGAACAACATATTTATCGATTTTCCATCATTTATTCTGAACGCTTTCACCTCACATGGTTCCTTCGTACCAATTTAATCACATTTACACTTCGCATGATATGGAAAAATCTTTGATTTGTACAAATATGTAATCAATCATTATTTTCAAATGTTTAGAAGTACTTTCAAGCATTTTCATATGTATTTGACTTGTATTCATTGTTTAAAAATTATTATGGTTTTTATTTTTTACGTCACATTTTATAAATTTCAATTTATTAAATTGTTGAATTTAATAAATTAAAGAAAATTTACTAAATCAAAGTTGATAAACAGAGAGCGACATTAGTCTGGCCTCCATACAATTGTCGTGGTGTGTGTGTGTGCATCGGTAGGGAGACCTTCACATCAGCCTATGTTAGGTAACATTAGCCAAGGATAGTGGGCTAAGGGAAAGAAACGTTGCCCAATGACAGGCAATATAAGTCGTTGTGTGTGCTGATCCACAGGGTGACATCAACGTCGGCTTATAGCTTGTAGGATAAGCCAAGGCATATCTGCTTCGGGAAAGCGACATCGGTCAACGGCAAGTGGTATTGGCCAGGAGACATAAGTCGTAGACAATCGCATCAGATGTGGCCTTTTTGCATTGGTCAAGCGTGAACCGGTTGCATCGTCCTTGGACTGTGAACATCATTCAGTAGTAGTCGGGTTTGGCATTCTTGTATTGCCCTTGGCGTGCACACCACGACAAGCGAACGTGGATGTAATGCTACCCGTATGGGTTGTAGCTTGAACATTGCTATGCCAACCTCGATCGGGGACTGTCTGCATCGATCGTGGTTTGTGCACATTGCTTAGTCTTCATCGGGCATGGACTGCGAACATCACCCTTGCATTGCAAACAATGGTTTAGCGACATCAGGCGTTGCCTGCCCCCGTCGACTGACCTACACAAGCATTGTAGGTAGCCCTCAAATATCGGTCAACAGATGTTGGCCAATGGCATAATGCATTAGCCAAGACTTGGACGCCTCTGATGTGGCGCGTGCACATTTCACAAATAAAGTCGGCCAATGCATGCGGCTTCCGCCAAGGCTTGAACACACGGACGAGGAATGTGCTTATCATGAAATCAAGGTTGGCAAATGACATGCAACATCAGCCAGGCATGCATGCACAGACAGGTCATGTGCGCATCTGGTAAGCGACGTCGGCCAACAACATACAACATCAACTAAGGCCTACACACATTAGTTGTGTCGTGTCCACATCGACTGGGCAAGTTTAGCCATGGTTTGAGTGCATCTACCAGGTGACATCACTTGTGGACTGTACGTATCGACAAAGATACATCGACCAATGAGAGGGAGTAACAACTAAGGTCTGCATGCATCATTCATGGCGCCTGTGCGATGACTCATGTACATCAATTCTGTCCTACGCATACTGGCCTGACGACTTTGACCAAAGGAAGGCAACATCAACAAAGGAGTGCACACATCTGTCATGGAATGTATGCATCGATCGATCATGGCTTGCAAGTTTTCGTCGGCCAACGATGAGCACCATCAACCAAGGTCTTCACTCATCTGACGTGGTTTGTGCACATCTTTCAACCTACGTCGGACTAAGAGATATAAAGTATTTATCAGAGGCACGTACACATAACCTATGGGGTGTATTACGGCATAGCGACATTGACGTCAGCCAACGATAGGCACCATCAACAAAGACTTGTGCGCTTTGAGTAAGTTATGTCGGCAAGTGATAGGCAACATCATCCAAGGAAAAGGCACATCTGTCGTGGCGTGTGTGCATCGACTGGGCTCTATTTTCTTTGTCCAACGTGAGGCAGCATCAAAAGAGGATGGTGAGCTTCAAGCAAGAAATGATTTCCAACTACAAGTATCATCAACCAAGGCAGGCATGCATCAGTCGTGGCGGGTGCACATTGGCATGGTGACTTTGGCGTCGGATAATCGCAGGAAACATCAGCCAAGTCCTCTGTGTTTAAAGAAAATGACATCGCTTATCGATAAGCACCCTCGGTGAGGTGAGATTCGTCGTGGACTGCCGCATCGACCGTTGCATATGCACATCCCTAACATGACATCGGGCGTGGACTTATAGCATTAGTCGTGGCCTGTGCATATCACTTAGTTCCCGTCAAGCTTGACCTTCTTGCATCGCCTTTGGCCTGCACACAATGGGTAGTTGGCGTCACACATTTGCTGCCCACCTCGGTCGTGGCCTGCACACATCCGTCTGCCAATGTCAGAAGTGGCCTCCCAACATCGTTATTAGCCTGCACACATAGACCTCTTGATGTAGAACATGTCCTACAAGCATTTCCTGTATCTGTAACACATTGGTCTGCAAATATTTGACGTGGCCTGGTCGCATCACCTCAAGCCTACACATATCGAATAGGAGACATCGGGCATTATGTGCCTCCATTGACTTTGGCCTCCACAACAATCAGTCGACGTTAGGCATGGATTTCTCGCATCGCCCTTGGCCTACACACTACAGTAATCCAATGTTTAGCATTTCTTGCACGTATTGCCTTTGGCCTACACAAATGGTAAGCCAACGTAGAGTGTGGCCTGCCTGTATCGCCTTTGGCCTGCACACACTGGTCAGGAGATGTCAGACGTGTTCTTCCTGCCTTGCCTTTGGCCTGCACATAAATATTTATCGACATTGAATGTGGCCTGCCAACATTGTCCATAGCCTGCACACATTAATCTGTCGACATCGAATGTAGCCTGCAAGCATTGTATGTAGCATACAAATATCGGTCGAAAGATTTTTTACAATGGCATAAAGCGTCAGCAAAGGGTTACACGCATCTGACGTGGCATGTGCACATCTGGCATAGGAAGTCGGCCGATGGCATGCTTCTTTGGACAACGCTTGCACGCACGGACGAGGAATGTGCATATCTTGCAACCGATGTCGGCTAATGAAATGCGACATCATCCAAGCATGCATGCATGGACATTGAATGTGCGCATATGACAAGCGACATCGGCCAAAGACATGCAACATGAGCTATGGCCTGCGCGAATTAGTTGTGTCGTGTGCACATCAACTAGGAAATTTTAATTGTTGAGTTCATCAACCAGGCGACATCACCTGAGGACTGTGCATATCAGCAAAGAAACATTGGGCAATGATAGGGAGAAACAACCAAGGACTGTGCTCATTAGTCGTGGCGACGCATATTGGCCAGGCGACATTGACAAATGGATGGCAACATTAGCCAAGAACTGCACGCATCAGTCGCGGCATGTGTGCATATGCTTGGCGGCATCGGTCGTGGCTTGCAAGTTTTGGCCATGTGAAGTCAGCCAACGACAAGCACCATCAACCAAGGCACGTAGACACAACCTTTGAGGGTGTGTGTATCGGATGCGCGACATTGATGCCGGCAGACGATAGGCAGCATCAACAAAGTCTTGTGCGCTTTGAGTAAGTGACATCGACCAATGGTAGGCAGAATCAGCCAAGGCCGTCGCGCATCTACCATGGCATGTCTGCATCGAGTGGGCGCTATTTGCATTGTCTAACATCAGGGAGCATCACCAAAGGCCTATAAGCTTTTTGAAAGCAAAGTTGGCCAACAAAAAATCAACATCGATCAAGGCATGCATGCATCAGGCATGGCGTGTGCCCATCGGCCAAGAGACTTCGACGTCGGTTGACGACATACCGCATCAAACAAGGCCTTTGTGCTTACGACAAATGACATAGGCCAATGACAAGTGGCCTTGTCCAGGAAAACTTGGTCGTGGAATGCCGCATCGGATGTTGCCTATGCATATCGCAAAGTTGATGTCAAGCGTGGACCTTCCGCATCAGCCATTGCTTATGCACATCACTCAGTGGACGTCGAGAAAGACCTTCTATCATCGCATTTGGCCTGCGCACAATGGCTAGTCAACGTCAAACATGGGCTACCAGCCTTGGTCGAAGCCTGCACATTTCTCAGCCGATCGACTGTGGACACCATGCATAGATTTATGCGTGCAAATAACGATTAGAGATATCGGGCGTTTTCTACCTACATCGCCTTTCGCCTGCAGAAGTGTTAGCCGACGTCGGGCGTGGCCTTCCTTCATCACCTTTGGTGTGCATAAAACGGATAGCTGTCGTTATATGGGCTTCCCATATCGCCTTTGCCCTACACACAATTATTATCCGACATCGGACGTTGACTACCTGCATTACCTTTTGCATGCACACAATGGTAAACGGACATCTGACGTGTGTTGAACCTATACTCCATGGCCTGACTCCATCGTTCGTAACCTGCCAGCATTGTCGTAACCTACACTCATCAGTTTACCGATATCGAACATGGCCTCGCAGCATCTTCTGTATCCTGCACACATCTGTCTTTAGATGTTTCCCTATGTAAGGCACATCAACCAAGGCCTACACACATTTGTTATGGTTTAAATGAATCGGTTAGGCCACATTTGCATCGTTAACGTCAAGCAACATTAACCAAAATATGTGCAGTTTAGGCAAGAGACGTTGGCCAACACTAAGTAGCATCAGCCAAGACGTGCACGCATCCTTCATGGCGTGTGTGAATCGGCAAAGCAACATCAGCGTCGGCCAACAACATGAAGTATCAACCAAGGCCTGTGTTCTTTGAGTAAGCGACATCAGTCGTGGACTGCCTGCATCCTCTGTAGCTTGTGCACATCGCTCACTGGTCATCTAGTATGGACTGCCCACATCGCCCTTGGCGTGTAAACAATAGTTAGGCGACATCGAGTATTTCTTGCACACATCGCCTTTGGCAGGAACAATGGTAAGCCGACGTCGTATGTTGCCTGACCCCATTACCTTTGGGTTTGCAAATTGGTCATCCGACCTCGAGTGTGGCCTTACCACATCGCCTTTGACCTATACTCAACGGTCAGCTGACGCTGGATAAGGCTATCACGCATCGCCTTTGACCTACTCACAATGGTCAGCCGACGTCGGATGTGGCCTTCACACAAAACGTCTCTGACCTACATACATTAGTTAGCCGACGTTGGTGTGGGTAGCACCTATTATCTGTAGTCTGCACATATTTGCCTTCCAATGTCGGACCTCGCCTGCCAACTTCGTCCATAGCTTGCAGACATCGGTCTACCAACGTCAGAGTGACCTGGTTGCATTGCTTGTAGCCTGCACAATTCGTTCCCTCAACGTTTTATGTGCCTGCCCGCATCGTCTGTGGCTTGCACTTGTTAGACGAGCCACATCGCATGCGGCGACATTGATCAAGGTCTAGTCGATAGCATGCAGATGTCCATGTCATACAAAATCAAAAGAGTGTGAAACACCCTTCCTGCATAACAATATATTCATCTATTTTCCATCATTTATTCTTTATGGTTCCACTTGACATGGGTCTTTCGTACTAATTTCATCACATTTACTGTTAGTACAATATTGAATAATCTTTTATTTGCACCAGTACGTAATTTATCATTAGTTTAAAATATTTAGAAGTATTTTCAAGAATTTTCTTATTTTACCGGCTTTTATTTATTATTTTAATTTCTTTTACGGTTTTTTGTATGTCACATCTTAAAAAATAAAAATTTTAAAATTATTGAATTTAATGGTATATTTGTTTGTGAATTTTTTTCTTTAATTTTATAATTTTTTAGATAATTCCTCTGATTAATAATTATTTACCTATATTTGGGATTTTACAAACAAAATAAATATAAAAAATGTTTAAATTGTTGAATTTACGGTTACCATATTTATTTGTTAATTTTTGCATTAATTTTATATTTTTCCTATTTTTTATTAATGTATTACGTTTTTTCGAGATTTACCAAATTAATTTTTTTGGTAATCTTTCAATTTATGGTTTCTATATTTATTTTGGAATTTTGCCGTCAATTTTATATTCCTAAATAAAATATTTTCCTATTTTTTACTTATGAATTACCCATTTAAGAGATTTACCAAACTAAAATAATAAAAAATATTGTAATTATTGAATTTAAAGTTACTATATTTATTTGTGAATTTTTTGTGTTAAATTTTATTTGATTAATGAATTAGCAATTTTTGAGTTTTATAGAAGAAAAATAAATATTAAAAAAGATGTTGAATATGATGAATTTAAGGTTACCATATTTATTTATGAATTTTTTGCATTAATTTTTATATTTTTTTCATGAATTACCCATTTTCGGAATTTACCAAACAAAAATAATAATTAAAAAAGTGTTAAATTATTTGGTATAAGGTTACTTTATTTATTTATGAATTTTTGAGGTCAATTTTATATTTTTTTCATAGATTTCCTATTTTTTAATCATCAATTACTCATTTTAAGGATATATAGAACAAAATAAAAAATAAATTTAATTGTTAAAATTAATTAATTAAAGGTTACTATATTTATTTTAAAAATTTTCGCATTATTATTATATATTTTTCATATTCTTCCTTTGTTTTATTAATCAATTACTCATATTTGTTTGAACGAAAATTATTTAAAATGAAAAAAAATCGTTGAAAACAATTTTTTGTATATGTTAAGAAGTTATTTGTGGAAGAATGTGTTTGTACCTTAGAAAGGGCATATTTAGGTTGTACATGTTCAATACAAATCTTGTAAAAACTATGACTACTCCAGTAAGTCCGAATCCGTGCCATAGAATTAAATGCTCCAAGTGGGCCATGCATCGGACGTGGCATGTTGGGATCAGGCAAGTGACGTCGGCCAATGACAGGCAACATTTGCCAAGGCTTGCACACATGAGTCGTCGCATGTGCGCATCGGCTGGGCGACATCGACGTCATGCAATGAGAGGCACTTTATGCCTTGGCCCTTGTGCTTTGGGCAAGAAATTTCGGCCAACGGAAAGCGGCATCGGCCATGCGAAATTGATCGTGGATCGCCCACATTGGCCGTGACTTTTGCGCATTGCTCTATCGACGTTAGTCATATATTGCCCAAATCGTCTCATTTATTGTCTAGTGTGGGTTCTGTGCATCGGTCAGGAAAACTCTATCAAGGTATGAGCGCATCGATCATGTGACATCAGTTATGGCCTACGCGCATCGATCAAGTGATATCAGTTGTGGCCTGAGCGCTTACACCAAGAGATATCAACCAATGGCAGATTACAACAGCTAAGGCCTACACGTATAAATCTTTGCGTGTGTGCATCGACTCGACGACACGTTCGTGGTTTGCGTGTATTGGCTAGGTGATGTTGACCAACAACAAGTGCATCAACCAAAGTCTTCACGCATCTGACATGGTTTGTGCACATCTGGAAAGCAACATTGGACAACGACATGCAGCATCATCCAAGGATATGCACGCATAACCCGCGGAGTGTGTGCATCATCTTTGCAACATCAACAATAGCAATAAAAGGCACCATCACCAAGGCTTGTGTGCTTCGGGAATGTGACGTCGGCCAATGGTAAGCAGCATCAGCTAAGGCCTACACGCATTTGACATGGCATGTGCATTTCTGAAAAGGATAATCAGCTAACGGAAAGCGGCATAAGTCAGTCCTGCACGTAATTGTAATGGAGTGTGTGCATCGGCAGGGCGACCTTTGCATTGGCCTACACTAGGTAGCATTAAGAGACGTTGCCCAACGACAGACAACATAACTCGTGGCGTGTGTGGATCGGCAGTGCAACATCATCGTCAACTAATAGTTGATGCATAAGCCAAGGCATATCAGCTTCGAGAAAGCAACATTGACCAACGACAAGCGACATTGGCCAGGCGACATAGGTTGTTGACTACCGCATCAAACGTGACCTGTGCACATCGGTCAAGCATGGACTGGCTGCATCATCCATTGACTATTTACATCATTCAGTAATCGTCAGGCTCGACATTCCCGCTCACCCTTGGTGTGCACTCCACGCCCATCCAATGTCAGACATGGGCTACCGTAAGGGTGTAACCTACACCTTGCTCTGCCCGCGTCGATCGTGGACTACCTGCATCGATCATTGTGTTTGCACATTACTTAGTCACCCAGGCTTGCACATATCGATCAGGCGACATCAAGCGTTACCATCCCCATCGACTTTGACCTATATAATGATTAGCCGAGTCTAGCGTGGATTGCCTGCATCATCCTTGGCATACACATCAGGGTCATCTAATGTCAAGCGTTGCCAGCCTGCATTGCCTTTGGCCTGCACAAAATGGTCAAACTACAGCAGGTGTGGCCAGCCTGCATCGCTTTGGATTGAACAGAAAGGTCATCTGAAATTTGAGTAGTCTGTATGCCTCGCCTTTGTTCTTCACAGAATGGTATGACGGTGTCAAACGTGGCCCGAAAGCATTATCTGTATCCTGCTGACATCGTTGTGTCAATATCAAACATACCCTGCCAATATCATCCATTGCATGCACACATAAATCTTTCAACGTCGGATGTGGCCTGCCAGCATTGTATGTAACCTACAAATATCGATCTACAAATGTCGGCCAACGGCATACAACATCAGCCAAGGCTAGTACGCATCTAACATGTCATGTTCGCATCTTGAAAGCGACATTAGACAATGGCATGCGACTTCAACAAAGGCCTACATGCACGGACATGGAATGTGCACTGGAAAGCAACGTAGGCCAATAGCATGCAACATCAGCGAAGCATGCATGCACAGATGTGGCATGTGCGCATCTGCAAAGCAACATCAACCAATGACATGAAGCATCAAATAAGGACTGCACACATCCGTTATGTCGTGTGCACATAGACAATGCTATTTGAGTCATGGTTTGAGTGCATCGACCAGGCGACATCACCTATGGCATGTGCGCATCAACCAAGTGACATCGGCCAACGATAGGTGACAACAACAAATGTGTGCACTTATCAATCGTGGCGTGTGTTCATCGAATCATAGACATCAAACCTGGCCTATGCACAACGGCCATGCGATATCATCCAATGGTAAGCAACATCAACCAAGGCTTGCACGCATCATCGGTGGCATGTGTGTATCGGTTTAGAGACATCGGTCATGGCATGCATGCTTTGGCTAGGTGACATCGACCAATGGCAAGATTCATCAACCATGGTATTCATACATCTGACATGGTTTGTGCGCATCTGGAAACCGACATCGGACTATGACATGCAACATTATCCAAGGCATGAACACATAACCTGTGGCGTGTGTGAATTGGATGAGCGACATTGACATTAGCCAATGACAAACACCATCAACTAAGGCTTTTGCGCATCGAGTAACCGACGTCGGCAAATGATAGGCAGCATCAGCCAAGGCCTTCACACACCCTACATTGCATGTGCACATATGGCAAGTGAATTTTGAATCTAGAATGCAACATCATCCAAGGCCTATGCACATCTGTCGTGGCATATGTGCATCAACTAGGCGCTATTTGAATTGGCCAACGTCAGGCAACATCTTCCAAGGCCTATTTGCTTCAGGCAAGAAGCATCAACCAAGGGATACACGCATCAGCGTGGCGTGTGCTCATTGGCAATGTGACTTCGGCGTCAGCCAATGGCATGAATCATCAGCAAAGGCCTTTATACTTCGGACAAATGACATCGGTTAACGACAAGCAGCATCGGTTAGAAGATTTTGGTACTGGACTGTCACATCAGGTGTTTTCTATGCATATCGCTATGTTGACATCGAGCGTGGACATATCGTATCGGTCGTGGCCTATTTACATCACTCAGCGATCGTCGAGCTTGACCTTCCCACATCGCCCTTAGACCTGTAAAAATAGATAGCCGGCATCAGGCATGGTCTCCCCACCTCGACAGTAGGCTGCACATTGTTCAACGATATTGGTTGTAGACTGCATGCATCAGTCGTGGCTTGTGCACATTGCTGATCTGTCGTCGAGCATGGACTACCACATAGACCTTGGCCTACAAATAATAGTCAGCGATATTGGGTGTTGCCTGCCCCATCACCTTCGACCTGCACAACGGTCAGTCGACGTCAGGCGTGTCCTTCCTGCATCACCTTTGGTTTGTAAAAAAAGGACAACTGGCATCAATGTGGCCTTCCCGCATCGTCTTCTGCCTTCACGCAATGGTTAGCGACATCAAATGTATCACCTTTTGCATGCACAGAACTGTAAAGCAACGTCAACGTGTGTTGCACCTATTATCCATGGTTTGCGTACATTAGTAAGTCGATGTAAGACGTGGCCTGCATGCATCATCCGTAGCTTGCACTCATCAGTATTCTGACATTTAACGTGCCCTACCAGCATCTTTCGTAGACTGCGCACATCGGATTGTAGATGCCAACAAATAGTAGAAACCTCAGCTAAGACTTGCACACATCGATTATGGTGGTTCTGCATCGGTTGGGCGATATTTGCAACGACCAATGTCAGCAAAACATCAGCCAAATAATGAGCACTTCAGGCAAGCGAGAGTGGACAATAACAATTATCATTAACCAAGACATGTATGCATCAGTCATGGGGTGTGCGCATCGACATGGCAACATCGGCGTCGGCGAACGACATGAAGCATCAACCAAGGCCTGTGCACTTCAAGCAATGGACATCTTCTACAAGAAACTGGCATTGGACAGGTGACATTAATCGTGGACTGCTGCATCGGCCATGGCCAGTGCATATCGCTCAGCCAACATCGGGCGTAGTACGAGTGTAATGACCGTGGCCGATATACATCTTTTAGCGGTCTTCGGGCTTCGCCTTCGTTCATCGCCATTTTCCTGCAAACAATGGCTAGCCATTGTCAGAAAAGGGATGCTCACATAAGTCGTGTATTGTATATTGTTTAGCTGACATCGGTGGTGGACTGATTGAATTCTCCATGGATTGTGCGCATCGCTCGTCCATTGTCAAGTGTTGACTGCCCCCTTTTATCTTGGCCTGTAATTCATAGTCACGTGACATCAGTTGTTGCCTACCCTCATCCTCTTTCGCCAGCACAACGGTTAGCCGACGTTGAACAGTGCCTAACCCTTGCACATTTGGCTTGCACATTCGTCCGCAGACATTGACCATGGACTTTCCATATCGCATTTGGCGTGTACATAATGGCCAATTGACACTGGACGGGACTTTTCTGCATCACCTTTTAATTTACACAAAATGGTCATCCGAAGTTGGATGCATCCTTCACACAATGGTCAGCTGATGTGGTACATGGGCTACACCTATCGTGTGTGGCCTGCATACATGATTCAGCTGATGTTAGACATGGGTTGAACCTATCCTCCTTGGTTTACACACATCGAGATGCCAACATCGGATGTCGCCGGCCAATTCGTTCATAGCCTGCACACATTGGTATACCGATGTCAGAGTGACCTGGCCGCATCGATTGTAGCCTGCACACTTGAGTCAACCGACGTGTGATGCGCCTTCCCGCATCTTTTGTCGATGAACTTTATAGACGAGCTACGTCGCATGCAACGACATTGATCAAGGTCTAGTCAATAACATGCAGATGTCTATGCCGTACAAAAATTAAAAGAGTGTGAAATGCTCTTCCTACATAACAACATATTTATCTGTTTTCCATCATTTATTCTCAATATTTCCGCCTCAGATGGTTATTTCGTACAAATTTCATCACGTTTACGGTTCGTACGATATTGAAAAATCTCTTATTTGTAAAAATATTTATTCCATCATTATTTCACATGTTTAGAAGTATTTTCAAGCATCTTCATATTTTTCCAGCTTTTATTCATTGTTTAAAATTTATTTATACGATTTTTAACGTCACATTTTAAAAATCAAATTTATTAAATTGTTAGATTTAATGCTTTATTTATTTTTGATTTTTTTGCATTAATTTTATAAATATTTCAGATTTTTCCTATTTATAAAAAAATATTAAATTTATTGAATTAAAGGTTACTATATTTATTTTAAAATTTTGACATTATTATTATATATTTATCATATTCTTCCTATGTTTTATTAATCAATTACTCATTTTTGGGTTTAATCGTAAAATATAAAAATTAAAAAAATTGTTGAAAACTATTTTTTATATATAAAAAAGTTATTTGTGGAAATTATTGTGTGTTTGTACCTTTGAAAGTGCATATTTAGGTTGTACATGTTCAATATAAATCTTTAGAAAAAAGTATGTCTACTCCAGTAAGTCAGAATTCGCGCCATAGAATTAAATGCTCTAAGTGGGCTATGCATCAAACGTGGCATGTTAACATCAAGGAAGCGACGTCGGCTAACAAAAGGCAACATCAACCAATTCTTGCACGTATGAGTTATGGCGTGTGCGCATCGGCTGGGAGACATCGGCGTCATGCAACGACATGCACCATTAGCCAAGGAATTTGTGCTTTGGGTAAGATATTTCGGCCAATGAAAAGCTGCATCGACCATGCGAAATTGGTCGTGGATCACCCATATTGGTCGTTGTTTATGCACATTGCTCTTTCGATATTAGTCGTGGACTACCTGCATCGGTTATGGCTTGTGCACATCCGCTCATTAATTATCGAGTATGGGTTGTGCGCATCGATTAGGCGAATTCTGTCATGGTCTGAGCCCATCAGTTAGGTGATATCAATTGTGGCATGCGCGCATCGGCCATGTGACATCAGTTTGGCCTGTGCGCATCGGTTAAGCGACATCGGCCAACGACAGGTTACAACAGCCAATTCCTGCACGTATCAATCTTTGCGTGTGTGCATCGACTCGATAACACGTTTATGGCCTGTATGCATTGGCCAGGTTACGTCGGCAAATGATAGGCCGCATCAACTAAAGCATGCACGCATGTGACGTGTTTTGTGCACATCTGCAAAGAAACATTGGACAACTACATGCATCATCATCAAAGGATATGCATGCATAACCCGTGGAATGTGTGCATCATCTTTTAAACATCTACGTTTGCAATAAGAGGCACCATCAGCCAAGGCTGGTGTGCTTCAGACAAGCGACATCGGCCAATGGTAGGAAACATCAGCTAAGGACTGCACACATCTGACATGGCATGTGCACTTATGAAAAGAAAAGTCGGCTAAAGGGAAGCGGCATCAGCAAGGACTGCAGTAATTGTCGTGGCGTGTGTGCATCCACAGGGCGACCTTCGTATCAGCCTAAGTTAAGTAGCATTATCCAAGGCTGGTGCATTTGAGGCAAGTGACGTTGCCCAACGACAGGCAACATAAGTCGTAGCGTGTGCGGATTGGCAGGGCAACATCATCGTCAGCTGATAACTGGCGCATAAGACAAGGCATATCTACTTCGGAAAAGCGACATCCACCAACGGCAAGCGGCATTGGCCAGGAGACATAGGTCGTAGACTACCACATCAAACGTGGCATGAGCACATTGGTCAAGTGTGGATTGGCTGCATCGACCATGGAATATTTCCATCTTTCTTTAGTTTTTCCGCTTAGCATTCCCGCATCACCCTTGGCGTTTACACCACTCCCATCTGATGCAGACGTGGGCTACCCGCATGGGCCGTAGCCTACATATTTCTCTACCCACATCGGTCGTGGACTACCTGCATTGACCATGGTTTATTCACATTAGTTTGTTATCATCGGGCATGGATTGCGAACATCGCCCATGGCCTGCAGACAAAGTTCAAGCAACATCAGGTGTTGCCTGCCCCCATCGACTTTGGCCTACACAAGCATTGTACGTAGTCTACAAATATCAGTCAATAGATGTCGTCCAAGAACATAAAGAGTCAGTCAAGGCTTGCACGCCTCTAACGTGGCATGTGCACATCTCGCAAACAAAGTCGGCCAATGGCATGCGGCTTCAGCAAAGGCTTGCATGCACAAACGTGGAATGTGCTTATCTTGCAACGGACGTCGGCCAAAGACATGCGACATCAGCAAAGCAGACATGCACGGACATGGCATGTGTGCATCTGACAAGCGACGTCTGCCAAAAACATGCATGATCAACTAAGGCCTGCACGCATCACTTGTGTCGTGTGCACATTGACTTTGCAATTTCAGCCGTGCTTTGAATGCATTAAACATGCGACATCACCTGTGGCCTTTGCACATCGGCAGAGCTATGTGAACATTTTATCATAATAGCTCATACAAATTAATGAGTGAGAACTATCCTTTCACTTTAGAAACCACATACAAATGAGTAAACCTCTCACTTAGCACTTTATTATAATCATGAGAAACTACTTTTAATCATATCATAGTCATACCATTACATATATGCATAATTCATAATAAATTCAATACTATAGGGCTAAGAATGAGGAATACTTAGCATCAACATCAAACCCACACATTAGACATAGGAGCATTACTATCTAAGTAACTCATACTTCATAATTGAATCCAAGAAGAACCAATCAACATACCTCATTGCCCTACCAAGAACCTTCATACTTGTATTAAAAAGAATGCATAACCAATTACATAATCAAGGTAATTCAAGAACCAATTACTTAATTAACAACAATGTACTCAATCTACATGTTCATGATCTTCACATTTCACCATATCAATTAAAGGTTTTCATGAAATTGGGGGAAGAACATGAGTCTAGGTAAAAATCCTAGGAAATCATCAATTAACCATCATTATATAGTTAAAAAACATCAATTTATCACATTTGATTCATAATTTCCTTTTTCAAAGAAGACCCATGTGTAGAAGAAAAACATAGATTTGGGGGATTATTAAATCATCTTTGGAAGGAACTCTTGAGAAATGAATCCAAAGTGTGAAAGAAACCATACCTTAATGAAGCTTAATCCACAAAATTCAAGTGAAACCTAGAGAAATTGGTCTTCTTCTTCAAGAATTCTTGCTTCTTGATTGGAGGATTTAGGGAGAGAGAAAGTAGAGAGAAATGAGAGATTTTGGGTTCTTGTTTTGGGATTTAATTCGAGAGGGTAAAAATGACTTAAAACTGACCCTTAATCAATATATATTCACCCCCTACATTACGTAAAAGTCCCCTCACTTAATTGGATCTTTTTGTGAAGTCAAATGAGTAAAATACAACATTAACAAATCTGGCAAGTGGTTGCGCGTAGCGGGGTAAATTTCACATTTGAACACTTCATCAATGAGCCTTGTGGATCCTCCTCCACCTTAGAACAAAAGAAAGTAGGGGGATTCATCCTTGGGAAATCCTTATTCCTTGAAGTTGTGGTATTAGCATTGGGGTTCACTTGCACCCTTGCGTCCCTAGCAACATGGGTAGCCAACACTTGAGTCAAGCTATTAATAGTCGCCCTTATCTCAACGTTAGTCATGTCCCTTCTTCAATTGGAACTTGAGGGTTTTGAGGATCTTGAGGGGGAACCACCTAATTCAAACTCTGCTCCATGGCCCTTCGAGCATTAGTCCTCGTTTTATTTATTTCCTATAATCACAATAAAAGGATTAGAAGAAAGGACTAGATAGAGTTAAGACACTTAGGCACGAATAAGGAATTACAAGAGAGTGAATGTTCCTCAGCATCGCATAATGTTCATTCATAAGTGTGGCGCGCTTCACAATTATGAATAAGACCTACGTTGATGTGGTTTAGTAAGACATCAATCCTAAGATTAATCAACCTCATGCTATGATACAAAGTGTGTAATGACCCAAAATACATACTAGTCATTATCGGCGTCGTCGTCCTCGAAGAGGACTAAGACAAGCCCTTAGCATACATCATGACACATCATAGGTCGAAATGCGGAAAAATTTAAAACTTTTCATCTACATCTAATTTTAGGTTTACATAGAACTCTCACTTACACATAATAGATACATAGGGGGTTTACATATAATCCTCACATATGAAGCTTAGTTATAATTCTCGCTTATATAACATAACCAACATATAGGAATTTAGTCTAAATCTTTGTCTCACATTGAACCATCTAACTGTAGTAAAACATCCGGGCATAGACTTTATATAAATTCATTGTTGGCCACATAGGGCTTACATGAATCTTCAACAATAGGAGATAAAAGAATGTCTTTAGACCATATAAGTATGACTAAGGTATAGTAGGTGGTGTCATCCTCGAACTAGAGAACCTACCAAAACTTTGAGAGTCTAGTCCAAGCCTTCTTGTTTTAGCCTCAAGATACCTCAATGGCCCGAACCTACAATATCTGGGAAAAAGGGAAGAAATATGGGTTAGTATAGAACACATGTACTCAGTATGGTCCACTATGCATAAAAATCATTAATATATGAGAAAAGACAACATTTAGTCAAAACCATGCATAACATCCAATAACTCAATATACATATATATGGAACATCATAAGTCAACTAAACATATAAGCAACTCAAGAAACACTTGTGCAATGTCAATAATAAAGCCCCATAACCCTATCCAAAGCTAAGTATCACATTAAGAAACCAACTTCGTACTTACAAAACATTTTCATAACATGCTTCATACATCAATACTTACTCATAGTTATTAACATAACCATAATAATTATCATAATCATAAAAGAACACCACTAGGACCATCTCTTAGGATCCCACATGTGCAATGTGTAAGAGAAGTCCGATGCCCTCCCTCACACCATGTATTAACGTTTAAGACAACCCTAATAAGAGTTCACATACATAACTTGTGCATTTACTTTTACATTAGGGAAATAAGTGCAATAATCTACATGAGACCATGTGAGCTACATGGAATTCAGTGTTCTACTCCCACACCGAAAAAGAGGGTTAAGACTTGCGTAAGGTGTAACTATTTGTACGTAGCTATCTAGGTGGATCCACTAAGCTAGAGTCCTATGTAGGAACATAGTTAAGGTCAAGGAGATAGTTGCTAGAAATCTTGACTTACTAGACGTGGAGGTTTCCATCTCATGAGACATACCATAACTAGGGAATTCAGACTTACTAATGTCAGAAAACCCATGTGGAAGGCCGGGCATACTAAATATGAGACCTCTATGTCATTTACATGCCCTTTCACTGTTAAGCATTTATTCCCTTTTGTAATCATCATACTCGTCATACAAGATCACATTTTTCTCTTCAGACACCTGTGTGAACATCTTATCATAATAGCTCATAGGATTTCATGAGTGAGAACTATCTTTTCACTTAGAAAATACAAGTGAGTAAACCTCTTACTTAACACTTTATTATAATCTTGAGAAACTACTTTCGATCATATCATAAGCATACCATAACATACTTTCATAATTCATAACAATTCAATAGTATAGGATTAAGGATAGCATCAACATCAAAACACATTAGACATAGGAGCATTACTATCTAAGTAACTCATACTTTATAACTTTATCCAAGAAGAACCAATAAACATACCTCATTGCCCTTCCAAGAGCCTTTATACTTCCATTTCCAAGAATACATAACCAATTACATAAACAAGGTAAATTAAAGAACCAATTACATAATTAACAACAATGTAGTCAATCTACATATTCATGATCTTCACAATTCACCATATCGATTAAAGGCTTTAATGAAATTGGGGGAAGTAAATGGGTCTAGGGAAATCTCAAACAAAATCGTCAATTAACCATCAATATATACTTAAAAACATCAATTCATCATAATTCATCACAATTGATTCATAATTTTGTTTTCAAAAAAGACCCACGTGTAGAAGAAAAACCTAGATTTGGGGGATTTATAAAGCATCTTTTGGAGGGACCTCTTGGGGAAAATAATCCTAAGAGTCAAAGAAAACATACCTTAATAAATCTTAATAAACAAAATTAAAGTGAAACCCTAGATAAATTGGTCTTCTTCTTCAAGCTTTATTGCTTCTTCAATGGAGGATTTAGGGAAAGAGGAAGTAGAGAGAGATGAGAGCTTTTGGGTTTTTGTTTTGCGGATTTGATTGGAGTGGGTAAAAATGACTCAAAACTGAACCTTAATCAATATATATTCACCCCTTAATTACTCAAAAGGTCCTTCACTTAATTGGGTCTTTTTGTGAAGTCAAATTGACTAAAATATGACATTAATGAATCTGGGAAGTGGCTGCGTGTCGCGGGATCAATTTCACATTTTATTTTTTGAAATCCGGGTTGAGGAAGTGACCCTCATGAGCTAGCATAGAGAGGCAATTTTTTTGATCACCACGTGTTGGCTGCGCATGGCGCAGCAGCCTCCCATTTCTTTGCTATGTGCAGGCATCTTTGGCAGCCTGCTCTCCCATGTTCGGGTTCTCCTCAAGGACCCTTCCGGTGGTCCTTAGTGAGTCGTGGCTGTACTTTTTGACCCTATGTAATATATTGTACCTAATTAAAGTCTTTTTACAGGATTTAGACTCTATATCACCCTCCCAAAAATTCACCAAATATAGGGACGTCTACTAGTTCAATTTCGCTAGTTTTCGGACGTTAAGGTCTTTCCTTGATGCTTTGGATCTAATACTTATCAAACAACTTATTTACACTTATATATGTCAAAAACCATCATTACTTAACATATGAGGATCTTGTATACGTCATGAAAATTACAGGGTGTTACAATATCCCCCCCCCTTAGGAACATTCATCCCCGAATGACACCTTAAACCTTCTATTGGGAAAAAGGAATAGACTCAAGACTAGCAGCCAACCAACCAGCAATATCATAATGAGTCACATCTAAAAGGAGGAAATTCAACTCCTTTCAACATATAAACATAGAACTAACACATAGGAACTTAATTCACAATTCATGACACATTAGAGCTCATCATTTACATCACATAAGGACTCCTTACTTCTCCATTTCAACATGAGCTCAACATTAACAATTTTCAAAGAGGTGACATCCTTTTTTTTTTTTATAAATTCACACCAAAACATGCCCAACAAAGTTCTCAAGAAAGTAATAAGCACACTACATATTTAAGTGCAAGATAATCGTGAGAGTCATATTTTACCAAAAATCTCAATTTAGGCATGTATTCCAACAAGAATATGCACGTACTAGATAAACATGATAATTTAATCATTATTCATAGGTCCCACTTAAAATAAAGATACTAACTTTAACTTTGGCTAGGAGTAGGGGGGAAGAGATGAGGATAGCAGATCTTCATGTTGTCCTCGACCTCCCATGTTGCACCCTCAACAAGGTGGTTCATCCATAGAACTTTTACGGAGGAAACCTCCTTATTCCTCAATTTAGTAACTTGATGATTCAAGATCTCAACTGAGACCTCTTCATAAGAAAGGTCCTTTTTTACCCTAAACCTTCTACAGGAAAAAAAGACACCGGATCGCCTATATTTTTATTGAGCATAGACACATGGAACGCCGGATGAACCGAGGCCAATTCAATTGGCAACTCTAACTCATATACCACTTACCCTACCCTTTTCAAAATCTCATAAGGGCCCACATAATGGGGACTCAACATATGAGGCTCTAGTATAGGTCATGAAAATTATGGGGTGTTACGAAAAAAATTGTTAAATTTATTGAATTAAAGGTTACTATATTTATTTGTAAATTTTTGTCTTTACTATTATTTTTTTTCCATAATCTTCCAATGTTTTATTAATCAATTACTCATTTTTGTGTTTAACCAAAAAATATTAAAAATAAAAAAAAAATGTTGAAAACTATTTTTTATATATAAAAAAGTTATTTGTGGAAGCTAATGTGTGTTTAAACCTTAGAAAGTGCATATTTAGGTTGTATATGTTCAATATAAATCTTTGGAAAAATGATGTCTACTCCAGTAAGTCAGAATCTGCGCCATCGAATTAAACGCTCCAAAAGGGCAATGCATCGGACATGGCATGCTGGCATCGGACAAGCGACGTTGGCCAAATACGGGCAACATCAGCCAAGGCCTACATGCATGAGCCGTGGCGTGTGTGCATCAGCTGCACGACATCGGCGTCGTGCGATAGGCACCATCAGCCAAGGCGTTTGTGCTTTGGATAAGAAATGTCAGCCAAATAAATGCGGCATCGACCATGCAACATTGGTCATGGATCGCCCGAATCGGTCGTGGCTTGTGCACATTGATCCATCGACGTTTGTCGTGGACTGCATGCATTAGTCGTGGCTTGTGTATATCGCGCAGTCATTGTCGGGGTGGGTTGTGTGTATCGATCACGGTAATTTAGCCATTGAGCACATCGGTCAGGCGACATCAGTTGTGGCCTGCGCGCATCGAACAAGCGACATCAGCCAACGACATCCAACAATAGCCTACATGCATCAATCGTGACGTGTGTGCATCGACTCGATGACATCGATTGTGGCCTTCATTCATCAACCTGACAACATCGTTCAATGGAAATAAGCATCATATAAAGCATGCATGCATCAGAAGTGGCGTGTGCACACTGGGTGAAATTGGTCGTGGCCTGCATGAATGCGACGTCGGCCAATGACAGGCTGCATTAACCTACTTAATCTTATCATAAGAAATACTTCATTTGAACTTCATGACCATGTATAAGCCATAATAATTGAACTAAATGTTTAAGATGACAAAGACTTACCAAATCTCCTTTCCAAAGTCATCCTCCATGGTCTTACCATCAACCAAACAATTCCATCCAAAATAGGTGCACTAAAAAATTTCAATAGTAACTAACACAATAACCAAGTCAATTGTATTACTACAAATCAATTTAACACTAGTTGATAACCTATGGTTAGGGAATATGGGTAAATTCATGATCTATTCCTCATACTAGGTTAAACCATTAAGAATTAGCATATTTGCACAATAATACATTATAATCCAATGATAACAACCAAAGTAAACCATAAAAAATACAATTTAGAAGATCAAATTTGTATTAGGAAGAAACCTATATGAAATAATCTTTTTGAAAACCATTTTTGGAAGATCCCATTGGGGAAAGAGATCCAAAAGGTGAAGAGTTCACATACCTTGATATTTGTTTAACATTGATGGACAAAGGTGATCTTATTTCTGCCCTAATGACTTGTCTTGCAATGGACTTCTTCATTGGGAGAGACAAGCGGAGAGAAGGAAGAACAATTTGTGTTTTGGAATTTGGAGGTGTTAAGTTGGGTTTAGGCTTATGGTTGTTTATATAGTGACTTATCTAACTTAATTAACCATCCTTTAACTCCTAATTAAGCCCCTAAGTAATTAACTAATTAAATGAACCAATTAAAACACACTAGCAAAATTACAGAACTGACATACGAGACTTTGACCTACGGTCCGTAGGTTAGTCGACTTCCATGCCTCCTAATCGTCCTGCACATTCGTAGTTTGTGACCGAGACAACGTATTTTGGCTATTTTTGGAAATGGTCTAAGTTTCCATTGGTGAAGGCATCGACGCCCTGTCGTTTCACCTATGCCCCGTCGATGGCAAACGTAGGTAGCTACTGCCTGCACTACCTAGTTTGGCGAGTTTGGGTAAAATGCAAGGGTCCTCTCTAAGGACCCGTAGAGTGGTCCTTGGAGATTCCTACCCGGACATTTCGACCCTAAACCTACTATAGTATGTGATAGACACCGTTCCACCAAATTTTGTCAAATTTTGACTCTTAAAACCCCGTGAAATAGGCTGAGGCACAATAGCACCTTTTGCACTAGTCTTCGAACGTCATGGACGTTGGTTGACGTTCTTACCCTAAAACTTCCCATACGTCTTATAAACATTATTTTTTGCCTTAAAAAATTTAAAACCTTATACACTAATTTGAGGGTATAGATTAGGTTTTGGACTTTGGGAGTGTTACATTATCCCCCCTTTAGGAACATTCGTCCCCGAATGACACAAAAATCTTTTGAAGGAAAAGGGTAGACTCAATTATAGTAGCCCAACCAGCAACAACATTTCAAAAATGAGTTACAACTCAAATCAACATAATAAACATGGCATTTACGCAAAGTAACTCAAAGCATCAATTACAATGCATAAGAGCTCAAAATCACAACATGATGAACTACCTTCCAATAACAACATGAGCTCATCATAACATTTAGAATCACTTATGCAAAAATTCATTTCAAACACATCAACATGCTGCATGTTATTTTATGAGTGTAATGGGACTTTATGTCCGCATCCACCTCCCATTTTGGTCCATCAACTAGGTTGTTTCTCCATACAACTTTTACAGAGGACACCTCTTTGTTCCTCAATTTCTTCACTTGACGATCAAGGATTTCCACCGGAACCTCCTCACAGGAAAGGTTATCATCCACACCTAAACCCTTGATAGGAAAAATGGACTTGGGATCACCAATTCACTTCTTAAGCACGGATACATGGAACATTGGATGACCCAAAGCTAGTTTACTAGGCAATCTCAACTCATAAGCAACCTTCACAACCCTTTGCAAAATTTCATAGGGACCCACATAACGAGGAGTTAACTTCCCTTTCTTTCCAAATCTTATCACCCCTTTCATGAGTGAAATTTTTAGATACACCTTATCACTCTCTCAAAATTCTAAGTTCATGCTCCTAATGTCGGAATAAGACTTTTGCTGGCTATAAGCTATTTTTAATCGGTTCCTTATCATATGAAGTTTCTCAAAAGTTTTATAAATCCATTTAGTGCCAAAGATTGAAGACTCACCGACTTAAAACCACCCAATGAGAGATCCGCATCTCCTACCATACAAGGACTCAAAAGGAGCCATGGATATAGTCGAATGGTAACTATTGGTATAAGATAACTCGACCAAAGGCAAGTGTTAATCCTAATTTACCATGAAATTAATTATAAAATTTCTATGAATATTCTCAAGGGTATGAACAGTATGCTCCGCTTGACCATCCATTTGGGGATGAAAAGCATTGCTTAACTTCGCCTTTGTACCTAACCCTTTTTGAAATGACCTACAAAAGCTAGATGTGAATTGTGCATCCCTATCTGATATGATGGATAACGGAATACCATGAATACATAAAATCTCATCTATGAAGATCCTTAGATAATTCTCCGCCGAATAATTAGACTTGACGAGAATAAAATGAGTGGATTTCATCAACCGACCCACAACCACCCATATAGTGTAATTTTTCCTTCTAGTGCGAGGCAAACCCACTACGAAGTCCATATTAATGTCTTCCTACTTCAAAGTGGGAACTTTTACATATTAAACTGAGCCACTCAGCTTTCACTTATTGGCAATTTGGACATTTTGCAACAAATTCCGCTATGTCCCCTTTCAAACCATCCCACCAAAATACTTCTCTAAGGTCATGATACATCTTAGTAGAGCCCGGATGAATAGAATATTGAGAACCATCAGCTTCCTAAAGAATCCGGTTTCTCAAGTCATAACCACTGGGAACACATAACCTTTCTTGATACCTCAAAACACAATCCCTCCTAATGAGAATGTATCATTAAGCTTACCAATAACCGACTACTTCAAGTAAATCAATGATTGATCAAGGTGTTTCTTAAACTACACCTCAACCACCGAAGATGATTCGCAGTTATGATGGATCATAAACCAACATTTGGAGAATATTCCAATCTAACTCCCAAACGAGCCAACCTATATACATCTTTTTCACTAGGTATTTCTTGGATTCTTCTACATAATACACACTACCCATGGTCATATGACTTAGATCATGCGCAACCACATTGTCTTTGTCGCGGTGGTGGAGAACACTCATGTCGTAATATTTCAAAAATTCCAACAATCTTCTTTATTGGAGATTTAACACTTTTTGAGTAAACACATATTGGAGACTCTTCTGGTCGGTATACACATCAACATGAACCCCATAAAGATAATGACTCCACATTTTCAATGGAAATACCACCACGGCTAACTCAAGATCATGAGTTGGATAATTTTCTCATGCACCTTATGTTGCCTAGAGGCATATGATAAAACTTTCCCATGTTGCATAAGAACACACCCCAAACCCACTAAATATGCATCAAAATATAGCACGAAGACCTTGGTACCCTCCGGTAAAGAAAACACGGAGCGGAGGTACACGTATATTTCAAGATCTTGAAGCTTCTTTCACATGCCTCCAGCCAATCAAATTTCACACTTTTTTGGGTTAAGGTGGTCAAAGGAGAAGCAATGGAGGCAAAACCATCTAAAAACCTCCTATAGTACCCCGCTAGAGCCAAGAAACTCCTAATGTCGGTTGGAGTTATTGGTCTAGGCGAATTTTTAACTGCCTCGGTTTTCCTCGGATCAACCTCAACTCCCTACTAGAGATAATACGACCAAGAAACGCCACCTGCATCAACCAAAACTCACATTTTCTATACTTGGCATATAGTTGGTTTTCCTTATGAACTTGTAATAACACCATCAAATGGTCCATATGTTCACCCTCTTTTTTCGAGTATATCAAGATGTTATCAATGATTACAATGATAAATGAATCTACTAGGGAAAAGTTTCATTTAAAATATCGCCAAAAAATCAAACTTCCTAGCTATAGAAGGAGTAACAAAAGATAATTTAGCACCCGGATCAAGTAAATCATATACATCAATAGAGAAGACTTGTAACGTACCGATCGCCATATCAGGAGAACTCTCTTCTTCACCCTAAATCAAAGAGCATGAAAGAGATTGTTTCTCGGAGTATCAACATTAGAACCACTTGCTTGAACTTGCCCACTCCCCTTATATTTCCCCTTCATATTTGGGAAATCTTTAACCTTGTAGCACTATTGCCACACCCAATGCAATTGTCCGTCCCAACAAGGCACTCAGCATAATGTTTCTTACCACACTTTCCAAAAAATGTCTTCTTAGATGGTGAAATAGTTCCTCTTCCCTTTTGAGCTTAGGGTTAGATACTCTATCATCATGATCCTTGGGAAATTTGGAAGGAACTTAATTGTAGAACCACCTCTTGAATCTAAGCTTGTCTTGAATTTCTAACCTCCCCTTAGTAGTAACACCTTCATAAGCCTTGGCTCTTTTGGTCTCCCTATTCTTTCTCCATAGTCTACATTCTTCCACTTGTTGTGCATGAACCATTATATGAGGGATATTCATATTATTATGAAGCATAGACAAATGACATTTTTCTACCAATTCTTCGGACACTTATCCCTTGGTTAAGACACCAAGGATGGAGCATACATGGATAATTTAGTAAATTTCAAGGAGTAATTAAGTACAACCATACCTCCTTGATGAATGTTGATGAATTCTTGCACCTTAATTCCCTAAACTCTCTAGGAAAAAACCAAATCAAGGAAGGCCCTCTTGAAGATCTCCTAAGTCACCGGACAACCTCTTAGTGCCCTATTATCTCACCATTGTGTGTACCAAGTTTTGGCCACATATTTTAATAGATAGCCACCAACTCGGCCTTCTCAATTGAATTCTCACCCATAGAATAGAGAATCTAATAGAACTGATAAAGGAAATCTTGAGGGTCTTCATACGCTCTTGACCTTAACAACATAGGTGGGTTAATCATAGTAAAGTCTCTCAAACGAGTTGCCATAGTGGTAGCTTGTTGTGGGACTTGGGGTCCAACCTCCCTATTGACTTGAGCCGTCATAGCATTGTCTTAATAAGTGATGGAATTAGCTTTAGAGGTCAAGGCTTGGGTCAAATTGGTAAAATCCGACCTTCTTTCCCCATCCGTCATTGCTGGAGGAACAACCGGGACTTTAGCACCCATAGGAATTTACTAAAGTGGAGGCACTTGGTTATTTTTTGGAGGAGCTTGGTTGTCATGATCTCCCACATTTGCCATATCTTCTTCTGCCCTTTCTGCGGCTGCCCTTATAATAGTCATACTTGTAACCACAATAAAAGTTTTAAGTGAAAGAACATAAAGTAATACTCTAGATGCACGACATAGAAGTTGAGGAATATGAGAGTTTCCAAGGCATCACATTGTTTCTAATTCATAAGTGTTGATTACTTCATAATTATGCATAAAAATCTAAGTATAAATGGTTTAATGAGACATACATCCTAAAGATATTCAACCTTCAAAGTTTGTCACATCTGGGAAGCACCTCATAGACGTAACCGACGTCGTTGTCCTTGGAGATGATTATGACTCGACTTTCAGAATTTGTCATTACATATCATAGGTTAAAAAGTATGAAAATTAAAACATTTCATCTACATCTATTTCCTAAGGTTTACATAGACCTCTCGCATACCCATAATATATATATGTATAGAGAGTTTACATGTATGCCACATTTACAATATAAAAAATATAGTCTAATAGAGATTTCTCATATAAAACCATTTAAGTCGACATAGAAACAATTCAAGCATAGCCCTTACAACATAGCCCTTACAACAAGTGTAAAATTGCCACTTAGGTCTTACAATAATGTCTTGAACAATACGAGTGAAACTAATGCCATTACACTATAGCAAGTCACATAGGTAGAATGAGAAAAATGCATTATCCTTGGATCTTGAGGATATACCCACACTTGGGGAAATGATTAAAGTGTTCTTGCAATTTAGCCACGAACCCTTCAATGATCGGAATATAAAATATTGGGGCAAAAAGGGAGAAATAGGGGTTAGTACATCACTTGTACTAAGTATGGAAACGTATGAACAAACAACTTAAAATTTATGCTAAAAGGCATATTTGTTCAAAACCATACAAGGTTACTTTGAAAAGTCTTATGCACAACCAAAAAATGCATATAAGACAATAATCATATATTCCTTAAGACAAAAGCATATCCAAAACAAGACAAACTTCATCAAGTATAGTCATGTCAACATGTGTATAGCACATTAGGATTCATAACCAAAGAAAGTCTAACATCAAGTCATAACCACAACGCAAGTTCATGAGTTCATAACATTACACATAAACCAAAAACATACTCATAATCCCTTACAAAGCTCACTAGTGCAATGGTCAAGTCAAGCCCCAAAACTCCACTCAACCAAGCAAAACAACCAAAGGATCATGAATAATGTCTAACTTCACATAGAATAGCATTATGAGTATTCTTTATTATATTTAGCAACATAGACCATTAATCATGAAGAATAAACATAAGTATATGATTAATTTCATAAGAGCATATGAACATAAGAACATAAGAACATCCTTCTATAACTTCTCTCAAGTCCAACTAATGTAATGTATAGGTAGAGTCCCATACCCCTACATAGACTAAGTTAAACCCCTTAAGTCCTACTAGTAAGAGTTCACTTTGTTACTTCATTTTACATTAAGAAAATCTGTCAATAACTGACATAGACCACATGAGATAATGTGGAATTCGGTGTAATGGAACTCTGCACAGAAAGAAGGTAGACTACTTGCCAAGGTAGTACGAATACATGAACATAGCAAGTGGATCCACTAGCTAGTATTCCTATGGGGTCAACATAGTTCAATAACGAGGAGATGTACTTGGGACCCTCTTTATGCAACATGCATTATAGTTTCCAATCTCATTAGTAAAATCGTGATCCTACCTTCCCTACTTGGAAGGGACACTCCCCACTCCAAGTTCACTCGGTGCTAAGCTAGAGTTCATTTTGAAATGTATTTCTTTAACAATCATAACTTCGTTTAGGTCAGAGGTTTCAAATCATTGTATAGTTATAATCATTAGCTGAATAGGAGTTGTATGAGAACATCCTTTAATATACCCTCATATGTGAGATTTTCACATTATCATCATTATGTCATAATAAGGCACATATACAATTCATAACCAACCTTATATCTTTACATATTAAGCATAATATCACAATCACATAATCAAGACATTTCACTTGCATTATCATACTAGACCTACTTAATATAATCATAACATATACTTCAATTGAACTTAATCAGAAAGTACAAGCCATCATAGTTGAAGTAAAGGTTTGATATAAAAAAGACATGCCAAATCTCCTTCCAAAGTCATCATGCATGGTCTTACAATAAACAAACAAATTCCATCAAATAACAAGTGTAATAACATCATGAAATAGTAATTAACAAAATAAGCAAGTCAATTTTATCATTCAAAGTCAATTAAATACTAGTTCATAACCTAGGTTTAGGGAATTTGGGTCAATTCATTATCTTGTAAGACACCCAAACTGAGTTAGGGTTTCTAGATCCTATCATGTGCTTATAAGCTTTTAAAAATTTTAACTAATTTTTTGAAAGTATTCATGATTTATTTGAAGTCATTTGGAATTCAAACGACCAACAACGTGCAAGACGTTCAAAAGTTAGCCTTTGAGACGTGCATGTGTGACTTGAGTGTGCCTAGCATGTTTGAATGTGTTTCGAGTGTTTGTTTTGGGTGAAAATTATGTGTTAATTCCTTGACATGTTACATTTTATATTTACGTTGGAAACATCTGAGTACGACTCCCCAAGGGCCCAAAAGGCCCTCAAGGAGGAACCGAAGTCTTCCTAGACACTCCCTTGGTAGTGTCTACCAATGAACCTAAATCGACAGCCAATAGTTTCTCCTACGCCCCATCGATGCGAAAGCTTCAATTGGGATTTATCCCGGTGAAGGCTCAATTCAGTTGACAATCCCCAACCCAAACAAAAGCCTTCGGTGCCGTCCATTGATTGACATACTCGGCGTCGTTTGGAGGACGTTGATGCAGGCTGCAACAACTGCCATGCACGCTATATCAGTTATGGGGTGAATGGGAAATTCACCCCACGTCGTAACCTGACCCTAGTTGGTTTATTTTGTTATTTATGGGTACATTAAGTTGGTTAAAAATGTAACAACCCCATTCCAAATCCATGATTCTAATTAGACATCCCTCTCCCAAAATAGCCACTCCAGAAACCTCCATGGGAGATGAAGCTCAAGGTATGTTTGTAGATATTTCGATGGTTTCTTCACAAAGTTTTCATGATTCATTCATCCAATGAGGTATGGTGATCCATCATGTCTAGATAACCTTTCACCTAGAGAGTTCCTTTTAATGTTTTCGAAGATAATTCATGATCAAACATCTTCTTCTTCAATCTAGCTATGGGTTCTTTCTCACATTGATTTTAAAAGCATAATGTCAATTAATTAATGATTATCTACTGATTTAGATGTGATTTTCAATCAAATTCCATGTAGAACCCATGATCTCTCTCTCAAACCCATTTTAGCCTATGTATAGGCTTTGTGATATTGATATTATGTAAATCGAATTATTATTCAATTATGTTAAAATGCTTATATTTACTACCTAGTATGTGTATTGATGGTGAATTGTTGATGAGTGATCCATGTGGATCAAGGTTAGAATAAGATTAGCCTATAATGTAGTATCTTGTGATCTTGATGCTACAATGATTGTTATGAGATTCAATTATGATGATTGTCTAAGCCACTTCGAACATTGTAATGTGATGATAAATAAGGTGTAATTGATCCAATATAAATATATACAATCGAATTGGTAAATATTGATCTTGGTGCTTCTAGCCTATTGATTGGTATTGTAATGTACATGATGTGATGTCAATTCTAGGATAGATGGAACATGATTTAGTTTCGATTGTTATCTCTTTAGATAATGCCCTGAATGTATATTGTTGATGAATCATGATTGATGATCAAGGCAGGGGAAATTTGTGGGTGATCTGTATCTCTCTACTTCCTAGTGAATTAGTAATGTAGTGTACTTGTTAGTAGCATGATCTTATAGTGGCTTATGCATGATTTTGTTTATGTTAAAGTACATTTATCTACTTCCTTATACATGATTTTTTGATTAAAAATGTGCATTGATCAATGATAAAGGTTGAGGAATTGGTAAGATTGCCTACTTTCCCTACTTTTCTATAGTATTGTGGATAGAATTGGGCTTTTATGTCATTGTGTGGTATGGCCCACTTATGGTGGTGGTGTTTACTTCTTTTCAATATATACGTGTGTTGATTATGTCCTTAAAGGAAACTTGATGTTATATGAGTGTGTGGTTATGATGATCACACTATGTGAAGCTTATGCCTAGTTTCCTATTCTAGCTATGATCTAGGTTGTATTGCTAATGATGTGAGCATGGGAATTGTTATGTTAGCATTGGTTTAGGTGCTACCATTGACGAGTTATAATTCTTAATAATACCTTACGCATGTACCCCTATATAAATGTGCAAATGGCTAAGTTGAGGAGTCTTGAAAGTAATGTGATGTTGTCTTGTTTATAGTCTATTGTGTGTCGTATGGTCAATGCTTGAAGGTGCATTGTGGTACTAAGTGGGTGGATGCCTCAGTATGTTTTTGATATCCATTTGGTGATCATGTTGACCAATGTACACACACTCACACGTCATGCATTCTTACAAGTAGTATAGGTTCACGATGTTAAATGAAAGGATATTCTCATATGCACTAATGTCTACTATGCATGTAAAGTATATGCATCTATGAAGTATGTGATGTATAATTATCTTTAATGACTTGATAGGTCTACTAGTATGGTCAAGGGTATGGGACCTTGTCTATGTATTGCACATGTGTACCTTGATAGGATAGCTCTTAGGCTTGGTTTCCTATGTACATGATTATGAATGCATGGTTATGTTATGAAGGTGCATAGTGTCCTAATGTTTTTATATGAAAGGATTTCTAATAAATACATTTATGCATAAATTTATGAACATGTGTGGCCTTAATGTGTTATGTGAAAGGATTACTCACATATATGTATACACACACATGTATGATGATCAAGTAAATAGAGGGGACTTGAAAGGTGTTCTCAAGTGTACCTTAAACTAGATAGGTTCTTGAATATGCTATGTCCATGTGAAACGGTTTCTCATATGATATAGTTTGATGAACACTCATATATGACCTATGAGCTAAGCATGTGACGAGTCAATATCCTAAGCCTAATTTAATAAAGTAATGTTGATAAAGGCTTTTAAATAAAGGGAACCTAACTAGGATAACCTAAGGGTAGTTGCTTAGTGTAGGTGGGGGTATGGTACTTCACCTATGAATTGCACAAGTAGCTTTTAAAGAAAGTCCTAGGGAGTGTTCTAATGTATATGCCTATGTTTATGTTCCTTATGCATGACATTGTAGTGTTGTCTACTTATTGTTATTAAATGCATGGTATGAGTCAATGTGATGTGGTCTTATCCTTATGTGCATGATGTTAGTTTGATTGACTAAATGATTGAAGGTCCTACTTGATATATCTGTAGTTGACTATAGTATTATGGTTTGTATGTGAAATATATTTTAAGATGCTTGTGGTCATATGTTAAGTTTTCTAAGTACGTGTGAGGTTATGGGGCTTCACATATACATTGCATTAGTAGACTTAGATTAGTATTGTGAGTAAGGCCTTATGTTAAGTGTAATGTGAAGGATGTGCTTTGTTTTATGAAATATTCCTATGGATGTAGGTGTCGAGTTGAAAGATTGTAGGTATGTTTCCTTGTGGCCTGAAAGTGTTGCTTGAGTATGGATAGTTTTATGGTACATTATCTATACATTGCACCAAGTTTTACTAGAGGGTTACTTGGGAAAAGTCAAGAAGTTAGAATAAGAAGAACTTCACTGTAAAGAGGAAAAGAAAGTTATATACTTACTGTAAAGTGGTTGTCATATGACTAAATGCAATGTGTGATTTTATATGATGTTTAACCATGAAATATGACTATATGAAGTATGTAAATGGTATAATGCTAATTGTATAAAAGTTTTATGAAGTTTTCAAAAAAAGACATTATGCACGGTTTCAAGTAAAATGTCCCTTTTAAATTTATGCTTTTGCATGGTTGCCATACTTAGTGCATTCTTGTACTAACTCCATTCATCTCTACCATTTACACAAAGTGTAGGAGCTTGATATTTTATTCCCAAGCTCAAGGAAAGGAATCCTTAATTCCAAGGATTTCCTAAGCCT
Organism: Solanum pennellii; assembly: GCF_001406875.1. Taxonomy (NCBI): domain Eukaryota; kingdom Viridiplantae; phylum Streptophyta; class Magnoliopsida; order Solanales; family Solanaceae; genus Solanum; species Solanum pennellii. The sequence goes on from NC_028641.1 coordinate 41,998,298, forward strand.
TACTTTACTATAAAGTTATGTAATAAGTATACTTATGATTTATGTTGTAAGGGTCGTGTCCCTAATGTACTCTATTGATGTTGAGTGTAGGATGACAAAAAGAGACTAGTTTCTTTAACTATGCATTATCATATTTTATATATATATTGAAAGTAATGTTCTAGCATATAATGTGCTATGAACGTTTTAAATTTGCCTCTAAATTTACATTTGAGAATGCGATGAATGATAACTATGGGCTTGTATAAGACCTCCAAGAGGTCAAGTATGCCATGTCACTTCTAGGGGATGCTCCGCGGTCGTGACAGATCTATTCCTTACACTAGGTTAAACCATCAAGAACTAGCATAAATACACAATAATACATCATAATAAACTTATAATAACCAAAGCAAACCTTATACAATACAATTTAGATGATCAAATTCTTATTAGGAAGAAACCCATATGAAATAATCTTTTTGAATACAAATTTTTGAAGAACCCTTTGGTGAAAGAAATCCTAAAGGTGAAGAGTACCCATACCTTGATATCTGTTGAAGATTAATTGATAGAATTGATCTTGTTTCTTTCCTAGTGAACTTGACCTAGTCCTCCAGTGGAATTCTTCTTTGGGAGAGAGAAAGTAGAGAGAAGGAAGAGCAATTTGTGTTTGTGAATTGGGAGGTGTTGAATTGCGTTTAGGATTAGTGTAGTTTATATAGTGAATTATCAAACTTAATTAACCACCCATTAACCCCTAATTAAACCCCTACCTGATTAACTAATTAAATGAACAAATTAAAACTCACAAGTGAAATTGGAAAACTGACCGACGAGAGCCCGACCTACGGTCCATAGGTCAGTCAATACCCATGCCCCCTAACCGTCTTGAACATCTGTAGTTTTTGATAGAGACTATGAATTTTTTCCATTTTTGGAAATTATCTATGTGTCAATCGATGCCCCATCCATGGGAAGCGTAGGTAGCTAGTGCCTGCACATCCTCATTTGGCAGGTTTGGGTTAAAGGTAAGGGTCATCTCAACGGACTCCTTAGATGGTCCTTGGGAATTCGTGCCTGGACATTACCACCCTAAACTTACTCTAATATGTGCTATACACCTTTCCACTAGAAAATTTCAACTGCTAAAACCCGTGAAATAAGCTAAGGTACACTAGCACCTCTTGTAGTCGTCTCCGGACGTAATGGACGTTCCTTGACATTTTTACTCTGAAACTTCTTATATTACTTATATATGTTAGTTTTTACTTGAGTATAGTTTTAGAAACCTTATAAACTCACGTGAGGATCTAGATAAGGTTTTGGACTTTCGGAGTGTTACATAAATCATTCATGCTTCATGAAAACGTCATTCATATATTCATGGTTTATTCATAAATTCATGTCTCTTAGGGTTTGTAGTCAAAATCATGTATCAAGCATGTGTTCATATGAAAATATTAGGAAATCATGTAACTGAGTCAAAATAATAAAAATTGTTACAAAGTTTGACAATGGAATCCAAACAATTAGAACTCATGAAGAATTAAATAAAAATCTAACTGATTTAGAGAAATTGAATTGAAGGATGGGAGAAATCATTGAGACTCAATGGGTTAATGGAACCCATTGATGAACTCCCAAATACATTAATATTAATTACCAAAATAATGGAGGAATTGGACACTCTAAAACATGAAGAACTCTAGAATCCCTTGTAGAGAAAAAATTGATGAACCCTCACATACATTGTTCTTGAAAAGCCCAAAACAAAGGAGGAATTGGAGACTCGAAAACTTGTAGAACTCTAGAATCCATTGGAGAGAAAAATTGAGAGGGAATTTTGGGGAATAAAAGGAAATGGGTAGTTTCTTCGGAGTAAAATCAGTTTTTAGTTCTATTTATTGGCCAAAATGACGTAGTATATGAATTAGCTTAATAAGACAAGACAAAAATAACCTAACAAATATTTTTCAGATGGTTCCTATGATTGTGACCTATAACTTGTAGGAATTTTTATCGGCTGTCCTGGTCAACCATGGATACACAAAAAATCAAACATTTCCGACATCTGCAGAACATAAGTTCAAGCTCAAAATTCCATGATGTCTGAACTCTTTTTACGAGACCATCCTAAGGCTGGTAGAACCAACGACGACCCATCATTTCGCCTGTTAGAATTGAGGTCATAAATTGAGTATCTGAACCAACCCAACAGATTATTCTTATGACTAGTCAAACTTTCTACGACTCATCTTGTCAAGCCACAGGTCAAACTTTAGAAACGTGAAATTTCATAACTCAATTAAACTTGAAAAGTATCTGGCTATCAATAATCACAATTAAAATATGATTTCAGATATTCAAATAAGTAACAAGTAATCTAGGGGTAGAGGGATTGGAAATCAATGTCACAGAGACATAGTTGTGTTGCTCTATAGTGATGAACGTTCATGGATAGATTGGGTCATCTTCAATGACACTAATCTTATTTCCTTATCTTTACATTACTTCATAGAATCTTCTTTATATCTAATCTATATGCATAATTAAATAATCTAATACCTTACCTTATTATCTCTTACGATACATAAATAGGGCAAATACAACCTATAATATGTTTTTTCAAGAAAATTATAAATGTCAAACAAAAACTACAAGTATAGAAAAAAATACTCATTCCGATCAATCTTTTTCGAGCATTAGAAGAGATTGAAAGTAATATTTATGTTTGTGACCTAAACACATAAGTTAATTCTATGATAATTTGCTCAAATCCTCATATGAAGTACGACAAAACAGAGATAACACAATACACACTAGAGTAAATCAACACCTAATCCCATAATTGCACCCGTAGACTTTGGGGTTTTAGACACCCCTCACAAAGTACAAACAAATTATACATTGAATTAAAGAAGCGAGAGTAATATGAAACTAAGAAATTACAAGTAATACCCACTTTAATTTAAACTTCAAACTGTAAATTTCATGAGCGAAGTTTAAAAACCCCAAAACTAGAAAAGTGTTAGTCTCTAAAAGATTTAAAATTGTCCTACCCCAGAATTTTTCTTGCCTTAGCCTTCAAGAAACCTAGAAAATTAAGGCAGGTGCGAGGTCACCAGTCCTCCACTAGGCTATGGCACAATTCACAAGTTGTAAAAGGCACCACGACTTGTGGTGGCTCCCGTGGTGAAGTCAATAGTGTCCTCCCCAGGTCTAGGCTCTTCTTATGAGTACCGTGAAGATCCAAATGGTTGTTATGGTGTCTGTGAAGCGGTAACAAAATCTTCTTAACAACTGGTCCAGGGTCAGGACTTCCCAGATAGTTATGGACTTTGAGACGGCTCATGTAGGCCTTCATCTTGAGGTGCGTGTCATTTGTAAGTCTAGTACAGTTGGATCTTTTTCTAATTATTTTATAATGATACTATGTCATTTTTCCCTTAGCTAGAACTCTATATTAGTAATTTTAACCGAAAAAACTAATAATTCAAGTCATTCTCTTAAATTCATCAAAGATGATCATGTTCATTCTCTCCAAAATATTTCTCTCTCTAAAAAACATGAAGAAGAAGGTTTCAAGCTAGGCTTTAAAAGAAGGTCTACAATTTCCACCATTAATAGCAAGCTGTTGGAATTAAGGTATGATATTTTTTATCCAATGGATTCCTTGGGTTTTCTTGATTATTGATTTAATTAATGGATTGATAATCTTTTATGCATGAATTAAGTTAATATCATATTTTTATGAAGATTCCCAACCAACCAATGTAATCCCATGTTTCTAAGTTATGATCATATAATGTGGGTTTTTTATTATGAATGAAGATTATATGAAATTATGCAAGAATCAATAGATTTACATGAATTTATGATGAATTTCCATGAACCTATGTCTAACTCATGATTTATAGATATTGATGCATGAAAGTGAGCTCTGAGCTATTAAGAGTGAATTATGAAATTATGCATGTTCTTATCAAAATGATGTAAATGTTTTGAGGATTGTTTTAGAGGGAAGTATCAATAATGTTGTTGTTGTTGTTGGTGTGTTATTGAAAAAATTTCTCATATACACAAGAGAGCATGGTTGTGAAAGGACTTCTCACATAATAATGGTTCTTACGATTGAAATGTCTTATCACCTAAATTGAACCAATAACTAAGAAGCTATGTTATTGTTGAGGCAAAAGGCGATAACCCATGTTGTCTAAGTAAAAGACAAGTGGAGATCACCTATATCACATTATGTACGGACAAAGGCGATTACCCATGTTCTTTTAAGAGAAAAGATGAGCTATTAATTGAACCATTTTGTAAAAGTTAAACATAGAACCGAGTGCATAAGTGGCGATTACTCGTCTTCCTTTAACTATGTACCAACATAGGATTCTCTAGACATACATTAGCTAGTGGATCCACAATTTCTAGAAGTTCATGGTCCTTACCGTGATAAGTAGGAATATCTTTTAAGTTTGGGAAACAACAATTTCATGTCCATTGCTCACATGGTGTTATATGTCGGTTGAGGATACTTCCAACAAACAAGTATAGTTATGATGAACCATGGCTATTTCAAGAAGTTTAGTAAGTATTCTTCAAGATAATATTCAGTTGCATTCATCAGGATTTATGACATATATTTCTACTAATCAACATTTACGTTTTAGCTTGATCATTTCACAATCATGAAAATGTCCTATTTTAGCATGATTTAAAGTTTTTATTAATGACTATCATACTTGGAACATGTTTGTACTAAAACATACTCTTTCCTACATTTCTCAAAATGTATGATCTCACATTTAGTGTTCTCAGTTTCATTGCAAGAGTTTGATTTGAGAGATTTCGAGCTTTGCTGAGTTCTCATGCTCCGAGGATAGATATACGTTGTTTCCAATTTTGCTTCTTACTTTTATTGTTGGACAATATGTATGGGCTAGTTCCAATTTCATTTTTATATATTAGAAGGATAATATGACAAGTGTTTAGACTTTTGCTTTACTTTTATAAAGCTTTTGGAATTTAAAATGTTGTTCTTTATTTCTTTTGTTCTATTTCTTATTTTATAATTGCTATGTGGATTTTATGGGGCCTCTAAATCACTACCAGAGAGCATCCCGCAGTCGCGACTGGCGGTGGCGTCCTCACAGAGGACTCAGACAAGCCATTAAACATTCGTCATAACATATCATTGGTAAAGAATAGCAGAATGTTAAAACTTTTGCATACTATGTGAAGTATGCTTAGACTTCTCGCTTAGCAACATGATAACATACATACAATAGTCCTTTTCTTAACTTCTTAGTTAAAGACATATTATGTATTTTATTTCAATGTAAAGGGGAAGTGTCCCTAAGATATTATGTCGTGTCATAAGTTGTCTTTCGACAATTAGATTCTCTAAGTATTTATGAAAGATTGTATTTTATTATTTATTCTTGAAAAGTTTTAATTTCCGCACTATTTTTCATGTTGTATGTAATGACCACTAGTTAAAGGGCTTGCACAAGGCCCCAAAGGGTCAAGTACGCCTGTTAACAAAATGAGGGTTCTCCCTACTTCTAGGGGGTACTTTTGTATCGTGATAGACTTGGTATCATAGCATAAGGTTATGTGAAATAGTTTAGGTTCTAAAAGTCTCACAAGCCACATCTAGTAGTATCTTGGTCATTGGTGTGAGTCGCGAAACATCCATGGACACGAGGCTATAGGATGATAGAAGTTTCACTTTATTCTCTATTCTAATGTCATCCTTAGAGTTGAGTCATATAAGGTGTCTTTTCTAAACCTCTTCTCTTTGTGTTTATAGGGCATGAATACGAGGGTATCGACCACTAGAAGGGAGGAGGGAGGTACAGCTAAAGAGAGGATCCCTCCACGTGTTGACCAAGTTCCTATTGTTTGTATAGAGGAAAAGAATGAGGAGGTTCCCCTTCAAGAAACTCAAGTGCCTCCAGAATCCCAAGGGCGTCAAGTGCCCCAAGTGCCTCCTATGCCTCAAGCTCCTTTTGTTGAGGGTAATACGACTATTTTGGAGTTGAGGGCTGCCCTCTTGAACTTGATCCAAATCATGATGGCTTAAGCTCGTGTCGTCAACAAATACTTTGTTGCCCAAGCTAACGAAGTAGTTGGACCCCAACCTAATGCTAGTACTCCCGCTTCTAGAATTCGGGATTTCTTGAGGATGAACCCTCCAACTATCATGGCACTAAGGTGGATGAAGATCAACAAGGTTTCAGAGAAGAAATTTTCAAAGTAGTAGATGCTATGGGTGTGACCCTAGGGAGAAAGGGAGTTATCCGCTTACCAACTCAAAGATGTGGCTCAAGTGTGGTTTGACTAATGAAAGGTTAAGAGACATGTAGAGAGAGATCTGGTTGATTGGGAGGATTTCAAAGAGGCTTTACTAGATAGGTTATTTCCTTTAGAGTGGAGGGAGAATAAGATGGTTGAATTCATGATCATTCATCAAGAGGGAATGATTGTGCAAGAGTACTCTCTCAAATTCACCCAACTCTCTAAGTATGCCCCAACCATGGTAGCCAACCCTAGGGCCAGGATGAACAAATTTGTGATGGGAGAGTCTACCTTGATGGAAAAATAGTGTCGTACGACAATGTTTCTTAATGACATGGATATCGCTAGGCTCTTGGTCTATGCACAACAAATTGAAGAGTCAAAATTAGGGAGATAAGGCAAGAGAGTCCTAGGTCGGATAATTCTAGTCACCAAAAGCCTAAGAAGAGGTTGTGTCACCAAAATTCTTCCATGGGAAACAAGGATAAGACTCCAAACAAAAATTTCCAGGAAGGTGGCCATTCTTTTGATAGGACTAGGTGTCCTACTTGTGGGAAGTACCATTTGGGTTGGTGTGTTGCCGGAACGGATGGTTCTTTTGCATGTGGTAATAAGGTCTACAAGATGAGGTACTGCCCTAACATCAAAGCAAGAGGGAAAGAGGTAAATCAAGCTTCCCTAGATCGTAATGCACCAAAGAAGAACCTTCCTATTGGATGGGAGCTAGGAAGGATAATTAATACGAAGTTAATGGTTTTCGTAAGTATTGACTCTTTATGATTGCTGTTTTTATGTTATGAAAAGAGTTTATATGGTTTTATAGATCATATGATCATGTTATCTTGATGAATTGCTCAAAGAATGAAATTTTGAAACTTTTGGTAAGTTTGGCGGTGTTATAGTGAATGTTCAGTGTGGAAATTTTTCAATTTGGGAAAAATTTTCCTTTCTTTAATTGAAGTTTAAATGTGTGGAAGAGTTTCGTATATGAGCATGTATAATGTTGGAGAAGGTAGTTCCTCCATAAAAGAAGATTAAGGGTGAGTTTGAAGTTTGTGATGTTTTGCTAAAAGTGCTTATGTTGCTAGTGTTTGAAAGTGTGAAATGATGCTCCTTGATAGTTGATGGTTTGATTTTGAGTGTTTTAGCCTTCATTGTAACGTGTTATGTGATGCTAAATGATTCCTTGTTGTTCTTGAAGTTTAAGTGTCATTCAAGGACGAATGTTATTTTAAGTGGGGAAGAATGTAACACCCCAAAACGAACTAAGGTGAACTAGAGACTCATGAGTGTTATTGAGTTAATTTTGTTTTAAAAGAGTTAGTTTAGTGTTTTTAGGCAGTGTGTGAAGTTTTTTTAAGGTTTGAGGTCAAACATCCAAGAACGTCCATGACGTTCGGAAGATATGCGTTAGAAAGTGTTCTTGCGTGTTGATGTGCTTGAGTAAGTTTTACGTGTTCATTTTTATCGAAATTGATGTGGGATGACCTATATGACTTTGTTTAGGGGTTTAACGTCTTGGTACGACTCCATCTAGGACCAACGAGGGGCCCTAGAAGAGGACCCAAGACATAGTACCAAAACTGCCAAAACAATGCTCCATCAACGGAGGCAATGCACTAGATATAGGCCCATCGACGCCCCGTCGACTGGGAGGCGTATTCCGATACTTAGTGGGAAGTATATCCCCTCATTAATCAGCCTTTAAAACCACCAACACCTAGCAGAACGGGCCGTCGACCCAACAAAACCCAGTAGCTTGGGTCGTTTATTGTCTCCTTTAAAAGCTGCTGAAGTTTGCTGCCAACTTGGGGTGTTTTGTGTAAATACACCCCAAGGATTTTATAACCCGACGTCTATATTTTTAGTGTTTTAAGTTATATTTAGTTAGTTTTTATCCCTAGACCTATACAAGACCCCTCACTTCAAATATTCAAACTCCTCTAAAGAAAACTCTCTAAAAGTCAACAGTGGAGCTAAAACTCAAGGAGGGCAAGAAGGGGATGGTTTGGACGTGTTATACATCAAACATTAGTGGGTTTCCTTTGCATTGAGGTATTGTATCCATCCTTGAACCCTCTTCCATTCAAGGAGTCATTTCCAAAATATTTCCAAGAAGGGTTTTCAAAGTTTGTTGCCTTCTATCTTTGATTTTAAGCATGGGTCATCTTTCAAAAGTGTTCTAATGATTTAAATGTGTTTATTATAGTATTAATTGATGTTTTTAATGTTAGGAACCTAATGAACTCATGTATATGAATATTTCAAACTTTTGATAAGAAATGAATTGAATGAGCATGTTTGGGTAAGGTATGAACTTTGGTTTTTTTATGTTGTTTTTTTGGTTTGGCTACTGCCCTAAGGGGCTTGGTATGATGAAATATTGAGAAATTGATTATGGGTGACGATGTTTTGGTTATATGGTAAGTTGGTTAAATAGTGTAAACCTTATGATAAATTTCCCTTGAGTGGTATAGTCCACCTTCTTAGTGGTGGTGTTTATTTGATAAACTTGAATTACATAGTATGTTTTGTGAGTATGGATTTGAAGGCCTAGTACATGATATGAAGTGATATTGTTGATAAGTCTTGTTTTGTGTTTTCTAAAGTTGAATAGCATGTTTGGCTTAGATTATGCCTAAATAAAGTATATGACTTTTTGAAGCATGTAAAGTTTTGTAAATTAATGAATGTATGTCCAAAGCATGTATAGAAGCTAATGTGAATGAAATGATGCTTAAGTGAAAGATGTTCTCACATGTACACACACATACTTATATGAATGTATGATGCTAAGTTGAGTTAAAAACGGATTCTTGGGGTGGACACTCTTCGTGAGTTGAGAGTGAAGTGTCTAACTACATCCTAAGAGATTTCAAAGATAGGTCGGAGGATGAATACCCTTCATGAGTCGAGATATGGTTTTCACTAGTTATCCTCAACCTATAGTTTATAATGTTGAAAATCCGTGGGGAGTAATGCCTAGCACCGAGTGGATATCTAGAAGGGGTGGTTAGACTTCGTGAGATGAGATGTTGTATTCCAATGTACCACTTGAGATGAGTACTCCTCTTTACTAGAGAATGAGTTACTTAGTAGCAATCTCGTTATCCCTTAAGTATTTACCACATAGGTTTAGCTATTGGCAAAGCCATGTAAAATCTAAGAAATATGACCTTAATTTAGGCAAGTGAGGATCCTTCATCCGATAGGGGTTAATATGGGGATTCTATGTCTAGCTCTCATGGTCTTTGTCCGTTAAGCTATCCTCCCAAAAAAGTAACGAAAGTAATAAGTCTTCTAAAATCATGTGCTACTTATGTGAATTTAATGAACTAAGTCTTCTAAAAGAACGTGCTACTTAGGGGGTGCTACATATCCATTGCACTATGCAGGACCTTCCGAAAGGGGAGACTTGGTGCCAAATCTTCTAGAACAGTGTACTACTTAGTGTAGGTGGTGGTATGGGACGTTATCTCCTTATTGTACTAAGTAGGCATTCAGAAAGGGAACTTTTGTGTTTTGTTGGGTGTTCTTCTAATGTGTTGTGATTTTAGTGGTGACTTGTTCTCCCTAGATAAGTAAGACGAAAAGGGTAGTCTTGAGGATCACTTTGGTGTGACTTGAAGGAAGTGTTTAGACGTTCCCTTCATGTCTTACCTTGGAGAGTCTTAGGATTATCCTTAGGTAAGGGAAACTCTTACGAAATGAGTTCATTTACTCATTGGAGATACCTTGGGAGTACATACATTGTTAGAGTCTTTTTAGTTCACTATAAATCTTTTAAACTTACTGTAATGTTCTGTATGTCTCACTGTAATGTGGTTAAATTGTTGTAAAGTGCTAAATCCATGGGAAACCATTAGGAGCGCTAAGTGGGAGTGGTATTGTGGGATGCTACTTTCACATTGCACTTAGTGTGACCTACGAGTCCTATTGGAGAAGATAACTTATGTGAAATCCGTAAGCTTATGTAGTTCACTGTAATGTTGAGATGGGTTTAGTATAAAATTGGGTAGTTCACTGTAAGTGTATTCTTTGGCTCAAAATGATGAATATTCTTCTTTGTGTGTTAAATTATGTTCCTTATGTTTTTTTACTTCTAAATTCATGAATGTTATAATTATTTTACATAAAAGCTTATTTCACTAAAATTTCCCTTTTACATGATTTTTGCATATGCCATACTCAGTACATTTTTTTATTCTAAACCCATACTTTTCTATACGATAAGTATAGGTTTGAAACATTTAGATGGTTTGAAGGCATTTCTTGGGAAAGTTCCTCTCAAGACAAAGTATGTCCTCATATATTCGAGGGCATAGTCCTTTTCTTAACCTCTTAGTTAAAGACATATTATGTATTTTATTTCAATGTAAAGGGGCCGTATCCCTTAGATATTATGTCGTGTCTTAAGTTGTATTGTGACGATGACATTCTATAAATATTTATGAAAGATTGTCTTTTATTGTTTATTTGTAAAACAAATTTAATTTCAGTATTACTTGTCATGTCGTATGTAATGAAACGATAGTAAAAGGGCTTGTACAAGACACCAAAGGGTCATGTACACCCCGTCACGAAACGAGGGTTCTACCTAACTTATAGGGGGTACTTTCTGGTCTTGACACGCCGTGTGAGTACGGTAAGGGAAGTAGCTCTAGTTAAAGGATGAGACAAGAGTACAAAACATGCCTTTTCCTACATGGGATATATCCAAGTTCTACCATTGGCAATTAGAATAGCCTCTTCGGAGTAGGTTAGAACTCCTATTCCATGTCTATCTATAATGGTCTATGTCGGTTATTGCCTATTCTAATCATATCGGATACCTACTTAAGTAAGTATTTGATAGCCTTTGGGAGGAGAATGTCGTATTACCTATGTTTGATGCATTTGTAAGTGTGTGTAACTCATTATAGATTGTCTTAAGGACCATTTAGGTGTGTCTAGAGAGGTTGTATGGGCGGTCTCTCTTTATCTTACTTAAGTGAGTCTTAGGATAGCTTTTAGTGAGGAGATTACATTCTAGGAAATGTCTAAATTGAAGATTAGGTACTTCATTGTAAAATGATTTAAAAATGTTCTAAATTGCTTAAATGTTATCTTATGCATTTCTAAGGTGTTACATGTTATTCTTATGATTATAATATGATATTTTAATGAAATTATACATATTTCTAATAAATGTCTGTTTTTCATGATTTCATGCATAATTCCATACTTAGTAGAAGCGTTGTACTAATTCCATACATTTTGTGATCTCTAAAGGTGTAGGGAAAGGTGAGAAGGATCGTGAAGGAGATCTTGGACTCTAGAGTTATTCAAGAAAGGTTGAAGTATGTCCTCAATTGACTTGAGGTCATATATATACATGTATTTTATTTCCTTTATCGAAGTACTGTAATAAACTAGGTATTTCTATATTTTGAAGCATGAGCCGTGTCCCAAGTTTTCTAGTGTCTAAGGTTTGATGAGATGGAATCTTTAGTATTTCCTATGATTTCTAGTGAAAGATGTTATTAAAGATATTCTACTTTTTTGTGAAAAGTTTAAATTACGCACTACTTTTCATGATGTATATGCAACGAACGATATAAAAAAGGGCTTGTACAACACCTCCGAGAGGTAAAGTACGTCAGTTGCATTCTGAGAAAGCCATATCTTGTAGGGTAGGTTTCGGGATGTGACAGACCCAATTTTGATTCTTCCTCTAGAAGGGTTAGGGTTAAAAGATGACCTTTCCTAAAAAGAGGTCCCGGTTGAGATCTGAGATCATCAAGTTAAGAAATTGAGAAATAAGGAGGTTGTCTCTGTAAAAGTTCTATTGAGGAACCACCTTGTTGAAGGAGCTATACGGCAGGCCGAGGCCGAGGCCGACATGAAGTTTCATTATCCTCACCTTTTCCTCTCTAACACTTAGACAAGTCCCAGGTTAGTAGTTCCTTATATGATTATTATCAATAATATTGGACTTATCATGTTTTTCCAATGTGTGCATATTGATGTAGAAATTCATGCTTAAGTTGAGTTCTATTTCTTTGTCATGAAATGTGTTTCTTATGGTTGGCTTTCACTTAAGTATGTGGTGTGCTGTAAGTATTCATGGAAGTTGTATTCAGCATAATTGGTTTTGTTTTGATAAGAAATATGCATGAAAATTCTTGATGTTCATATGGAACTCACATTGAAATGGAGAAGGTAGATCATCCTTATATGATATGAAAAGTTGAGATTATGTATGTGATATGTTGTGGATTAGGATCCTATGTGTTAATACTATAATTATATGTTCAAAGGAATGGAGAATCCTCCAGTGAGCTATGACTCATTTGGTATATATTCTTGTTGTTTGGGCTGCTAGTCTTGAGTTTCTTTGTCCTATAAAGGTCAAAAGGTGTCATTAGGGTACGAATGTTCCTAAGGGGGGAGAATTGACATACCCCAAAAATTCTATGAACTAGACTAGAGTTTCACAAAATGACTAATGATTAATTTTTATATAAATATGTGTAATAGACTTTTCTAAGAAGTGTTAGAACCAAAACACAATGAAAAGACCATGAAGCCGAGAAACCTGAGAAATTCAACAAGAAAACGTCTTTATGTATTGGGAAGGTTTGGGAGTGTGGTATGAAATCTTAAACTTGTAAAAAGGCTTTAAATATGTAGAATAATGTTTATAGGGTTAAAAATTCTAGGTACGACCCCCCAAAGATAGCCCGAGGGGTCCAAGAAGGGCCTCATTTTGGACCAAGCAAGCTGCCAATAGGCAGCAGCTATTGTTCTTGGAGAGAACCAGTCCGCGTCGCTGACTTAGAACACCCATGGACAAAAACATGGTCTACGAAGCGGAAATATTGCAGACTCTTCTGAATCAAAACAATTATTTTTGGAAATTTTGCGAAAGCAGCTGTCGCTACACGGACTTGTTGGGACGAAATCTAAAATTTGAATTCGAGTTTGACTTCATTAAACGGTAAATTTAAGTGAGGGGTCTTCTGGGTATTTTATGGGAGGGTCATATATGATTTTCCATTAGTTTTCCCTCACAATCACTCACTCAAATCAACATCCTAAAACAAATCCCAAAAGCTCTCCCTTCTCTTGACATTTTCTCTCTACTCATCCTCCATTGAAGAAGTTTTGACGGTTGAAGAATAAGACAAAATTCTACAAGTTTCTACTAAATTTGGTGGTTATTTTATCTTTAAGGTATGATTTATTTCACTCTTTTGATTCTTTTCCCCAAGAGGTCCCATCAAAAAGATGATTTTTAATTGTACCAAAACTAGGGTTTTTCCTCTCACATGGTGTAACACTCCGAAAGTCAATGACCTTAACCAGAGAATCACATGTTGATTAGTAACACTATATAATTCCTAAAGAAATTTTAATAAACAATTTAGGATGTTTTGGAGTCAACACATCATGAAACGTCCATGACGTCCGGATGCTAGTGTAATTTAACTAGTGAAACATCCTTACGTTTTGGGATGGTTTATATGTGTTGTATGAGGTCTAAAACATGTAAAATGACTTTAAGTCGGTAAAACCTAGTATATAGAGTGAAAAATTACAGGTTCAACCCCCCAAGGGTCACCCTAGGGCTCAATGAGAGGACCCCAAACTTGGTTTGGCAAGCTGCCAAAGTAGCAGTCAAATTACACATTGTAGAAACAAGTCCGCGTCGAGGACTTTGACGGACCTTCATAAAATGTAGAGTCTGGATTGGTGGAAGGTTGCGAACTCCATTGTCTTGAAAATTAATTTTGAAATTCATGCGGGAGCAGCTCCACGTCGCATACTTTTTCCTTGACGAAAATTTGAAAGTTGGAATTAAAGTTTCACTTCATTAAAGGGTCAACATAAGTGAGGGGCCTTTGGGGTATTACCTGTGAGGTCTATATATTGAATTTAAATAAGTTTTTCCTCATAATCATTCACTCAAACTAAATCCCCAAATAAAAACCCAAAAGCTCTCACCTCTCTTCACTTTGTCTCTCTATTTAACCTCCATTGACAAAAGAACAAAGCTTGAAGAAGAAGACAAACTTCTCAAGGATTTCACTTGAATTTCGTGGATTAATATTCATTAATGTATGTATTCTTCACTCTTGGGATTCCTTTCCTCAATAGGTCCCTTAAAATTCGATTTCTAAAACACCCAATTCCAATGGTTTTTCTATTCTAATGGGTTTACTTCTAAACTTCTAATTGATGGTTGATTATGATTAATTGTGATTGCCTATGACTAATAAATTGTATATTGTTTGGTATTTGATATTAATTGATTGAATTTCATGTAGATCATGTCCTATTCCCTAAATTCCCCAAATCTTGGTTCTTTATTGTAAATTGATTGGAATTGAAGTATGAAATGATCATTAGACTTGTTTTATCAATTCTAATTCATGTATGGATTGAATAGAGTAAGGTATTGTTGGGTTTGGATCAAATTCTTGATGAATTCATGAAGAACCCTATTTCCCCTTACCCTAGGTTATTAATTGATGTTAATTGGATAGTGATGATGCAATTGACCTAGTTCATGTGTTAAGTACTAAATAATGATGTTACTACACCTATTGTTGGATGTAATTTGTTGGTTGATGGTAATCGCATGATGATGGCTAGTGAAGGAGATTGGGATAAGTCTTGTGATCTCAATCCTTTACATTAATTATGATTATTTGTGTTTAGTAATGTAGTTGCGTTGAAGTATACCTTATGATAAGATTGCTTAGGGTTGGTATGATGTTGAATTGGAATGTCTTTAATTTTTACTTGTGATTTGTTGGCGAAGATGTAATGATATAAGGATGGTGATGATATACCCTGTCCATTATCATAATGTGATTATGTAAATGTCTTAACCTCACATATATGAATTGTAATCAAAGGACAATACTCATGCAATTACTATAGAGTTATGGTGATGATTTTCTAAGGGATAGAACGTGCGACCTAAAATAAGGTATGATTATTAATAAAGGCTTAAAGACATTTCAGAAAGGACTCTAGCTTAGCACCGAGTGAACATGTAGTTGAGGGGAGGCACATTCCCAAGGAGGGAAGGTAGGCTTCACCATGGTTCTCATGCGGTGGATAGCCTCATAGTCAAAAAAGGGCATAGAGTGATGTTTCCATGACAGCCCCCAACCTCATATACTATGTTTCCGCCATAGGAATACTAGCTAGTGGATCCACATAGATGATATTTTCATGTTTTGTACTACATTGACCTATAGAACACCTTCCATCGGTGAGAGGCTTTACCACACAGGATTCCACACTTAGCTCTTGTGGTCTATGTTGGTTATGGAATGTTTTTCCAAAAGTAAAATGCAATAATGAAGTAAACACTAACTAGGGTGACTAAAAAGGTTTCACTTAGCCTTGGTAGGGGTATAGGACTCTACCAATGCCTTGCATTAGTTTGCCTTGAGGGAAGCCTTAGGAAGTTGTTCTTATTTTTTTTGTTCTCTTAAAAAGTGACTATTATGTATATATTGACTTTACATGTTATTGATCCTATATGGTGTTAATTTCACTGATGAACATGTTGTTGGTCTATATTGTTAAAGTATAAGGAGGATTACTCTTGATACAATGTTATGTGAAGTTAGGCTTTGCTTGTGCTCCATTATTTGGTTTACTTCATTAAGTAGGGTTATGGGTCTTTACTTGGTCATTGCACTTGTAGGCTAAATGATGGGTTTATGTTAAGGGTCCTGATTATGTTATGATAGTATGCTCTCTTATATGTATTGACTTGACTGTATTTGATGATATTGGTCTTGTGTTGCATATGGTCTTGACTAAAGAGTTATGTGTTAATTGGTTAATATGGGTTCTTAGATTTGCATAAAGCTTTTCAAAGTAAATTAGCATGTTTTGAACAAATGTCCCTTTTAGCATGATTTCACTTTTTTTAATATGCATATATACATACTTAGTACAATTGTGTACTAACCCATGTGTTATGTTTACTACAAAATGTAGGGTCCGGCCGTTGAGATTATAGAAGGACTTTAAAGACTACTTGGATATTCCTCAACTTTTCGGTAGGTCCTCACCTTCCGAGAACGATGCTACCATCAAACTATAAATGTTGTGTTAGTTATAAGACTTCTAGTTCTTTCCTTTTCATTAGGAGATGATTGTTATATAAGCCTATACGAGGCTCTTATTTGTAATGAAGTATGGGTTAAGCCCAAATTGTTTTATTCGTTTTAAATGTTTCTAATATGAGACAAATTATAGACTTCCTATGAAACTATGTTCCTATTCCATGTATGTTAAATAAAAGTAGAAGCCTATGTAGTGCTTCCTATTGCGAGAAGCCTAAGTAAACTTCCTAAATATATATTTTGTATATGCGAGAGGTCTATGTAAACCTCAAGGTAGAAGAAATTAAAAAAATTTAAATTTTTTGTATTTTTTACCTATGAATTTTATGATGTAAGCTAAGAGACTAGTCTTAGTCCTCTGTGAGGACGGTGACACCGGTTACGTATAGGGGGTGCTCCCTGGATTTGACACAGAGATCATCTTTGAAAAACAAAATTATGAATCAATTATGATGAATTAATTATGTTTAATTATATCTTAAAGGTTAATTTATGTTTTCCTATAAGATTTCATTAGACCCATGTCCTTCACCCAATTTCATGAAAACCTTGAATTGATATGATGAATTATGAAGATCATGAACATATAGATTGACTACATTGTTGTTAATAATGTAATTGCTTCTTGAATTAACCTTGTTTTTGCAATTGGTTATGTATCCTTTGTAATGGAAGTATGAAGGTTCTTGGAAAGGTCAAAGAAGGTATGTTGATTGGTTCTTCTTTGATTCAATTGTGAATAAGAAGTTACTTAGATAGCAATGCTTCTATGTCTAATGTGTGGTTGTGATGTGATGCTAGGTACTTAGATAATAATGCTTCTATCTTTAATGTGTGGTTGTGATGTGATGCTAGGTATTCCTCATCCTTAACCCTAAGACATTGAATTAGACACGAATTATGTATGCATGTTATGATAGAAACATTATATGATTAAAAGTAGTTTCTCATAATTATAATAAAGTTTAAGTGAAATATTTAATAGTTGTGAATTAGTGTCTAAAGTGATAGGATTGTTATCACTTATGATAACCTATGATCTAATACAATAAGATGTTACATAGGGGTCTAGAGAAGGCTAATGTGAAGTTGTATGATGAATATATATTTACAAAAGGGAATAATTACTTTGCAGCGAAAGAGCATGTAAATGAGATGGAGGTCTCACGTTGGTAAATTCAGACTCCCACACGTGTTTCTTCTCGTTGACAAGTCCGGATTCCCAAGATATGTGTTCTCTAATGACATTGAAATCTTCAGGTTCAGCAAGTCAAGGTCTCTAGCAACAATGTACTAGACCGTTAACTATGTGTCCACATAGGACACTAGCATAGTGTATCAACCTAGATAGCTATGTACGAATGGTTGTACCTTGGGCAAGTGTTAATCCTCTCTTTTCGGTGTAGGGGTAGGACACCGGATTCCATGTCACCCATATGGTCTCATGTCGGTTATTGCACTTATTTCCCTAATGTAAAATTAAATAAATAAGTTAAGTATGTGAACTCTTATTAGGGTTGTCTTAAAGGCTACTACATAGTGTGAGGGACGGTATGTAACTTCTCTTACACATTGCACATGTGGGATCAAAGGGATGGTTATGATTATTGTTATGATTATATTGATAATCGATGAGTAGTATTGATGTATGAAGCATGTTATGAAAATATGAGAATATGGTATATGTATAAAATAGTACATAGCTTTGGATAGGGTTATGGGGCTTTATTCTTGGACTTGCACAAGTGTTGCTTAAGATTCTTGTATGTTGGGTCGACTTATGATATTCTATATATGTGTACATTTAGTTGTTTGATATTATGCATGGTTTTGACAAAATTGTGCCTTTGCTCATGAAACTTCTCACTGAAAGATGGTGGTCTACTTGCAAAGGTAGAGCCAAAACATGAACATATCATCGTAGGTGGATCCACTAGCTAATATTCCTATGGAGGCAACATATTTCATGAAGTAGGAGATATATTAGAGACCCATAGTTCAACAATTACATGGAAGCCTCTATCTCATGAGATTCATGGGGCACTACTTTCCAACTTGGGAAAGGACACCTCCCATAACTAGTTCACTCGGTGTTAAGCTAAACTCCCTTTCTGAATTACCTTTAAGTTATCATTAATCATAAATCTTATCATAGTCCATGGGATATTAACTCCTTGTATAAACATGATCAAAAGCTCTTTCGGTTAATATTAGAATTTCCTTTTATCACAATTCCTTATTTAT
Organism: Solanum pennellii; assembly: GCF_001406875.1. Taxonomy (NCBI): domain Eukaryota; kingdom Viridiplantae; phylum Streptophyta; class Magnoliopsida; order Solanales; family Solanaceae; genus Solanum; species Solanum pennellii. The sequence continues at coordinate 42,016,960 of NC_028641.1, forward strand.
AAGATTATCATATCGTAATCATAGTGTGTAAGGCATACAAGAGGACATCAAAAACTTGTGTTATTTTATCCTTACCATGATCAAACATTTAACATATTCATAGCCCAACATATAAGCATAGAAACATCATACGTACTTCAATTACATAACAACATCATTTATAGGCCAACATCAACTGAATAGAAGAATCATGACTTTAGAAGACTTACCTATTGCGTCCAAGAATCTTCATCAAGAACTTACACTGAATTCACCATAATCATCATATACAAGACCAATTCATAGCAAGGGATAAGGGAAAAGGGTTCATTTCTGAGTTCATTTAAGCTATACTTCCGATCCCCACATTTACATGACATTAGTGATAGATATAACATTATCAAATTCATTATTTAGGGAGAGAACGTGATTCAAACAAAAAACCAACATTACATATTAATAACCCAATAGATACCTACTTAATTAGCCATAGAAAATCATTATTTTTCATCAATAGTCAGAAATCTTGAGTTAAAAGAAAACCCATTTGTTGAGTAAAAACCCTTGGAATTGAATGGTTGGAGATCATGTTTGAAAGGAACTCTTGGGGAAATGAATACAATGTGTGCAAAAAGCAAATACCTTATTGATAAATTGATCCACAAATTTTGAATGAAAACCTTGGAGACTTCTTCTTCTTTCTCAACCTTTCTTTGTTCTTCAATGGTGGTTGAATAGATAGAGTTTTGACAGAGATGAGAGGGATTTGTTACTTCTAATTTGGAGTTCGTGTATATAATTTGACGCTGACCTAAAACCATTATAAATTCATCCCCTAAATACCCAAAAGACCTCTCACTTAAATGGGTCTTTTTGAAAAGTTAAATTGACTTAAAACGATGTGGACAAATTTGTGAAGTGGCTGCGCGTCGGGGTAATTTTACATTTATTTTTGAAAATCCGAGTTGAGGTAATGGACCTCGTGGAGGACCCGCATCACGAGGCACACTTTTCATTTCCTTATGCTAGTTGAGCGATGTTTAGTGCCTTCCACATCTTGGATGCTGCAAGCTGTTTTGGGCAGCTTGCTCGCCAATGTTTGGGTCAACCTCAAGGAACCTTCGGGTCGTCCTTGTTGAGTTGTTTCTGGACGTTTGGACCCTTTGTAATATATTACACCTATATTTAGTATTTTTACAAGTGTTAAAATTCATTTGACACTCCCGAACCTTCACCAAACATAGGGAAGTCTACCAGTTCAAATTAGCTAGTTTCCGGACGTTAAGGTCTTTCTTTGTTGCTTTCTCTCTAACCTTTTTTACTTGAGTTTAATATATTAATATAGGTCTGGAAACATAATTTTAAACATTATTTTTTAGAGGAAGCTCTATTGTAAGTCAAGGAACTTCCGGAGTGTTACATTTAGGAACATTCGTCCCCAAAAGGCACAAAAAACTTTTGGAAGGTAAGGATAGACTCAATACTAGCAGCCCAACAAAAAATAACATATAATCATCATTAGTCACAGCTCATAGTAGTACTTCAAAACTCCTTTCAATACATACCACAACATTTTACATAGAAACTCAATTCATCATGGACAACATATAAGAGCTCAACATTTCATAACACTTAATGAAGAATTACCTTCTCAGATTGAACATGAGCCCAAAAATATATCAAAGATTTACCATGCTATCATTCATCTCAGTATAACAACAAAACAATGAAATCTCATGAAGATATCATGCATACACATTTCATATTAGTGCAAAAGTAGAGCATGAAGGCATTTTCTATACACTCAATTTGTTACAACTTCTATCAAAACATACACCTATTTAGAGAACAAGTCAATTTCATATGTATTGCCTTATAACGAGGAATGTTTAACCTTAAGGAGTAAAATGATGAGGGTAGAGAGACTTCATGTCGGCTTCGTCCTCCCATGTTCCACCCTAAACAAGATGGTTCCTCCAGAGGATTTTTACAGAGGAAACCCCCTTGTTCCTCAACTTGATGACTAGGCGATCTAGGATCTCAATCAGAACATCTTAATATAAGAGGTTCTCATCCACCCCTAAACCTTCAATGGGAAGAATGTACACCGGGTCACCTATGCATTTCCTGATCATAAAAACATGAAACACTGGATAAACCGAAGCTATTTCTCTAGGCATTTTGAGCTCATAGGCAACTTTTCTGACACGTTGTAAAACCTCAAAAGGACCAACATACCGAGGACTTAACATCCCCTTTTTACAGAATCTCATCACCCCTTTCATATGTGCAATCATAAAATAGACGTGATCACCTATTTCAAACTCAAAATCTCTTCTCCTATTGTTGGCATAAGCTTTTTCCGACTATAGGTTGTCTTCAATCTATCCCTTATGACCCAAACATTCTATATGGCCTCATAGAAATTTCCAGACCATGGAGTGAAGAATCACCAATCTAAAACCATCTAACAGGACACCTATATCTTCTACCATAAATAGCATCAAAATGTTTCATGGAGATGCTCGAATGGTAACTATTGTTGTATGATAACTCAATCTATGTCTAGTGATCATCCCAACTTCCCGTGAAATAAATAAAATAGACTCTTAACATATCTTCTAGGGTCTGTATGGTACGTTCCACTTGACCATATATCTGAGGATGAAAAGCCGTGCTAAGTTTTACTTGATTAACTAAAACCTTTTGTAAAGATTTCCAAAAATAAGAAGTGAAATTGGCACGTCTATCCGAAATGATGGATAAAGGAATCCCATGAAGACTCACAATTTCATTAATGTAGAGTCTTGTATACTCCTCGGCCATATATGTAGACTTAACGGGGATGAAGTGGGCAGATTTGGTTAACCTATCCACAATAACCCATATTGAATCATTTTGCGTCTGAGTTCGAGGAAACCTCAAAACAAAGTCCATATTGATGTCTTCCCACTTCCAAGTAGGAACATCCATGATTTGGGTTAATCCACCCAGTTTAAGATGCTCAACTTTGACTTGTTGGCAATTTGAACACTTAGAAACAAACTACGCTATGTCTCTTTATAAACCATCCCACCAATAGACCTCCCTAAAATCATGATACATTTTGGTGTCACCCAGATGTATTGAATAACGGGAACCATGGGCTTCTTCTAGAAATCGATTTCACAAATCCTTAACATATGGTACACATAATCTCCCTTGGTACCTAAGAACACCATCCCCCCCATTGGAGAATGACTCATTGATCTTACCAAGTACTGATTCCTTCAAATGCATCAATAAAGGATCAATATGTTGCTTAGATTTAGCCTCAACAACTAATGATTACTCGGAGTTATGATGGACCATGAAACCACCATTTGGAGAATGCTCTAACTGCACACCCAAACAAGGCAAGCTATGAATATCTTTCACTAGTTCTTTCTTCTTTTCTTCCACATGAGACACACTACCCATTGTCATATGACTCAAAGCATTTGCAAGCACGTTGGGTTTGTCGGGGTGGTAAAGGAAACTCATGTCATAATATTTCAAAATTTCTAACCATCTTCTTGAAATTCAACTCTTTTTGTGTAAACACATATTGAGTACTTTTGTGTTCAGTAAACACATCAGCATGAACACCATATAAATAATATCTCCATAATTTTAAGGCAAAGACGACGGCCCCTAACAGAATGTCATGAGTTAGTAATTCTTCATACGAATTTTGAGTTGCCTAGAGGCATAAGATATCACTTTTCCTTTTTACACATCCCAAGCTCACTCGTGAAGCATCACAATACACCATAAAACCTTCATTACCCTCCCGTAAGGTCAGCACCAGAGCGGACGTAAGCTTATCTTTTAGCTCTTGAAAACCTTTTTCACAAGCTTTTGACCACTGAAACTTAACTTTATTTTGATTCAAAGATGTGAAACGAGATGCAATAGATGTAATTCCGTAATAAACCTTCTATCGTACCCAACTAGAGCTAAGAAAGTTCTTATATCGGTGGGAGTGAAAAGACTAGGCCAATTTCTGACCGCATCCGTCTTATTATCATCGACCTCTACACCCTCACTAGAGATAACATGGCCAAGAAAAGCAACTAACCTCAAGAAAAATTCACACTTACTAAATTTGGCATAAACTAGGTGTTCTTTGAGGACTTGCAATGCCAACCTCAAGTAACTCTCATGCTGACTTTCATTATTGTAGTATATAGACATATAATCAATGAGCACAATCACAAATGAGTCGAGGTAATCTCGAAAATCTCTTTTTTTAGGTCTATAAACTCTGTCGGGGCATTTTTTAAACCAAAAACCATCAATAGAAATTCATAGTGACCATATCTAGTTTGGAAAATTGTTTTGGGAACATATTCTCCTATCACCCTAAGTTGGAGATATCTTTACCTTAAATCAATCTTGTAAAGTAGCTAGCACCTTGGAGATGATCAAATAGATCATCAATCTGAGGGAGAGGATACTTGTTCTTTATGGTGACCTTATTGAGTTGACGATAATCAATGCAAATCCTAAGGGACCCATCCTTCTTCTTCGCAAACAATACAAGAGCACTCAATTGAGAAATACAAGGTTGAATGAAACCCCTTTCTAGTAAATCCTTTAGTTGGACCTTCAGCTCTTTCAATTCGGCCGGAGTCATCCGATATATAGGAAATGAAATTGGGTTCATCTCCGGTAATAAGACATTGCCAAAGTTAATTTCACATTCGGGAGGAACTCCGGGAAGATCATCATGAAAAACCTCTGAAAATTCCCTCACTATGGTGAGTGACTCAATAGAAGGAGTTTCACATTCTAGATATTTAACCGTCATGACACAGTATAGGCAACCCTTGGCTATAATCTTACAAGCCTTTAAGAAAGAAATGATTTCACCACTTGGCATAGAATTTCCCCCCTTCCACTCTAAAATGGGTTCATTTGGAAATTGAAAATCACTACCCTCGTTCTACAATCTATGGAAGAAAAACAAGCATGAAGCCAATCCATACCCAAAATGGTATAAGAATAAAACATGTTAAGTTCTACTAAGTAAACAAGAGTAACTTTATTGGGCAGCGTTACAGGAAATTTCCTATAGACTCTCTTTGCAAGTGCCGAGTCACCCATTTGGGTACAAACCAAGAAGGGTTCAATAAAAATATTGAGAAGTATATCAAACTCCCTAGGTACCAAAGGTGTAACAAAAGAAAGGGTAGCACATGGATAAAGACAGGCATAAATATCAATAGAGAAGACTTGTAACATACCAATCACAAAATCGGGAGAGCTCTCTTGTGCACCCCTAGCCTTGAGTACATTAAAACGGTTCCTTCTTGGAGCTTCAGAGGTAGGACCGCTTGATTGAGTTTGGATAGTCCCCTTTCCTTGACTTGCACATTAGGACACTCTTTCACCATATGGACACCTTTGCCACAACCATAGAAACTATTAGTTCCACCAAGGCATTTACCTACATATTTCTTACCACACTTTCTACAAGTTGGTATTTCTCTTGGCGAATCACCATTTCTCCCCGTTTGAGATTTAGAGTTAGAGACCCTATTATTGTGAGTCTTGGAATAATTGGAAGGAACTTGGTTTGAAAACCTCTTCTTGAACTTTGGCTTGTCTTGAATATCAAGCCTACTCTTAGAAGAACCACTCTCAAAATATCTTGCCTTTTTACCTTTGCTATGAAGATACATATGATCATGAAGCATAGATGCACCATATTCTTCTTCAAGGTCTTCGGACAACCTGTTACATAACGACTCATTGCATCCCAGTCTTTCAAAATCAAAGAGGAAACATATTTGTACTGCTTAATGAAATTTAAGAAGTATTCCTTAACACTCATATCTCTTTTAGCGAAGGTTGATGAACTCTTCTACCTTATCTTCCCCTTGCTCCCTTGGGAAAAATCTATCAAGAAAGGCCTTTTTGAAGATCTTCAAGTCACGAGACCTTCTCTTAAAGACCGACTATCCTTCCATTGGTTGTACCATGTCTAAGCCACATCCTTGAGTTGATAGGCAGTAAGCTCGGCCTTTTTTGTTGTACTCACCCCATAACAAACAAAATCTTATAGACTTCATCAATAAAGTCTTGGGGTCTTCATCAACATTGGATCAAAAGAACATAGGAGGATTCATCCTTCTAAAATCTCTCATACGGATAGCCATAGTACTAGAATGTTGGTTCTCTCGAGGTACAACCTACAGGTTAGCTTGTGCCTTAATGGCTTGAGCTTGAGTGGTGATGGATTGGACCATTTGGAGTATCTCCCGCATTTGTAACCTCTTCTCCCACTCTTCTCGTGGTTGTCCTTATTATGTTCATCACCTACAACCACAAGAAAATGATAAGATTCTAGAAGACACGCGGTGTCAAAACACTAAAGAAAGACATATGATTACCAAGAATAGAGAATTTTCCTAATTATCACATCGTGTCTCATTCATAATCGTGGTGGGCTTCACAACCATGAACAAGAAACTATATGAATGTGTTTTAGTTATACATTGATTCTAGGATATATAACCTCATGATCAAATATAAAGTTTGTCACGACCAGAGACCACCAGCAAGTCACGAGCGGCGCTATAGTCCTCACAGAGGAATCATACAAGCCCTTAGCATTCGTCATAACATATAATTGGTTGAAAATCGCGGAAATTAAAAAAATTTGCTTACTATGTGAAATATACTTAGACTTCCCGCTTAGCAACATGATAACAAACATACGATAGTCTAAAAACTGTCGCACATAAAACCATCTAAATAATACAAGTCTTGGACTTAGTCAATACAACGTCAATATGCCATATAGGCCTTACTAAAATAGAATTCAATAATGAAAGGAATAAAGATTTTCTCTTAAAACTACTAAAATCTTTATAAGAAAGAATAACGAAAAGATAACATCCCAAAAAATGAGGACCTACCAAAACATGGAGAAAGAGTTCGGAGCTTGTTCAGTTGACCTTCTTAATCTTCAGTCGTCGGACCCTACATTTTTAGTTATATAAAGTAAGGGGTTATTACACCATATGGACTAAGTATGCGTATATGCACCTAAACATTTAAGGACATGGATGACAAAAGACTATATCTTTAGAAAGCATGATAAGTCCTTTGAAAGCCTTTAATGCACATACAAGAGAACATATACAAAATAAGGATCACCAAAACATAGATAATGATCATACCAAAGACATATAATTATAAATTCATATTAATATTTCATGTTCATTAGTTCGTAACAACGTAACATACAAAACACTTACCAATAATTCCTTAAGTCTACGAGTGCAATGATCATGTGAAGCCCAAAACCCCCACATAATCAAGTAAATAAGATAGGAGACTATAAGTAATACTTTTCTTCATAAATCTTATATCATAAGTAGTCATTATACGTATAGAAATATATACCAAGACATATTCATCAACATATAAAACATAATATAAGAGCAACATCGAGTGGAGTCTTGTTCATTATTAGGAAGTGCACTACATTTATGAATGAGAGGCTACAAAATGTTTGGATACTCCACTTTTTCATTACTCTAAAATTCGTGAGAGATAGTTTAACTCTATTAGGTCTCTCTCCTAATACTTATATGGTGTTATAAATGATATGGCTACTTGAAGAGCATATGCTAGAAGGAATGTCACGGAGATTATTGAACAAGAAGCCCCTTCTTAAGCACCTCAAGCTCCAGTTGTCCCTTTGGCTTAACAAATGACTGATGCAGAGTTTATATTAATTTTTAAAGTGTTGGCCTAAGCCATGACGGCTCAATCTAATAGGGAGGTTGTGAGTCCCATAAACCCAAATTTGGGTACAATGAAACCTATAGAGAAGATATTCACTAGAATGAATCCTGCAGAGTTTAATAGTTTTAAGATTGAGGAAGATCCCAAGAGTTCATTAATGAGGTTTACAAGTGTTAATGATCGTAAGAGTCACGCCAGCGTGAAAGGCAGACTAGAACGCTTATCAACTTAAGGGTGTTCCTCAAATATGGTACAACTAATAGAAATAAAGGTGACCAAAGATGTGGGTCCCCTTGATTTGAAAAAGTTCAAAGTTTCAATCCTTTATAGGTTGTTTCCTATACATATGAGGGAAGCTGTAACGACCGTAAAAATGAACTAGGTTTAACTATAGCTTTGATTATGTTTTAAGGGCTGTTAACTAGTTAAATAAATGTGTATATGATTTTATAAGTCAGTTCAATTGAGTCTGAAGTCAAATGTGAAGGAACGACAAAGACGTTGGACGACTAGTCATCTATGTGTTTGTATGTTTCTATGTTGTCTGTTGTAGTTTTATGCCTTGTTTTAATGAGTTAACATGAAGGAACTTGTTATACTCAAGGATAAAGGACCCTAGTTAATGTTGTTTGAAGGTGCTTGACAAGGATCCAAACAAAACGGGACAAGCCTTAGCCAAAGAGAGAAGGTTGTTCCAAGTTGGCAGCTTACTCCCTCAAAGTTCACGGACTACTTCACGTCCAGTGGACTTGAAGACAGTACGTGAACAAGATCTTGGACATGACCTAGCATACTATGGATTTTCATGGAAATGTTGGCCACTGTCCCGAGGACCATTGGCCGTCAACTTTGCCGTGAAACACCTTCACGGACTATGAATTTGGCCGTGGTCCCTGGGCAGGCTGCCCAATTTTGGGGCAATTGAGTAAATTAATTTTAATTGTATATTGAGTGGGGTTGATTTTAATTTGTTTAAATCATTAGTATTTATAGTTTTATGTCCTATTACTAGCCTTTACGTCATTTATTTCAGTTACCCAAATAAAAAATATTCCTCTCCTAAAAATTCACTCATACTCAAGGAATAAGATGAACATGGAGTTGGGGGTTAGGATTTCGATTCATGTAGGTTTCTTATTCAAAATTATTGGTTATTATAAAAAAATAGTATGGGAGTTCTTTATCTAAGGCTTGCTATCACCTTAGATCCAATTTCAAATTGAATTCAAAGTTTATGAAAAACTCTAATTTCTATTCTAAGTCATGGGTTATTGCATGAAACGTTTCTAAATGATAACATATGATATTATTGATGTTAAATTGATGTTTTCCAATGAAAATTTCTATGAATCCTTTTACCTTCTCAAATATCTAAATTTTTCTATGAAGTGGGTCTATTGCTTATGATCTAATGATGATAGAATCGAGTTTACATTATGTTGTATTGTTGACTTCTATGGTTAGGTTTACCTAATTCCTTTATCTAATGTAGAATTGATATATAATTTCTATTTATTGGCATGGTCTACTTATGGTGGTGGTGCATATGTGTTATATATGATGATGATCATGCCCTTGTCATTATTACTATGTGAATTCTAGTAGTACCATGTTAAGCTTCACGTGAAGGTATAATGTGAAGCTGGTTATGCTAGATAATGTGGCTATGTCTAAGGTGTTATTGTAAAAGCCCGCAAATATACCCTAAAATTAAGGGACACTCTTGAGTCATCACAAGCCGTACTTGATCGTTTGGAGGTCTTGTACAAGCCTCTTATTTATCATTCATTACATAAGGTATGAAAAGTAGTACGGAATTAAAACTATTCACAACAACAATAATAAGAAACTTTTTTTTATTAAATACTAAGGAATAACTCTAATCATCACAAGCAACCATAAAAGCACATCATAAAATATCTTAGGGATACAACCCTTTACTATGGAATAAATACATAATAAGTCCTTACTATTCTTAAGGAAGAAACTAAAGAAACATAGATTATGTCCTCGAATATATGAGGACATACCGAGTCTTGAGATAGTCAACATCCCAAGATTTGCCTCCTAAAATGCCACTTTCCTCAAACCTATACATCTAGAGTTTAGAAAAGTACGGGGTTAGGACAAACATTTTACCAAGTATAATATTATGCAAAAACACATGGAAAAGAGGACATTTAGTAGAAATATATAAGTCATGCTATTTTTATATAACCTTCATGAATCAACTTATAAAGAATATATGAGTGACCATTCATCATATGAAGTAACACTCTCATAAACCTCAACATATAGTCACATTTACAATAAACCATTTGTCCCATCAACTACCCTATCCATAGTTATCCAAAGACTCACTTACGTAAGACATGAAAAGGCCGCCTATACAATCTCTTCAATATCTACCTAAGTGATACTTATGACTAACAATGACAAGCAAAGATTATTAGAACTCATCTAGTATTCAATACCAACGACACTAGAGGAAATACACATATACTTGTTCTACAATGTTGTTTAATAGAGAATGTTCTGAGAGAGATGAGAGGTATTTGTTTATTCAGATTAGGAGTGAGTGTATATGGTTTGAAACTTAGCTAAAAACATTATAATATCATCCCCTAGACTACCCAAAAGACCCCTCACTTAAATTGGTTTTTTTGTGAAGTTAAATTTACTTAAAAATGATGAGGATGAATTTGACAAGTGGCTGTGCGTCGCGGGGGAAATTTGACATTTTTTTTAAAATTCGAGTGAAGGCATGGGAACTCGTGGAGACCCTACTCCGTGAGGCACATTTTTCATTTCCTTTTCTAGTTGTTCAATGTGCAGTGCCTTCCACATGTTGGCTCCACAAGCTGCCTTGGGCAGGTTGCTCGCCAGTGTTTGGGTCCTCCTCAAGGATCCTTCGGATGGTCCTAGGAGAGTCGTTATTTTATGTTTGAACCCTTTGTACTATATTATACCTATTTAAAGTTTTATTACATGTTTTGGAATACATTTGAGGCTCCCAAACCATCACAAAAAATAGGGATGTCTACTAGTTCAAATTAGCTAGTTTTCGGATGTCAAAGTCTTTCTTTGTTGTTTTTTCTATAAACTTTTCTAATTGTCTTTAATACATTAATATCTGTCGGAAAAAATCATTTCAAATATTATTCAGTAGGCGAAGATCTAGTCTAACTCATGGAACTTCTTGAGTGTTACACACTATGAGTTCTATATGCCATGTTATTGTAAGGTCCCTCAAAATAAGTTAAGGTACCTAGAGACTCACACGTTTCTAAAAAGTTTGATAATGTTATAATTAAGTGTTTTATAGTGTTTATACTCTATTTGAAGTGTTTGGAGGTAAAATATCAAACAACGTTCGAGATGTTCTAAAGTAAGTCTTTAGACATACTAGTGTGTCCTTGTATGTTTTCTTTATTTTTAAGTGTTGTTTGAAGTTCAAAAGCACCAGAGGTGACTCTATAATTATAAAAGACATGTTTAGTTTCAAAAAATTTTAGTAGGAATCCCCGAGGATCATCCTAAGTACCCCAAGGAGGACCCAAACGATTGACAAGTAGGCTGCCCAAGACGGCATGCCGAACCAATATTTGGAGCATCCCACGCGCCGTCGCCTGGCACTGAATGTGAATATGCGTCGCGCAAGATACACAAAGCTCACTTCCTCATAGATTATTGGAGACAAGATTTAGGGCTGCCTTGGCAGCGTGCAACCACTTCCCTGATTCGGTTGCGTCGTTTCAAATTCAAGTTTGACATGTTCAAAAGTCCCAATAAGTGTAGGGGTGTTTTAGTAATTTTGGGAGTCTGTTATAGATTTTATGACCTATTTAACCCATTTTACCATGTAAAAACCCCAACACCCAATAATAAAAAAAAATCCAAAACTCTTTTTTCTTTCTAATTCTCTCAAACCTACATTGGAGGGAAAACACAAGGTTCAAGCAAAGGGCTAGATTTTCATGGTTTCCTCCCCAAATTTTCATGGGCTTGTAATGAATTAAGGTATGATGATCCTTCATCCTTACTTATCCATTTATCTAAGATGTTCCATCAACGTTTTTAAAGAAGATTCTATGATCATATTGTCTATCTTTCAATGTAGCCATTGGTTGTTTCTCAAATTGATTTCAAAAGCATGTTAATGATAAATTTATCATTAGATACTTTTTATATTTTTGTTTTAAATCTAATTTCGTGATGAACTCATGATCCTCCCAAATTCTGAAATATGATATAATGTGGGTCTTGTGATCTTGATTAGATGATGATTGAATTATTCTTATATTGTAATGAATCTTAGTTCTATATTACTTTATGTCAATTGACGATGAATTTTAGGGAATTTATCGATGGTTATCAAAGCTTGGATAATAGGTGAGTTCATCCGATTAAAAATGGCCTTGAGTGACATTGATTGGTATGGTCCACTAATGGTGGTGGTGTTTAACTTTTTGTATATATATATATATATATTTTGTGATCATGGACTTGAATAAAATTGATTTAATGTGAAGTGTAGTTATGATGATCACACAATGTGAAGTTATATGCCTAGTTGTTAATGCTAGTTCATGATCAAGGTTTCTTTGATGATGTTATGACAATTGAATAATGTTGTTAAGGTTAGGTTGGTCTACAAGTTTCTCATTGATGAAGTCTATTGATCAATGACCCCTACATATGAAACCCTATAATGTGGTGTGTCGTCTATGTGTGAAAGTGTATTATGGTCTTAAGAGGGTGGCTGCCTCAATATTATGTTGATAGACATTATATGATCAAGTTGACCAATGTACACACACTTACACCTAATGCATGACTATAGTAGGACTCAAGGTAGCTAATGAAAGGATTGTTCTAAGCTGTATCTAATATCTACTACTATGCATGTAAAATATATGTCTATGAATATGTAACTAATCTAGGATTACTTGATAGGTGTACTAGTGTTGGCAAGGGGATGGGACTTTGCCTATAAATTGCACATGTCTACCTTGATAGAATAGTTCTTAGGGTGATTACTCTAGTTACATGAATACGAATGCATGATTAAATTATCTATATGAAAGTATATGCTACGATAAAGTATGAATATGTTTAATGTCTAAAGTGTAATATGAAAGGATTTCATATATATGTATACCTATACACTTATGCATGAAGTGAAGTATATATGTTTGTGGTCTAATAGTGTCTATGTGAAAGTCTTCTCACATATATGTACACACACACATGATATGTATGAATGAAGTATATTATGATATTCTTGTAAGGTAGGGTCTCTATAAAGGTTTGCGCAATTGTTCTCTACACTAGACTATGCTTTATACGTTCTATGTTCATATGAAAGGTTTTGTCACATGAGCTAGGTTCATAAAAGGACATTGTCATCTATGACCTAGAGCTATACATATGAGGGGTTAATATCCTAAAGTCTAATTTTTATAAATTAATGTTAATAAATGCTTTTGAATAAAGGGAAGTTAGCTTAGCACCAAGTGAACTTGATGATGAGGTGTGTCCCTTCCCAATAGAAAGGTAGGTTCACCATAGTCCTCGTGAGGTGGATAACTATAATGCCCATTCGGCATAAAGAGGGTTTCCATATATACGTCCAAGTTCCATTAACTATGTTGCCTCATAGGATCTACGACATGGATCCACCTTAGATGCTAGCATGATATTCATGTCTTACCTTGGCATGTAAGATAAACTCTTTAGAGTGTGGGGCTGACACAAAATTCCATGTTTAAAACATAAGGGATGTTTATTAAGATAAGTGAGAGTAATGAACTTACCGATGCATTGGACAAGTAGCTCTTGAAGGGAGTTTTAGGAAGGTGTTGTATATGCATATGTATATGTTGATGTTACTCATGCATGGCGTTGTGTTGTTGTCTACTTGTTATGGTAATATGCAGGGCATAAGTCCTAAGGTGTCTATATATGAGGTGTTACCTTATATGCACAATGTTGATCTTGTTGACTCTATGATGAAGGTCTTACTTTGTATCTATAAAGTTGTCTATACTTGCCCTGTTGAAGTATAAAGTAAATGTTAAGCCTTGTAGTTTCCTAGTAGGATTAATAAGTATGTGTGAGGTTATGGGTCTTCACATGTACGTTGCACCTAGTAGTCTTAGATTTGGATTATGAGCAGACTATTATGATGTCTTTATGTAGTAAAGTCGAAGTATGCTATTGTTGACTATTTCCTTTTATGTTTTTGTTGGTCGTATTAACTTTTATGTTATCTTGTAATAAGTCATATATGAGGTTCATGCATTATGTTGAGATTATATGTAAAGTTTTTATTATGATGATATGTTATGCCTCTATGTATATGTATATGTGTTTGGTGTTAATGAAAATTATGTGAATGTTTCACCTTTGTGGCCTTAAGTTGATTCATGAGTGTGGCCTTAACGAGTTAGACTCAAGTCTTAAGGACCCTAGTTAATGTTGGTTGAAGGTGCTTGACAAGGAACCAAGCCAAAAGGTACAATCCTTACCTAAAGAGCCAAGGTTGTCCCAAGTTGGCATCTTACTCCCTCAAAGTTCACGGACCACTTCCCGGCCAGTGGACTTAAAAACAGTCATTGATGAAGATCTTAGACATGACATAGCATGCTGGGTACTGTAAAGTCAAAGTTGGCCAATACCTTAACGACCACGGGCCATTAACTTGGCCGTGATACACCTTCACAGACCGTGAAGGTGGCCGTGGTCCTTGGGCGCGCTTCCTAAATTTGGGGCATTTGAGTAAGCTAGTTTTAATTGTTTGATAAGTGGGATTGATTTTAATACATTTATATCATTATTTTAAATAGTTTTAAGTACTAAAAATAGTCTTTTAGTCATTTATTTCAGTTACCCAAATCAAAAACACTCCTCTCCTAAAAAATCTCTCAAACTCAAGGAAGAAGATGAAAATTGAGTTAGGGGTTAGGGTTTTGATTCTTAAATGTTTCTTATCCAAAATTGTTGGTAATTCACAATAAATGGTATGGGAGTTATTTATCTAAGGATTGCTATCACCTTAGAGCCAATTTCAAAGATAATTCAAAGTTTATGAAAAATATGAGAATTCACCAAGCTTTGTTGCTGAGATGATGCAGAATTGTACTAACAACGAGCTGGATACATTCTACTCTAAGTCATGGGTTCTTGCATAAAACGTTTTTAAATGATTAGATTTGATATTATTGATGTTAAATTGATATTTACAATGAAAATCTCTATGAACCCTTGACATTCTAAAATCTCTAAATTAGGCTACGATGTGGGTCTATTTTTTATGATCTAATGATGATAGAATTGAGTTTAGATTATGTTGTATTGTTGATTTCTATAGTTAATTATTTTTTATATTGTGAATTATTATTGATGTTTGCTATTGAAAGAGGGGAAGTTGACCTAATTCCCTTATCTAATGTAGATTGATATATAATTTCTATTGATTGGTATGGTGCTTTTATGGTGGTGGTGCATATGTATTTCATATGATGATGATCATGGTCTTGTAATTATTAATATGTGAATTTAGTAGTATCAGTTTTGGGTTCATGTGATGTTATAATGAGAAGTTGGTTATGTTAAGTAATGTGTATATGTGTAAGGTTTTATTGTACCAACTTGCAAGTACACCCTTAAATTAAGGGATACTCTTGAGTCATCACAAGGCTTACTTGATCCTTCGGAGGTCTTGTACAAGCCTCTTAATTATCATTCATTGCATAAGACATGAAAAGTAGTGGAACTAAAACTTTGAACAACAACAATAATAAGAAACTTCTTTTATTAAATACAAAGGAATAACTCTAATCATCATAAGCCAACTTAAAGACTCATCTTAAAATATCATAAGAACACGACCCTTTACTATGAAAGAAATACATAATAAGTCCTCACAATTCTCAAAGAATAAACTAAAGAAACATAGACTATGTCGTTGAATATATGAGGACATACCGAGTCTTGAGAGAGTCAACTTTCCAAGCTTTGCCTCTTAAAATTCCACTTTCCTCAACCTATACATATAGAGTATGGAAAAGTATGGGTTAGTACAGACATTATTCTAAGTAAAATATTATGAAAAAACTCATGTAAAAGAGGACATTTTAGTAGAAACAAATAAGTCATGTTATTTTTATAAGACCTACATGAATAAAATTATAAAGAATCATATAAGTCACCATGCATAATACAAAGTAACATTCTCATAAACCTCATCATAAAGTCACATTTACAATAAACCATTTGTATCATGAACTTCCCTATTCATAACTATCCTTAGTTTACCTTAAGTAAGACATGAAGTGGCAGCCCATACAATCTCTTCAATACCTACCTAAGTGATCCTTATGATTACCAAGGACAAGAAAAGTCCATTACAACTAAACAATTATTTGATACCAAGGACTCTAAAGGAAACTTTACACATACTTAGGAACTTCACTGAAGGAACCCTACTCCAAGAAAAACCCCAAGTTACACTTATTGCAATGTCAAAGTAGCATCCCATACTACTACTACAAGCTTTGTTATTCCTTCAATGGAGGATTTAGGGACAGAGAAAGTAGAGAGAGATGAGAACTTTTGAGTTTAATTTTTGCAATTTGATTTATGTGAGAGAAAAGTTACATAGAACTTACCCTTAGGATATATATAATAAACCCCTAAACTACAAAAAATATCCCTCCCTTAAATGGGTCTTATTGTGAAGTAAAATGCTTAAACTATAATTTCAACAAATATGGGAAGTAGCTCCGTGTCGCGAGGCAGATTTCTAAATTTATTTTTCACAACTTATTTGAGGAAGTGAACCTTCTGGCGTGCACATGTCGCGAGGCAAAATTTTCCAGCCTCCATGTGGGCTGCGCAAAGCCCAGCAGCCCATGAATTCTTCTTCTTCACTGTCACGCCCCGAGCTACCCCCAAGACGCGGAAACAGAACTTAGAACCACAAGTGATCCCAAGCTAACCCTGTTGGCATGATCATGATCATACTAAAGATAATAAACTGATGCGGAAACTAAATCATAATTAAATCTTAAAAGATGGGAATACCCATATTCTATAACTGAGATATTTGAACATTATGAGTTTATTACAAGGAAATATTAACTCAATACTAAGCTAAGTCTAACTATGTCTGAAATGACACTCATGACTATTGTCCTCGGAGAATAAGGACTCACGACTGAATCTGCTAAAGTAGATGCTGAGAACATGAACCTACATAACGAGAAGATGTATCGCATGTATGCATCAGGACTTGAAAGGTTCTGAGCATGTAGGATAGAGTAAAACTGAAATAAATCATAACGGAACAAGCATAATAGAAAGTATAATAATCTGACTTGATAAACTAAATTCTGAGCTAACTGGATGCAATGACCAATTTATAACATGTTGAAACTGAATACTAAATTTATTGATAAATGGTCAATGCAGAGAGTCGGAATGATCTGTGGGAGCTACTAATCACCGATAATCAAATCACATGAGCTAAATGTAGAGTTCGATGTATATTACCC
The DNA here is from genome assembly GCF_001406875.1 of Solanum pennellii. Taxonomy (NCBI): domain Eukaryota; kingdom Viridiplantae; phylum Streptophyta; class Magnoliopsida; order Solanales; family Solanaceae; genus Solanum; species Solanum pennellii. The sequence continues at coordinate 42,034,275 of NC_028641.1, forward strand.
ATCGAGGGGACCCAATATACCCCGCAAAAGGTATAAAGTCATGCTGACGTGATCTCTAAACTGATTGCCTACAGAGGGGACTTACAACGTAGTTTGCTAGTAGTTCTATGACTATTTGGGTACGCCAAACCCTAGTCCAACTCGTTATTATGCTACTCCCATGAGTTTTGTAAATTAATTAATTATTTCTGAGTTTTTATAAATATTGGATAGCTCGAAACTAAACATGCAAACTGAGAATGCAACAATTACTCTTGTAATTACGCATTTATGACTGAGGCATGCATATCTGAAGTGTCTCAAATATCTGACCTAACATGTGTAATTAAAGAACTAGAGAAATACAAAGCTAGGGTTTTGAAATTCATGCAATAAACTAAATAATAACATTATAATCTTATTTGGAACATATAACTAATAAGTTCATGAATTTCTATTGAAGTTCTATAAACCCTAGGTCTAATCATGATTATAGAATCAAGAATCTTACTAAGAACTAGAAACCCAATGGGTGAAAGGATCCCACTAGTGAAATCCTACATATCAGGTGATCAAATCCATGGGAAAATACTTAGATTTCTGGGATAGAACTGCTGGAAACTTGCTTTATTCTTGAATTAGGGTTCTTGAGTTTTTTCTCCTTTCTTGCTTCTAATTTTCTAACTTTTTATTTAATCATTTGACTTAGATATGTTTTAATTATGTTTCTAGGCTTAAACTTACTAATATATGATGATTTAGGGTCAAAACAACGTAACATAGGGTTTAAAAGGAGTGGGAAGGGTCCAAAAGACCCCTGGGAAGGTTGTTGTCGGACTGACGGCCAGGACAGACGGTCCGTCGTCTGCCCAACGCCCTATGGTTGGGTCCATCATCAGGGCCTGTTCGACAATTGTTTATAAAAAGGCATAACTTTTTACTCAGAGTTCTTATTTTAGCAAGGTCGATGGCTATGGAAGATAATTCAATTATATATCTGTGGGTAGGTTTTGGGACACCTAATTCATTTTGTTCTAAGAGTTATGACTATTTGAATTTGAGCCAACTACATTTACCCTTAACTGTCTGCAAATTTTCCACCTACGTTCAGGCCTACGGACCGTGCTTGTCATCCATAGCTCTTGTCAGTGAGTGGGTGAATGGGGGTCTCCATCGACAGTCACGCACTACGAACCGTCGTCTGACCTACGGACAATAATTCCGTCAGTCGTCCAAGACTTAACCAATTATTCTGGTCTGAAATTTTTTTGGGAATTTTTGATCCCATCGACGTTTTTGTAGCACGGACCGTGTATCAGGCTATGGACCGTCGATGCCACCATTGGTAGCACCTGCAGATTTTGCTGAAAAACTAAATTTTGGTCAGTTTTTTCTACAGCGTGTTACACTATCTCCCCCTTGGGAACATTCGTCCTCGAATGAAGACTAAACTAGCTGAAATAGAGGGAGAGAGATGTAAACCCACTACTAAACACTAAAAACTGAGTTCTCGACTGAATTGAGTTCTGAGTACATGGAATTACGCTGAAAATGCAAGAACAAACTGATGGAACATGATTCTAAAATTGAATTTACGCATGAATGATTGTAAAGTGTAGAGGAAGAATCACCTCAAGCTGGAGTGGAATCGTAAGGAAAGAGCTAAGGATACTTGTCTTTCATGGCTGCTTCTGCTTCCACAGTAGATTCCTCTATTAATTGAGTCCTTCACAAAACCTTGAGTGAAGCGATTTTTTTGTTTCTCAATTTTCTAACCTGACGTTAAAGAATCTCAACTCGTACATCGTCAAAAGAAAAGAATATTTTTCACCTCCACACTCTCTAAAGGCACTACAAAGGCTTGATCACCCACACACTTCTTCAAGAGTGATATGTGGAAGACCAGATGCACTGCTGCTAATTCTTTTTGTAACTCTAACTCATATGCCACCTTGCCAACCCTTTTCAAGATCTTGTAAGGGCCTACATATCTAGGGTTGAGCTTCCCTTTCTTCCCAAATCTCATCACCCCTTTCATTGGATAGACTTTTAGAAAAAGCCAATCATCAACTTGGAACTCTAGTTCCCTTCTCCTTACATCTTCATATTATTTTTGACGACTTTGGGCTGTCTTAAGTCTATCTCTAATGAGTTGCACTTTCTTAATAGTATAAAGGACTGAATCTAGACCTATCAAAGCTTCTTCACCTACTTCAAACCAACCAACAGGAGATCTACATGTACGCCCATAAAAAGCCTCATAAGGGGCAATCTGAATGCTTATATGGTAGCTATTATTGTAGGCAAACTCAATAAGAGGAAGGTGGTCATCCCAAAAACCTTTGAAATCTATCACACAAGCTATCAACATATCCTCTATGATCTGAATGGTACGCTCTTCCTACCCATCCGTCTGTGGTTGAAATGTTGTACTAAGGTTAACTTGAGTACCAAGACCTCTCGGAAATGACTTCTAGAAATGAGAGGTAAACTGAAGACCTCTATTTGAGATGATAGACAAAGGAACCCCAGGCAACCTCACAATTTCATTGATGTAAAGCTTCGCATAGGCCTCTGCCGAATCTGTAGTCTTGACCGTCAAAAAGCAAAAAGACTTAGTCATCCTATCAATGATCACCCAAATAGAGTCATGCTGTCTACGAGTACATGGTAATCCTGTGATGAAGTCCATATTAATAACATCCCACTTCCAAGTAGGAATATCGATCTCTTGAGTCATACCCCCTGGTTTTTGATGTTCTACCTTGACTTTCTGGCAAGTGGGGCACTTACTCACAAAATTTTCTATATCCCTCTTCATTTCATTCCACCAAATAGACTTCCCACAGATCGCGGTACATATTAGTGACACCTGGATGAATAAAATACCGAGAGTTTTGGGCTTCTGCAAGAATATGTTGTCTCAAGTCGCCCATATCAGGAACACACAATCTACCTTGGGAGCAAAGTACACCATCTCCCCCTTGGGAGAAAACCTCCACTCTCTGATTACAGACTGCCCCTTAAGTTCAACAAAAATATGATCACTATCTTGCTTTTCCTTAACCTCCACTACCAAAGAAGATTCTGCCCCATTCTGAACTGTTACACCATTGTCCGATATGCTCATAAGGTAAACTCCCAAGCGAGAAAGCCTGTGAACATCCTTCACTAGCTCCTTCCTGTTTTCCTCAACATGGACTACACTACCCATAGATAATCTTCTGAGGGCATCTGCTATTATATTCGCCTTACCGGGATAATAATTCACACTCATGTCATAAACCTTAACGAATTCAAGCCATCTTCTCTGGAGAAGATTCAACTCTTTCTGGGTGAACACAAACTGAAGGCTCTTATGGTTAGTGAACACATCTACGTGAACACCATACAAGTAGTGTCTCCATATCATGATTGCAAACACCATTGCTGCAAGCTCGAGGTCATGTGTTCGATAGTTCTTCTCATGTACTATAAGTTGTCTAGAGGCATAATTTATGGCCTTACCTCACTGCATCAACACACAAGCTACGCCAACTCTGTTTGCAACACAATAGGTCACATAACCAACTGAACCTTCTGGTAGATTCAAGACAGGAGATTTAGTAAAGCTTGTTTTAAAACTCTACAAAACATTTTTCACAATCATCTGGCAATTGAAACTTGACCATCTTCTGAGTCAACCTAGTCAATGGTGAGGCTATGGATGAAAATCCTTCCACAAACCTTCTGTAATAACCTTCTAGACCTAAGAAAGTTTTGATATCTATAGGAGAGGTAGGTCTCGGGTATTGTTCCACTGCTTCTATCTTTTGTTTATCTACTTGGATCCCTTCGCTTGATACAATGTCACCAAGGAAAGCAAACTGATTGAAACCAAAACACACATCTGCTAAACTTAGCGAATAACTGTTGATTCCTTAGAGTCTGTAGAACAATTCTGAAATGACTTGCATGTTCTTTCTCACTCCTAGAGTAAATGATGATATCATCAACAAAGACGATAATGAACAAGTCCAAATACTTTTTAAACACTCTGTTAATAAAATCCATGAAAGCTGCAGGAGCATTGGTTAGTCCGAACGACATAGCTATAAATTTATAATGATTATACAGAGTTTTGAAGGCTGTTTTCGGAATGTCACTATCTATGACTATGAGCTGATGATAACCCGATCTGAGGTCTATCTTTGTGAAATGACTAGCACCGTGAAGTTCGTCAAACAAGTCATCAATCGTGGGATGTGATACTTATTCTGTATGATGACCTTGTTCAACTGTCTATAGTCAATGCACATTTTCAGAGAACCATCTTTCTGGCCTAAAGGTAATAAACAAATTGACCCATAGGCGCTAAGCTACTACCTTTCCATTCTAAGATTCGTTCATCTGGAAAATAAAACTAACAATCCTAGTTCTACATCGAATGAGGCATAACATGAGTGTAACCAATCCATGCCTAGAATGACATCGAAATCTACCTTTTCTAACTCTACTAGATTTGCTGAGGTGACTTTTTGAGAGACTGTGATAGGGCAATTTCTGTATACCGGTCTAGACATAACTAGGTCACCGAATGGAGTAGAGATTTAGAAGGGTTCTGAGAGAGTTTCTGGACTAACACTTAATTGGACTGCTAAACTTAGTTACAAAAGACAAAGTCATGTTTGTTGTCTTTCTACTGAGCGAACCATATATGAGTCACATCCTTGCATTTGTAGGATGCCAAACTCACTTATCACTACGAGTTACTGACGTTGAACCAAATATATTCTTGACCTTATCAATGAACTTCTGTGGGTCCTTACAAATTTGTGACCCTAAAAAATTAGGCGGATTCATCCTAACAAAATCACAAACTCTACATTAAACTTCCTTATCTGGTACTAGAGAAACTCCGTTGGCATTGCGTCCATTAGAATTCCATGCCTAATCTCTATGAGAAGGAATGATCTGAAACGTAGAATGTCAAGTTTAATAGGAATAAGATAATACCTTACACACGATAAGAGTAAAAAGAAAGTGATGTTTTCCTAAAACACTTCATATCCTCCCTCTCATTAGATGTGGTGCATTTCACACCCATGAAAAGTACTCTACTTAGTGCGGCTTATTCATACACCCTGCGACTCTTGAACAAACCTGGCTCTGATACAAAGTTTTTTCATGCCTCGAGCTACCCTCGAGTCGCAGACACGTAATTTAGAACAACAAGTGATCCAAAGCTAACCATGGTGACATGATCATAAGCATACTAAAGATAATAAACTGATGTGGAAGCTGAATCATAATTAATTCTTTAAAAATAGGGAATGCCCATATTCTATAACAGAAATATTTGAACACAGTGAGTTTAATATAAAGGAAATATTAACTAATTACTAAGCTGAATCTAACTATGTTTGAAATAAGCCTCTAATCTTGACTAGAAATACTGGGAGAAGCCTCCAGCTAAATCTAACAAAAACTAAAAAAGAATGACTAAAGACTGAAATGACACTCATGACTATTGTCCTCGAAGAATGAGGACTCACCACTGAATCTGCTGAACTGGAGATTTGAAATAGATCTATACGTGATCTTGATGCTGAGAACCTAAACCTACATCACAAGAAGATGTAGTGCACGTATGTCTCAGTACTTGAAAGGTGATGAGCATGTAGGATAGAGTAAAACTGAAATAAAACTAAACTGAATAAGCATAATAGCATGTTTAATAATCTAACATGATAATCTGAATTCTGAGCTAACTAGATGCAATGAACAATTTATAACATGCTAAAACTGAACATTGAATATACTGATAAATGGTTAATGCATAGAGTCTAACTGATCTGTGGGAGCTACTAATAACCGATGATAAAACCACATGAGCTAAATGTAGAGTCCAATGTATACGCCCCATCCAGAGGATCCTATATACCCTTCCAAAGGTATAAAGGCATGCTGGCGTGAACACTAAACTTATTGCCCACAGAGAGGACTTACAACCTACTTGGCTAGTAGTTCTGAGACTATTTGGGTACGCTGAGCACTAGTACAACTAGGTATTATGCTACTCCCATGAATTCTGTAAATTAATTGATTATGTTTGATTTTTTGTAAATACTGGATAGCTCAAAACTGAAAATGCAAACGGAGAAAGCAACAATAAATCTTGTAATTATGCATTTATGATTGAGGCATGTATATTTAATGTGTCTGAAATATCTGATCTAGCATGTGTAATTCAAGAACTAGAGAAATACAAAGCTAGGGTTATAAAATTCACGCCATAAACTGCGTAATAACATCATAATTTGATTTGGAACATACAACTAATAAGTTTATGAAGTTCTTTTAAAGTTCTAGAAACCCTAGGTCTAATTATGATAATAAAATCAAGAATCATACTGAAAACTAGGGACCCAATGGGTGAAAGGAACCGACTAATGAAATCCCACATACCTTTGTGATGAAATCTACAGAAAAATACTTAGATTTCTGGGTTGGAACTGCTTGAAACATTCTTCGTTCTTGAACTTGGTTTCTTGCGCTTTTTCTCCTTTCTTGCTTTTAATTTTTTTAACTTTTGATTTAATGATTTAACTTAGATATGTTCTGATTATGTTTCTAGGATTAAATTGACTAATATATGATGATTTATGGTTAAAACGACATAACTTAGGGTTTAAACAGAGTGCAAAAGGTCCAAAAGACCCATGGGAAAGTTGTTGTTTGACCAAACGACGTCCAGGACTGACGGTTCGTCATCTTCCCGACGCCCCATTGTTGGTTCCGTCGTCAGGGCCTGTTCGGCAAGCCTTTACTAAAATGGGAATTACTTTTTACTTGGAGATCTGATTTTAGCAAGGTCAGTGGATATGGAAAGATAATTAAATTATCTATCTGTGGGAAGGTAATGAGACACCTAATTCGTTTTGTACTAATAGTTATGACCATTTGAAGTTGACCCTACTGTATTTCCTCGTAACTGTCAACAAATTTCCACCTACGGTCAGGCCTACGGACCGTAGGTCAACCTACAGACTGTGCTGGTCATCCATAGCTCTTATTAGTTAGTGGGTGAATGGGGCTCTTGATCGACGGTAACGAACTACGTACCATTGTCTCACCTAGGGACCGTAAGTCCGTCCTTCGTCCAAGACTTAACCAATTTTTCAGGGATGAATTTATTTTAGGAGTTTATGATCCCATCAACTATTGTGCAGGACGGATCGTGGTTCAGGCAATGGTCTATCGATGCCACTGTTGGTAGAACCTTTATATATTTCTAAAAACTAATTTTTGGTCTGTTTTTGCTCCGGGGTGTTACATTCGCAAGCTTCTTTGCTGCCCATGTTGGGGTCCTTCTCAAGGACCCTTCGAGTTTTACTTGGGGTGTTGTTATTGAACCTTTAGACCATGTATACTACATTTTACCTATTCAAAGTCTTTGTACAAGTTTTAGACTTCATTTGACCCTCTCAATCCTTCACCAAACATAGAGACGTAAACTAGATCAATTTTGGACGTTCCTTTACGCCTTGTTTCTAAAACTTCCTAAATGGTTGATAGACATTATTTTAGGCTTAGGAACATTTTTGTATGGTTTATTTCATCATGTGATGTTCTAGCTTAGGTCATGAACTTTTGGAGTATTACAGTTTAATCTAGGTCTAGGAGTATAAACTAACGTAAAATTCCCTAAAGACACTAAGCCAATTGTTCAAGGTTCATAAAATACTTGGGATAAATTTAAAAAAACACCCCAAGTTAGTCCAAATACTTGACAGATTTATAGTTACCAATCGACGGACCTTAGCAACGGGGCATCATTTGATCGATGACCTATACTTCTAGGTCATCATTTGATTCAGTGCCTTCTTCTTGAGTGAAATGATGGACTTAGATATAGGTTAGTCGGAGTAGCATGCGACCATATTTAAGAATGTCATAAGAACTATCCTAATAGACCTTGATTGACAGCCGTAGTGGACCCATTCTCAACAAATGGTATTATGAGTTGGTAGAGCTTAGTGATGGTACGTTCTCTAATACACCTATGTGAATGAACGACTCTATGAGAAAAAAGACATAGAACTGAGTGTATATTTTTGTGGTAGTAGGACTACTTTAGATGAGAGTAGAGTACAAAGTAGCCTTTGATATCCCTTAACCATATTTTTACATGGGATGTGTCCTAGTTCTACCCTTGGAAAGTAGAAAACCCTCCATGGGCAAGGGTAGACAGTAGATTCCATACCTAACGAGTATGGTCCATGTCGGTTCATGCCAATTCTCATCATGTGGTATCTGCACCCTAGTATCGGATAGGTTTTACAACGTGCAGGTAGTAGAATGAGATGCTATTTACACATGGTACGAGTAGGCCTGGAAGATTCTAGAATGAGTTTCCTAGGTCTTCAAAGACCATTATGTGAAGTCCCCTAAATGTATGTTTGACTTCTAAATGACTTAAGTAATGAATATTGTCTTAGTTAAAACATGTTGAATAGAAAGGTTCTTATCTAAGGTAGCTTTTAGAAACACTTAGTGATCTTGAAGAGGGTGAATGGGCGGTCTCTTCACGTCTTACTTAGGTGGGTCTTAAAGTAACCTTAGTTATGGAGTTTAAATGATGAAAGAGATTATTTGATTAATATGGCTATGTCTTATGTTATACATTGATGTTATTTCAAATGACATCATATGTGATTTTGACTTGTATTATGACTCTTAAAGTCTTATGATGAATGTTTTTATCGAAATGCCATGAAAGAATGTTTCTATTCTAAATGTCCCTTGTGCATTGTTTTTTGCATGACTTCCATACTTAGTGCATTAAAATTCTAACCCCTTCTTTTCCATTTTTTTCTAAAGTGTAGTGATTGGAGTTCTCTATATCCCATGGGTGATGGATTTGTTTCTAAGTGTTGAAGATTAAGCTTTGGTGAGTCTTCATAGTTTTGAGGACAAGACACACATATTCCTTTTATGTCTTTAGTCTTTGTTTTTATGTCTTGTATGGGCTTGGTCCTAATGGTATACATTCAAAAGATTAAATGGTTTAACGAGACATTGTAAAAGTAGATGTTTTTAAAAAAGTATTATGTTTGCTTATCAATGGAAGTATTCTTCGTGTCTGAAGAATTTTTTTAAATTCTCACTTATTTTTATTATATTATGTAATGAATGATCCATATGGCTTGCATGATACCTATGAGGGGTGGGTTACGGAGATAACTTCTAGGGGGTGCTTCCGGGTTCTTACAAAGGCAGTGGTGCTAAAATTAATCAACCCTCATAAAGAAAGTATAAGTGTGAAGGAATATGCTTTAAAGTTCACACAATTGTGTAAATATACTCCTTCTATGGTTTCCAATCCTAGGGCATATATGAGGAAGTTCATTTTTAGTGTATACGAAATGGTTGTTAAAGAATATCGAACATCATGCTTGTTAAGGATATGGATATTTATCATCTCGTAGTTTATATTGAGAAAATAGAAGAGAATAAACTTAAGGAAAAGTCTGGGTAGGTGAAGAAAGCAAGAAACGGTGATGGTAATTTCCCCCATTAAAGGTTTGATTTACATGTCTGTCCTAAGTTTCGACAAATGCTTTTCGGTCAAGGTTCCTCCAATTCTCCCTCTATTGTAAATAAAGATAGGGGGAAAACCCTAATCCTCAATGAGGAAATTGTAGGTCTCTGATGCCTACTTGTACTAAGTGTGGAAGGAAGCATGAGGGCAAATATCTAGCGGGTTCCAATTCTTGTTTTGTTTGTTGTATGATTGACCACAAGATAAGATATTGTCCTTTAGTCTCTATGTATAAGGGAGATATTGTAGATAAAATCAACCCAATCCTTCATCTAATCCTAGGGGTTTGGGTTCAAATCCTCCCAAGCAAAGCAAATTATATGCACTTCAGACTTGTGGCAAGAAAGAGGGTTTTCCTGATGTGGTTATCGATACTTCTAACTTGATTGTTATGATATACTTGGTCACGGTTCTACGACGTAATCACATCGGGGAGCACCCCCTAGACGCAACCATCGTCGTCGTCCTCTATGAAGACCTAGAGTAGCCTTAGCATTCGTCATTACATGCCATAGGCTAAAAACGCGAAAAAATTAAAACATTTCACTTATGCATAGTGAGGTTTACATAGACCTCTTCCATAGGAAGCGTACTTAAGTTACTCTTATAAACAACATAAACAATATACATAAGATAGTCTAATAAGATGGTCTCACATTAAACCATCTAAATGAGTACAATATTTGGACATAGCCATTAAAACATCAATATGCCATATAGGCTTACAACTCAAACGATAAAGGAAAGAACAATGTAACTAGACAATGCTATTACAACTCTAGAAAAGGCATAATCCTCGAACATGAGGACCTACCAACACTTGGAAGAAAAGAGTCCCAGACTTCTTCAATCGGCCTACTAGAAACTCAACGGTCGGAACCTGCACATTTGTTGAAAACATAGAAATATGGGTTAGTACAACTACTTGTAATAAGTATGGGTAAATTAACATAAAACATTTTAAAGCATGCCTAAGAGGGACCATTACTTTAAAAAAACATTCTAAGTCATTTGAAAGCCTTTCATGCACATATAAGATAGCATATACAATATAAGGACCACAATAACATAAGACATGTTCATACCCAAAGAAAATATCAACATAAAGCCATATCAACATTTCATGTTCAATAGATCATATCAACATAACAGACAAAAACCTTACCAACAATTCCATCCCAAGACTATAAGTGCAATGCTCATGAAAAGCCCCATAACCTTCCTTAATTAAGTAAACAAGATAGGAGATCATTTAGAAATGATTTGGTCGATATAACATCTATCATCATTGGTAGTCATCACTACATATAGCAATTTAGACAAACATCATGTTCATAAATATATACAACATTATATAAGAGTATCATTATAAAAATTTAACATCATACATATCCTATTACATAACATCACAATTCATAAGACCATCTCCTAGGACTCCCTTTAGAGTTAACTTGTTCATTGTCTAGGTAGAGTCCCATACCCATAACCATACTAAGTAAACCCCTCAAGTCATCCTAATCGATGTCTATGTTCCTCTACATTTAGTCATTCATTTTACTTTAAAAAACAATTGTCTTAACCTATATAGACAACATGAGATAAATGTGGAATACAGTGTCATAAAACCCTATACTGAAAGAAGGTGGTCTACTTGCCAAGATTAAACCAAAACATGAACATAGAATTCTAGGAGGATCCACTAGCTAGTGTTCCTATGGAGGTAATATATTTCAAGAAGCAGGAGATATATCTTGAACCCTCTACATGCAAATTAACATTGGAGTCCTCACCTCATGAGAAATCATCGGGTGAATCTCCATCAAATGGAAGTCAACACCTTATGAGGTGGCATAGAGGAGTCAACACCTCATGTGGAACCATTGGGTTAATCTTGTCACATCCAAAAATCACACCTTAGAAGATATGGCATTCTCGGAATGCAACCGGAATAATTGAAATCTGAGAGGTCTTGTACAAGCCCTTCCGTATCGTTCATTGCATATAAACAGATGAAACGTAGTGCGAAATTAAATTTTTTTATAAACATTTTATATATCTTTTAAAATTCTTTCATATTAACTAATAAGAAATACTAACTCTCATTTCATCAAATCTTAGACACGAGAATAATTTGGGACACGGCCCATACAATACTAATATAGAAAGTACTTAGTCTATTACAATATATTGACACAAAAGACATGTATATATGCCCTCTAATAATTTAAGGGCATACTTCAAATTTTCTTGAATGACTATAGAATCAAGATATCCTTCATGACACTTCTCACCTTTCATGTACACCTTTAGAGATAACAAAATGTATGAAATTAGTACAAATACATGAACTAAGTATGACATATTGTATGAAATCATAAAAATGGATATTTATTAGAGATATGGATCTTTTTAATTTGAATATCGTAATATAATAATAAGAACAACATTTAACACCTTAGAAACAAATATGAATTTGATTAATCAAATTCAAACATTCATAGAAAACTTTACAGTGAACAATGTCACTTTACAGTGACTATTCCTTAACAACACTAGATATGTAGTTAGTCATTTAAAATGCTTTCTTAACTTATGTCATTACATTAATTAGTTCATTTTAGACTCATTCATCACATAAGGACATTCAAGTAATGGTCTTGGACAAGACCTAGGGACTTTAACTAACACCTTCATCTCCTATTGTGCAATGTCTAGATAGATTCCCATACCACCACCTAAACTTCATAGAACTTCTCTAATTCTATTAGGTATCTTATACGATGAGAATAGGCAATAACCAACATACACCATGACAGATAGAGATGGAATCCGGAGTTCTAACCTACTCCGATGAGGGTGTTCCTTTTGTAAAGGGTAGAACTAGGAAACATCCCATGTAGGCACATGGTTAAGGAATATGAAGGGCTTTTATGCCCTGTAGTCTCATTCTCAAGTAGAGCTACATTGTACTTTAGTCTCCTTCTAAAGTAGAGCTAGTTCCCATAACACACTCACTCTGTGCTACCCTTTGTTCTCATAGAGTAATTGACATTTAAAGGATCACATGAAAATGTTGCTTGTCTAGTTCATAACCCAATCAAATTCACCCTTCCAAAGAGGTCCACTACGGCTACCTTTCAATGGCGACTAACATAGCTCATCACAAATTTCCTAAGGATGATATGATTTTGTTCCAGCCAATCTACCCTAATTCCATCATCCTCTCCATGAAGGTTACCATTATGGCTCTTCGACTGCATCATTCATAACCTTACCACTAGGTTTAAGGTTCCACGTACATGACCTTCTTAACTTCATATAAGGTCTCACATTTCATTCATTCTTACATGACAAGGGTCCACTATGCCTACCTAGTCAAGACTTCTCATATTCACATATCATCAATACATGTATCAAGTAAGGGACACAAGTCTACCAAGAAAAACAAAACATACTTAACCTTATCGCATATAACATATCATTCTTTGAAGAACTTAGGAATGACCCTTCATCTTTATGTCATCCTATACATTATGATTTCATCATCAATGTATCCTTCACAACTCCTATGGACAAGTAGGAACAATCATGCATCAACATGTAAGACTAGACATATAAGAACATAGTCATAGTCTAACATGATCGTCTAATATACATAGAAAGAATACATCCTTTAACATTACTTCAAATGTAGGTAGATATTCTCATACTTCACATAAATCAACTTCAGAAGTGCCGACAAGGCAATAATCATCGTAATACGTAAAGTAACATTGACAAGGCCACATCAATTGCAAGTAATACACTTAAGACCCCCACCATAAGTGGACCATACTAATCACAACATAATTTAATTCTAATTAACATAAAATAAAGAGAAATAGGGAAGCATACCACCAATCCATTCTCGACACTTGAATCAAATGTCAAACCATCAAATTTTATACCATAAGGCCCTTACCCATGGCCATAACCAATAATTCAATATAAAAACTATGATTCTCAATGAAACTAAGTCAATTCAATATAGATTAATCAATCTAATAGAACCGACATATCAATTAAATACAATTTTTACATCAATAAATAGCCTATAGAAAACTACACTCATAAGCATTAGATCAATATCACTTAACCCATAAAGTAGTAAAAAATTAGGGTTCATAAATTACATGGGTTCTTAGGTTAATTGTGCTAAAATCATCTTATTAACTAAAATTCAATCTATGTACTATGCTTTAAAACCTTTAACGTAGAACCCATGGATAGATCATGAAATTGGAAAATTCATCTTTGAAATCTTTAGAAAACTTCTTTGAAAGTTGGGATCCTTGATGAATACAGTTTCAAGTATCCAAAATCGTAACTCAATAAAGCTAATCCTCAAATTTGATGAAGTATCCCCACTCAATTCTCCAATCCAAGCCCTTTCTTGACTTTTTGCTCAAATAGAGTTCTAGAGATTTCTAAGGAAATTTGAGTTTTTATTTTGAAGAATAAAATATTCTAAGTGTTTTAGTGTTATAAAATCATTTCAAATACCCAAAATACCCCTATGTGAACTCCCTTTGTATTAGTTGGACGTAGTAAATTCACCGCTTGACTTAACATTCGGTGCGGAGAGACAACCCTCAAAGATGGTTGGCTATCGATGGCCCGTCCCTTAACCAACGGACAGTCATGGTTGTCTGTTGTTTGGGAATTGATGCTGGTATTTATCTTGTCCTCTCTCACTCTTAAGTGTACACCCACATTTACTCACCTACGGGACATCGATTGCCTCCATAGGTTGGGCTGGTTTTTTTATAGTTTGGGCACTCTTGAAGGGTCCTTTTTCAAGGAACCTTGGATGGTCCTTGGGGATGGAATATGTTTGTATACGAGTTTAGGAACTCTCACATGAATTTCATCAAAAACAAATATGTAAAACTCAACGAAATATGCCAAGACAGAAAAAGTCATTTCAAGGAAAACCTTTCGAACGTCATGGACTTTCTTAGACATTTGACCTTCAAACTTCACGAAACTTGATAGACTGCCTACAAAAACTATAATAACTCATATATTGACCTCATTAACACAAGAAACACAAAATTAGGAACATTACCATATATGAGACACATAGTGACTTAGTTGTCGAACGTCTTTGTCATGCCTTGACGTTTGACTTCCATTGCACATAAGACTCTAGACACTAACTCAATATAATATTATAGACCATTTTATGACCTTATACCATAATTACAACCATGTTAGGCTCTATATTTACCTAAGAAATTTGAGGGGTGTTATAAATCTCCCTCTAAAGGGAGTGAACACCTCTCATTGTCAAGTTTACTCGGTGCTAAGCTAAAGTCCCCTTTTGAAATTTCTTGAAACCTTTCTTAATCATCATATCTTAGTATAGTCCATAGGATAATAACCCCTTGTATATTCATATTCATTAGATCATTAAGTAATGAATGAGAAATTTCATTCATAAGAACCCTTCATGTATGAGATCAACATATAACATTCACATCATAGTAAGGCACATAAGTGAAATCCATAAACAACCTTATATCATCATACCTTAATCATCATATAATAATTTATATAGTAAAACATTTCAATTACATTCATCATACCATTACTTAATGATGTCACATGTAATACTTCAATTGAACTTCATCATCAAGAATATGAAATCACAATTTAAGTAAAGGATTCAAGTTTGACGACCCAAAGTACCCCCTAGAAGTTATGACACTCTTGAGTTTATACATGGCGTACTTGACCTCTTGGAGGCCTGGTACAAGCCATTGGACATCATTCATTGCTTACAAATATGAAAAGTAGTGCATAATTAAAAATTCTCACACAAGAATATCTTAAAATATCTTTCATCTAAAATAAATAGCAATCTCTAAGTCTCATTATACACCATACTTAGATTTTAATAAATACTTTGGACACGGGCCATACAATTGAAATTTAACAATCTAATATATATTACAGTACTTTGAAATAAAAACTCTAATTATCATTATGGCCTCGAGTAAAGTGAGGACATACTTCAACTATGCTTGAACAATAAAAAGATTCCATGCTTGCTTCAACGACATATCTCACCTGCTAACCACACCTTTAGAGATATATAAAAGTAAGGAGTTAGTAAAAATACATGTACAGAGTATGGCTTAATACATAAAATCATGAGAAACGGATATTTGTGGAAATTTGCTTTTTTTTTTTGAATAAAACATCATGTTAAAAATATATGAACCACATTTAAGCACCAAACATCGCAAATTGAACACAATACAAGTCACATGCAATTTATAAAAATTTAGTAAATATTACGGTGAGCTTACAGTGAACTTTACTGTAACTTCACTGTTAATTAATTAATTACAATATATCATCAATAACACCTACCAATCACACAACCATGAGATCCTCCTACCAAAGGTGATTCTAAGGCTCACTTGCGTGAGTTATGAAGCGACCGCCCATACAATTTCATCGCACACACTTAAGAGATCCTTTATACTACCTAGAATAAGATTATTCTTACTAGAACAAAATATATATAATATGACATTCTCCTCCCAAATATTATCAAAAGACATTCTTAAGTATTTCAAGAAGAGAACGCCTATACACCCTATCAAAGACTACCTAAATAATTCTCAAAACTACCTAAGTTTAGATCATGTCTTATTTATCAGGCAGCTTCCTTATCTAGAGACATTCTTAACACTTCCATAGGTAAGCCATGAAGAGACCATCCTTTATTCTACCTTCACAACTTAACTAGGAAACCCTTATACACCTCTAGATAAGTACTTATTCATTAACATGCTTTCTAACTTAATACATTATCTACATTAGTTCATTTATGAAACTTTCAACATATAAGGATATTCAAGTAATGGTCTTGGAAAAGACGTAGGAAACTCACACGCTAAGATCTTCAAATTCTAATCGTGCAATGACTAAATAGCGTCCCATTCCACTAGCTAAACTTCATAGTATTTATCCAACACTAGTATGTTTCCCACATGATTAGAATAGGCAATAACCGACATAGACCATTGTATCTAACAAAGGAATCCGTAGTTGTAACCTACTCCGACGGAGGGTGTTCTACTTGCCAATGGTAGATATTGGGCACATCCCATGTAGGAACATGGTTTGGGAGTATCAAGGGTTCCTTCGTACTCTAGCTATCTATTTATCTAGAGCTACTGCAAAACCATGCTCACTCAATGCTAGCCTTTGTTCTCATAGAGTAATTCACATAAAGGATCACATGAAGAGGTTCGATATCTAGTTCATAACCCAATCACATTCACCTTTTAAAGAGGTCCCCTACGATTGCGTTACAAAGGTTAAGAGGATATCTCAATGATTTTCAGAAGAATGATTTCATGCCGTTCATGCCAACCAACCTTAAGTCCACCATTTACACAAGAAGGATAAAATTACGGCTTTCAACAACAAAGAATTCATAACCTTACATCCAGGATGAAGACTCCACATAAAGGACCTTCTTAGCAATGTTCAAGGTCACATGTCAATCACACATACAAGACTAATAGGTCTTAACATACTAATTCAAGAAGTCATATTGACATTACACATGTATTAAGTAAGGTACACAAGTCTACCAAACAAGACACGCACATACTTCACATATAGCATGCTATTTAAAAGCACATAGGTATAACCAACATCATATATATGTCACCCTATTCACTACTATAATATAATAAATATAACCATCGTAAGACTCACATATCAAAGTAGGAAGATGTCACATTCTGGAATACCCCCCTATATGTAACCGGCTGTAGCGTCCTCTTTGAGGACCAAGACTAGCCTCTTAGCTTATACCATTACATTCACAGGTTGAAATTAGAGGAAATTTAAATATTTTCATTACTTTTACATTGATTTTTACATAGACCTCTACGGACACAGAATATATATATATATATATATATATATATATATATCAAATATACATAGACCCTTTGTATAGGAAAATTACTTAGTCTTCTACTTTATTGCACATAAATATAAAGAACATAACGTAGTCTCAAATAGTCGTCTCATCTCATAACAATCTAATCAGAGTATATCAAATGTGTCCTATTCCATACATAAATGAAACAAGACCACATTTAGGTCATAAAATGTTCAATATCCAAATAAAAAAGAAAGAACATAAGAATCTTAAAACTAAAGCAACATCATAAGCTTGATAGTGGCATTGCCCTCGGAAAGTGAGGACCTACTCAACTTGGATGATAAAGAATTCCATGTCTTATTCAAAGATGTCTCCAAAAGTCCTTCAATGACCGGAACCTAAAATTTTGAGGAAAAGGAAGAATGAGGTTTGTACACCACTTGTACTAAGTATTAGAGCATATGCACACATATCATGAAAACATTCTAAAAGAGGACATTTAATTAAGTACGCATTTTACTTTGAAAAACTATATGCACATTTAAAAAGACCATACAAAATCAATAAGACATATTCATTAAGTCATAGGTATGTACATCACAAGACCAACAACATTAAATCTAGTCAAGTCAACATGCATATCATGTAATTTAATACATAATCAAGTAACTCTATTATCAAGTCATAAATAACAACAAACATGAATAGCAGTTAATTATAAAATGGCCAAAGCAAGACAATTACCCAAAACCCCTATCAAGTTAACAAGTGCAATAACCAAGCAAAGTGTAACACCCTAAAAAAACTAAGGTGAACAAGAGCTTAGAGATTTTTTATTGATTTAATTTTGTTAGAAAATGAGTTATATTTGTGTCGTTATGCAGTGTGTGAAGTTTTGTTAAGTTTGGAGGTGAACGTCTAAAAACTTCCATGACGTTCAGAAGGTGTGTCTTAGAAATTGCTTGCGTGTCTTCAAGTGTTTGAGTGAGTTTTACGTATTCATGTTTCTTGAAATTGGTGTGGAATATTCCTATGACCTATAATACTATTTTTAGAGGTTTTGTGTTTGGTAATGACCCCACCTAGTACCCACAATGTCCCTAGAGAAGGGTCCAAGACACAAGTCCAAAACTGCCTGACACTGTCCACCAACGGGAACAGTCGAGGACAGTTGACCAATCGACGGCTCGTCGACTTTTTACGTTGATTGTACCTTCATGTCTGCAGTTGTTGAGGTTTTCAGACCCAACCAACGAGCCCTCACCAAAAGGGCATCATTTGACACTCGGTCCGTTGGTTGAGAGTCGTTGATGCTGCCTGCAAAAGTTTTCTCACCTGCTGCCTTGACTTGGGGTATTTTGTAAATTCACCCGAAGTCTTTTATGAATCTAGGATGATAATTTTAGGTTTTAAATGTTATATTAGATATGTTTTAAGTCCTAGACCTAGACAAGAATCCTCACCTCAAATATTGAAACTCTCCCTCGAAATAAAACGCTCTCAAAGTCACCATTGGAGCTAAGACTCAAGGAGGGCAAGGAGAGCTGGTTTGTACGTGTTGATTCATCAAAATGATTGTGTTTTTTCTTATATTTTAGGTATTGTATCCATCCTTGAACCCTCTTCCATTCAAGGAGTCCTTTCTAAAAGATTTCAAATAGGGTTTTCAAACTCTACTTTCTTCTACCTTTGATTCTAAGCTTGGGTCTTCTTGTAAAAGTTTTTTAATGACTCAAAAGTTTTTTCTTCTAGTATTAAATGAAGATTTTAATGTCAAAACCCTAATGAACTCATGTTTATGCATATTTCAAACTTTTAGCTTAAGAAATTGGTTAAATGAACATGTTTGGGTAGGTAATGAACTTTTCTTTCCTTCTGTTGTTATTATGATTTAGATACTTGACTAAGGGACTTATTATGATGAAATATCTAGAAATTGGTTATAGGTTGTGATGTCTTGGTTAAATGGTCAGTTGCTTATATTGGATAATTTTTATTATAAATTGCTCTTGAGTTGTATGGTCCACCTTGTTGGTGGCGGTGTTTCCATGATGCATTTGGATATATTTGGTGTGTATTATGAGTATGTATTTTATGTCCTAATGTGTTAAATGAGGTGATAATGACAAAGGTTCTATTATTGTGTATGGTGGAGCTGGAATAGATGTTGTGCTTATATTATGCCTAAATGAAGTATATGATTATATTAAGCATGTGAAGTGAGTAATTTGAGGAATGAAGGTCTAAAGCATGTATATGAGTTAATATAAATGATATGACGCTTTTATACAAGGTGTGATCACATGTACACACACATACTTAAATAAACGAATGAATCAATGTAAAGTAAAAAGGATTGTTTGGGGTGAACACTCTTTGTGAGTTGAGATGAAGTGTTTAGAAGCAACCTCACTATATCCTACGTGCTTTCTAAATTAGGTTGGAGGTTGAATGCCCTTCGTGAGTTGAGATGTTGTGTTCACTAGTTATCCTTAACCTATAGTTTATAATGTTTAGAATTCGTGGGGGTTATGCGTAACACCGAGAAGATATGAATAAGAGGTGGTTACACTTCATGTGTCTAGATATTGTATTCCAATTCACCTGTTGAGATGAGTACTCCTCGTTAGTAGATAATTAGTTTCTTCGTAGCAATCTCCTTATCCCTTAACTATGCGCCCACATAGGTGTAGCTATTTGGCAAGCCATGTAAAATCTAAGAGAATGACATTACTCTAGGCAAGTAAGGATCCCTTATATGATAGGGGTTAATGCTGGGATTCCATGTCTAGCTCTCATGGTCTATGTCGGTTAAGCTAACTCCGAGAAAAATAATGAAAACAATGAGTTTAATTCAATGGAAATATTACTCAATACTAAGTTGATTCTATCTATGTTTTAAATAGGACTCTAAATTGGACTATAAATATTGGGACAAGCCCAGCTAAATCTAGCAAAAACTAAAACTAAATGATTAGAGACTAAAATAACACTCATGAATGTTGTCCTCGGAGAATGAATCACTACTCAATCTGCTGAACAGGAGATCGGAAATTAATCTATGCGTGATCTGGATGCTAAGAACCTGAACCTACATCAGGAGACGATGTAGCGCACGTATGCGTCATTACCTAAAAGGTACTGAGCATGTAGAATAGATTAGACTTTAAATAAGACATAACTGAACAAGCAAAAAAACAAGTATAGTAATCCAAACATAATATCAAGAATTACTGAGCTAACTGAACGCAATGACCAATTTATAACATGCAGAAACTAAATACTGAATATACTGATAAATGGTCAATGCAGAGAGTCTGACTGATTTGTGGGAGCTACTAATAGCCGATTATAAAACCATATGAGCTCAATATGGAGTACGATGTATCCGCCACATCGAGAGGACCCAATATACCCTGCCAAAGGTATAAAGACATGTTGGCGTGATCACTAAACTGATTGCCCATAGAGGGGACTTACGACTTACTTGTCCAATAGTTTTAGAACAAATATGGCACGT
This sequence comes from Solanum pennellii, assembly GCF_001406875.1. Taxonomy (NCBI): domain Eukaryota; kingdom Viridiplantae; phylum Streptophyta; class Magnoliopsida; order Solanales; family Solanaceae; genus Solanum; species Solanum pennellii. The sequence continues at coordinate 42,055,311 of NC_028641.1, forward strand.
TGAGCCTAGTCCAACTCGGTATTATGCTACTCTCATTAATTATATAAATTAATTGATTGTGTCTGAGTTTCTGTTAATACTGGATTGCTCGAAACTGAACATGCAAACTGAGAGTGCAACAATTAATCTTGTAAGTTATGCATCTATAACTGAGGAATGTATACCTGAAGTATCTGAAATATTTGACCTAGCATGTGTAATTCAAGAACTAAAGAAATACAAAGCTAGAGTTCTGAAATTCATGCGATAATCTGAGTAATAACATTATAATCTTATTTGGATCGTATATTTAATAAATTCATGAAGTTCTGTTAATATTTTTAGAAACCCTAGGTATAATCATGAAATGGGAATTAAGAATGTGACTGAAAACTAGGGACCCAATGGGTGAAAGGAACCCACTAGTGAAATACCACATCTCTGGTGATGAAATCCACATAAAAATACTTAAGTTTCGGGGCAGGAACTGCTAGAACTTGTGGCATTCTTGAACTAGGGTTCTTGAGATTTTTCTCCTCTCTTGCTTCTAATTTTCTAGGTTTTGATTTAATGATTTGACTTTGATATGTTTAAATCATGCTTATAGGCTTTAACTAACTAAAATCTGATGATTTAGGGTCAAAACAACATAAATTAGGGTTTAAATGGAGTGGGAAAGTTAAAAAAGACCCCTGGGAAAGTTGTGTCTGACCAAACGACGGCCAGGACTGATGGTCCATTGTCTGACCAACACCCTGTGGTTGGGTCCGTGGACTGGGCCTATTCAATAGGTATTTACTAAAATGGGCATAACTTTTTACTAGGAGGTCTCACATTAGAAAGGTCAGTGCCTTTGGATAGGTAATTCAATTATCTATATGCGGGTAGGTCATGGAACACCTAATTCATTTTCTGCTAAGAGGTATGACCATTTCAAGTCGACCAAACTGCATTTCCCCTTAACTCTCTGCAAATTTTTCACCTAAGGTCATACATACGGACCGTAGGTCCACCTTCCGACCGCACTGGTCATTCGTAGCTCTTTTTAGATGGTGTGTGAATGGGGGTCTCGATCGACGGTCATGAACTACGGACCGTAGTGTAACCTACGAGCCGTCGGTCCGTCTGTCGATCAAGACATAGCCAATTTTTCCTAGCTATGTTTTTGGAAGTTTCTGATCCCATCGACGGTTATGTAGGATGGACCATCATCTTTCCTATGGACCGTCGATGCTACCATTGGTTACACCTGCAAGTTTTTCTAAAAAAACTGATTTTTGGCCTATTTTGGGTACGGGGTGTTACATCCTTACACAGAAGGAAGGTTGTCTAGCGGCTAAAGTAGAACCAAATATAAACGAAGCTTTGTAGGTCGATCCAATAGATAGTCTTCTTATATGGATTCAACAACTAAGAGATACGTACAATCCCTCTACATACCACATGGCAATTGGTGCCTCTTCTCATGGAAATCCAATGAATCAGTATTCCTCATACGGGAGTCAACACCTCATGTGGAACTATAAGGTGAATCTTCCACTATGGAAAGTCGTCACCTCCCATTGTCATGTTCACTCGGTGCTAAGTTAAGTCCCTTTATGAAATGTCTTTAATGTCTCTATTAATCATCATAACTTTATGTAGGTCTTATGGTATAACCCTTATATAAACATCATCATTATCATCATAGCTCAATAACAATTGCATGAGCATAATCCTTTCATTACAATTCATATAAGTGAGGCTAGCACATTTACATTTTCATATAACTTCATAATAAGACACATTGGTAAATCATTACCATCCTTATAACATTTACATCTTAGCAAACATATCAAAAACCATAGTCAAGACATTTCAATTCAACATCATACCAACCCTATGAATCCTAATACAAGGCATCACCAATACAAAATCATGACTTAAACAAAATTAACCAAAATTCAGGTAAAGAATAGGGATCACAAGACTTACCAAGTATCCTTCATAATTTATTATCAATGTCTTACAATCAACCCTTAATTAAACCGAATTAGGGTTTAACATAATCATAAATCAATAACTAACATGATAACAAGACTAAATGAATCACTACATCGCAATCCATTACTAGTTCACAACATACTTCATAACCTTGATAAACATCTCAAGAACTAGAATGATAGGACTATAATTCGTCCTAATTTATTCATGATTGATACAACAACATCATCTAATTGTAATTCAACAAATAACAAATTCAATTGAACCAATATAAGACAATTCATATCAAAATCTCAACTTAGGTTTAAAGGGAATCAGTCATCCTCTACAAACTAGACCAATTCATGAAGATATAGCATAATTTAGTTAAAATACATGTAAATCAATTCATAATATCCTAAAAATAATAAATAAATCAGTTCTCAATATCAAATTCGTATTGGATGAAAACCCACTTGAGAACCCAACTTTTGAAATAAATTTGATGAAACCCTTTGAGGAAAAGGTCTAAAAGGAGGAAGAGATACCATACCTTACTAATTGAATAAGATTTATGGAGGAAATTGAATCTTTGTAACCCTTAAACCCTCCCCTACCTTGGTGTTCAATGGAGTTCTTTACTAGAGAGAGAAAGAATGAGAAGGAAGAGCGTTTTTGGTTTTCTAAATATGAGAGTTTAGGTTAGTCTAATTATGTTAGGTCTTTATATAGGGGGTTAACAAACTTAATTTGACCTCCCTAATCCCCCAACTAGTTAACAAACTCTTTAACTAATTAATGCAGGCCAACTTAAAAACGCACACAAATTTAGGCCCTCAAAGACGAGACCCCGAGCGATGATCCGTTTGTGATACGACGGCCACAAGACCCTCCGTCCTGTTGGTCCGTCATTTTTTTAAGATACTTAACCAAAACCAGTCTTGGGGAAAAAGACTAACTGTTCTTAGACAAGGTTATCGACTCCCCTTTCGATTGACACACGATTCGTCGACCACTAGTAGTGGTCGCACTGCCTTGGGCAATCCTTTGACTCCAAACGCAAGGTACTTCCTCAAGGGCACTTGGTTGGTCAATGGGGAGTTGTTCCCGGACGTTTTGACTATGAACTAACTCTAATACATGCTAGACACCCTTCTACAGATTTTTATCATTTCCGATCTCCTAAAAGCTAGTCAAATAAGCTAAGGCTTGCTAGCACCTTATTGAACTAGTTTCCAGTTGGCATGGACGTTCTTGGACGTTTTGGTTTCTAGACTTCCTAAATGACTTATTTTAATTAAAATAGACCTTAAAAAAGTTTCTAAACCTTTTGGCACTCATGTTAGGATTTAGAACACGTCTTGGATTTTTGAAGTGTTACATTATCCCCCTCCCTCTAGGAACTTTCGTCCCCGAATTACTCTAGAAATCTTTTGAAGGAAGGAATAGACTCAAGACTAGCTGCCCGACAAAAACAATACGTAGCAACATCAATCACATCATTTACACATAGCAAGTCAAAACATCAACTACGTTACATAAGGCTCAACATTACATTATGAGGAATTTCCTTCGCAAACAACAAGAGCTCAACATATCATATACGAGTCAATTATGCAAAATATTACATTATAAACATGCTACATATTATCACATAAAGAATCACCATATCAAAATGCACAACATAACTCAAAACAAGAAGAATTACAATTTTCAAGTCAATATGCAAAACTGTAATGAAATAAAAATGCATATTTTTGCAAAACTTCACCAAAAATCAAGAAACTTCTATTTTAAGTGTTTATTTCCATTATTACTACGAAAAATAAACTTAGCTATTCAATAGATGAGGGTAACAGGACTTCATTTCAGCTCTGCCTCCTATGTCGCACCCTCAACTAGGTGATTCTTCCATAACACCTTTACGGAAGCCATCTCTTTGTTCCTCAATTTCATTACTTTCCTATCAAGTATTTGAACTGGAATCTCCTCATAAGAGAGGTTATCCTTCAAACTAAGACACTCAATCGGAAGAATAGACTCGTGATTACCGATATTCTTCTTAAGCATAGAAACATGGAAAACTGGATGAACCAAAGAAAATTAATTAGGAAATTATAACTCATAGGATACCTTACCAACCTTTTGCAACACTTCGTAGGGACCCGTATAACAAGAACTCAACTCCCTTTCTTTAAAAATCTAAACACCTTTCATGGGCGTACGACATTTAATGACTATAGGCTGTTTGCAACCTGTTCCTTATGATATGAACCTTCTCCAAAGTGTTATAAAAAAAACCAGGACCCAAAAGTGAAGACTCATTAACTTTAAACAATCCAATTGGAGATCTACATCACCTACGATACAAGGCTTAATAAGGAGCCATGGATATGGATGGATAGAAACTATTATTGTAAGAAAACTCCCCAAAAGGAAAATGCTTATCCCAATTTCCCTTGAAATGAATAATGCAAGCTCTAAGCATATCCTCAAGGGTTTGAATAGTACGCTCCACTTGACAATCTGTTTGGGGATTAAAATGGTGCTTAACTTCACCTTGGTACCCAACCCATCTTGGAATGATCTCCAAAACCTAGATGTGAATTGTGCACCCCTATCCGATATGATGGATAACGGAATACCATGAGACATACAATATCATCTATGAAGATCCTTGCATAATCTTCCGTCAAAATGTAGACCTGATGGGAATAAAATGAGCGAACTTGGTTAACCTATCCACAATTACCCATATAGAGTCATATTGCTTCGGTGTCCGAGTCGAACCTACCACAAAATACATATTGATGTCTTCACACTTCAAAGTAGGAAGTTGGATTTCTTGAAGAAAACCACCCGACTTTTAATGTTCGGTTTTAACTTTTTTTTCAATTTTTACACTTAGAAACTAATTCCGTTATGTCTTTTTTCAAACCATCCCACCAAAACAGTTCCCTATGGTCATGGCACATATTTGTCGAATATGGATTAATGGAATAACGGGACCCATGAGCTTTCTCAAGGATCTGTTTCCTAAAACCATCTACATTGGGTACACACAAACTTCCTTGATACCTCAAGACACCTCCCCCCCAAAGGAGAATGACTCATTAATCTTACCAAGAACCGACTCCTTCAACTCCGTCAATGGTTGATCAAGGTGTTGTTTGGACTTCACCTCAACTACCAAAGATGACTCGGAGTTATGATTGATCATAAAACCACCATTAGGAGAATCTTTCAACCTCACACCCAATCTAGTCACCCTATGAACATCTTTCACTGGGTCTTTCTTAGCTTCGTCTACATGAGACACGCTACCAATGTTCATACGACTTAGAGCATCCGCAACTAAATTTTTCTTGCTGGGGTAATAGAGAACAATATGTTGTAATATTTCAACAATTCCAACCTCTTTGGTTGTCGGAGATTCAATTCTTTTTGAGTAAACACATATTGGAGACTGTTGTGGTCGGTATACACAATTACATGAACAACATACAAGTAATTCCTCCATATTTTCAATACAAATTCAATAGCCGCTAAATCAAGATCATGAGTTGGATTGTGTCTCTCATTCACCTCCAGTTGCCAAGAAGCATAGGCTGCAACATTCCCATATTGCATAAGTATACAATCTAAACCTACTCGGGATGCATCACAATACACAACGCAACCCTTTGTACCCTGCTGTAAAGTCAACACAAGAGCGGAAGTAAGCCTATCTTTCAAGATTTGGAAGCATCTCTCACATGCCTCCGACCACTCAAATTTCTTACTATTTTGGGTCAAAGTAGTCAAGGGAGATGCAATGGATGCAAAACCATCCACAAACCTCCGATAATAATATGCTAGTCCCAAGAATCTTTTAATGTCGGTTAGAGTCAATGGTCTAGACTAATTCTTGACCACTTTGGTTTTCCTTGGATCAACCTCAACTCCCTAACTAGAGATGATATAACCAAGAAACTCCACCGAGCACATCCAAAACTCACATTTTCTATACTTGGCAAATAATTGGTTCTCCTTAAGCACTTGTAACACCACCCTAAAATTGTTCATGTGATCACCCTTATTTTTCGAATATACCAAGATGTAGTCAATGAATACAATAACAAATGAATATAGGTAACTTCGAAACACTATGTTCATGACATCCATAAATTCCACCGGGGCATTAGTAATACCAAAGGACATTACTAAGAACTTATAGTGACCATATTTGGTCCGAAATGATGTTTTTGGTATATCCTTACCTCTCATTCTGATCTCATGTCAGTTTTAGAAAAGTAGCTTGCCCCTTGGAGTTTATCAAACAAGTCGTCAATCCGAGGGAGAGGATACTTGTTATTAATAGTGACTTTATTGAGTTGGCGGTAATCAATGAACTTCCTAAGGGAACCATTCACAAATAAAAACAAATCACACCTTGGAGAAATACTTGGTCGAATGAAACCCTTGTCTAGTAATTCCTTGAGTTGAGACTTTAACTCTTTCAATTCGGCATGAGCCATCCTATAAGGAGGAATTGAAATTGGATTTGTATCTGGTAATAAGTCGATACAGATTCAATTTTCCGTTCTGGAGGAATACCGGGAAGATGAGTAGGAAAGACCTCCTGAAATTTACTCACTACAGGGACCGACTCTATGGGAGGAATTTTGGAGTCTAAATCTTTGACTCACACTATATTGGTATAAACACCCTTTAGAGATTTTAAACAAGAGTTGATGCGACCTCTTTAATAGAATTTCTCCCCTTCCACTCTAAAACGGGCTCATTTGGAAAATTAAACTTCACCACCCTTGTTCTATAATCTATGGAGGCAAAGCAAGCATGCAACCAATCCATACCCAATATGCCATCAAAATTCAGCATATCAAGTTCTACTAATTCAATATAAGTAACTCAATTGGGCAACATTATAGGAAAATTCTATACACCCTCTTTGCAACGACCGACTCAACCACCCGGGTAGACACCATAAAAGGCTCAATTAAAATGTTGGGTAAGATATCAAATTTGTGTACTATCAATGGAGTAACAAAAGATAATGTAGCAGTGATCAAGTAAAGCGTATACATAAATGGAAAATACCTTCAACATACCGGTCACCAAGTCATGAGAAGTCTCTTGGTTATATCTAGAGTGGAGAGCAAGAAGCGATTATTCTCTAGAGCATCATTAGCGCCATTTGCTTTCCCGCTACCCTTGTCTTGACCCTTCACATTAGGGCAATCCCTAACCTTGTGGACACTCTTTCCACAACCAAAGAACTTGCCCAGTTCCCAATAGACATTCACCTAGATTACCCTTTCCACACTTGGCACAAGTAGGCTTCGTGTTCGGTCAACTAGAATCACTTCCGTTCTTAGGCATAGGGTTCGACACACTATCATCACTAGCCTTAGGGAACTTTAAAGGAAATTTATTGGACACCCTCTTGTTGAACCTAGTCTTCTGTTGAATCTCAAGCCTACTATTAGAAGAACCACTATCAAAAGATCTTGCCCTCTTGGCATCTCTACTATTCCAATTAGCCCTTGAATCTTCCAATTGTTGAGCATGACACATGAGAGGAGAAACTTTCATATTGCCATGTAGCATATACGAATGATACTCCTCTTGCAAGTCATCCAACAGTCCTGTCACAAAACTATTATTTCAAGAATTCCAAGTCTTCTTCAAAGTCTTGATCATCCAACAGTTCCGTCACAAAAGAATTTAGTGAATTCAAAGAGTATTCAAGAACACTTATAACTACTTGAGTAAGGTTGATGAACTCAACCACCTTATCTTCCCTCATCTCCCTAGGAAGAACCTATCAAAAAAAGCCTTCTTGAACACCTCCCAAGTCGGTGGTCCACCCTTTAACAACCTTCTCACTAGTATACAGCCCCATTGCACATGGGATCTTGTAGACTTAATAAATGAAATCTTGGAGGAATTCTTCAACCTTGGAACTATAGTAAGTAGGGGTATTAATAATAGTGAAATCCCTTAAACGGTAGTCCATGGTAGCAACTCGTTGGTTTGCTCGGTGTAAAACCTCTTTATTAGCTTGGGTCGTCATGGCTTGAGCTTGAGTAGTGGCGGCTTGTTATTGGGTAATAATGGATTGGGCCATGTGGAGAAAAAAATCCCTTATCTCACCATCCATCAAGGAGGATAATTGACTTGATCTTGGTCATCAATCACATCTTCTTCAAGAGGAGGGACTTGATCACCACAGGGACATGCTCCCGCATTGGCAATCTATTCCTCAGGTCTTTGTGCCACATTCCTGAGTATTCATTGACTATAATAACAACAGGATAATTAAATGCAAAATCAAATACAGCTAAACTCTAGAGGCACGATATTGGACTTCCAACTAAGTAAGAGTTTCCTAAGTATCACATAGATTCTTATTCATATGTGTAGCGTGCTTCACAATTATGAATACGAACCTACATAGACGTTGTTGAGAGAGACATTGACTCAATATATTCAACCTCACGCTATAATACCAAATTTGTCACGTCCGGGAACCCCGTACATGTAACCGCGTTGTCATCTTCTTTGAGTACTAAGACTAGCCTCTTAGCTAACATCAATACATTCATACGTTGAAAGTAGCATCAATTAAAACTTTTCATTACTTCTACATTGAGGTTTACATAGACCTCTACATACACGTAATAGTTATATATATCAATTATACATAGACCCTTCATATAGGAAGATTACTTAGTCATTTACTTTTATTGCACAAAAATATGTAACACATAACATAGTCTCAAATAGTTGTCTCATCTCATACCATCTAATAAGAGTATATCAAATTGGGTTTAACTCATACATTAATGAAACAAGACCACATATAGGTCGTACAACGTTTAATATCCAAATTAAAAGTAAAGACAATAAGAATCTTGAAACTAAAGCAACATCAGAGGCTTGATACTGGCATTGACCTCGAAAAGTGAGGACCTACCTAACTTGGATGATCAAGAATTCCAAGTCTTCTTCAAAGTCGTCTCCAATAGTCCTTCAACGACCGAAACCTAAAATTTTGGGGAAAAGAAAGAAATAGGGTTAGTACACCACTTGTACTTAGTGTTAGACCATATGCACACATATCATGAAAACTTTCCTAAAAGAGGAAATTTCATTAAGTACTTAATTTACTTTGAAAACCTTTATGCACATTCAACAAGATCCTACCAAATCAATAAGACATTCATTAAGTCATAGGCATGTATATCACAAGACTACTAACATCAAATCTAGTCAAGTAAACATGCATACCATGTAACTGAATACATAATCAAGTAACTTTATCATAAAGTCATAAATAACCACGAGCATGAATAAGAGTTAATTATAAAATAACCAAAGAAAGACAATTATCCACAACCCCTATCAAGTTAACAGTGTTCAATGACCAATCAAAGCCCCTTAACCTTACTCAATCAACTAACCCAACAAAAATCATGACCAATCTCTTACTTGACATAGTGTAGCATTTAAGAGTACATATCATCATACATTGAAAATTGAGGACAAAACATATTCACAAGTGAAACTAATCAACATATATTATCAAGAATATGCAAGTTAATCATATAAATATTATGTACCATTATAAGTATATTCATAGATATGAACATCCTCATAAGGTTTCCCTCAAGGTAAACTAGTTCAAAACATAGGTAGAGTCTCATACCCCTACCTAATGTAAGTCAACTTTTCAAGTCACCTTTGTTAATTTGTACTTCATTGCTTCATTGTTATTATATGGAATACTTTCCTTAAACGAGCTAGACCACAATAGCTAAACGTGAAATCCGTTGTTGTAAAACTTTACATTGAAGGAAGGTTTTCTACTGGCCAAAGTAAAACCAATCATTAACGTAGTTTTCTAGGTTAATCCACTATATAGTCTTCTTATGGGGGCAACATAGTTTAAAAACCAAGATATCGGTATAATCCCTCTACATACCACTTGGCAATTGGTGCCTTTTCTCATGGAAATCCAATGGATGAGTATCCTCATAGGGGAGTCAACACCTCATGTGGAACAATAGGGTGAATCTTCCTCTATGGATAGTCATAACGTCCCGTTGTAATTTTCACTCAGTGCAAAGCTAATTCCCTTTTTTGAAATGTCTCTAATGTCTTTATTAATCATCATAACTTTATGTCGGTCATAGTGTAGTACCTCAAAAATGACTTAGGTGCAGCTAGAGTCCAACATGTTTTTTATGAGTGTACAAGTTCCTAAAATTGTTTATAATATGGTATTAAGGTAGTATCAAGAGTTTAAGGTGCGTTGGAAATCAAACGTCAAGGGACGACTAAGACGTTCGACAATTAAGTCACCTATGTTCCTCATGTGTGGTTATGTGACTAAATGTGTGTTTCATGAGGTTCTGAGGACTTTATTTGAGTTATTATAGTGTTTATAGGTAGTGTGTTGAGATTTATAATGAAAAAAGTTGAGTAACTAACAAACTGAATTAGAAAACAATAATTTGAGCCAAGTGATTATAGTTAACTCAATATCTAAAAAAGGGATGGAGGTTTTATGAATACGTCTTACTACCATTCTTGGATGGTTTACAAAGTTGAACTCAAATAAATTAAATATAAAAATAAGGGTGAAACACCATGTACAACATTAGTCAATTGTAATTGTATGCATATATAAAAGAAATATGAAGCTTTGAAATATGGAGGAAAAATTGGACACTATTGACACGAAAATAGTCCGCTAGACACAAGTAGATAATGTAGTAGGCTGCTTCTCACTTCTCTGAATTGGACAGAGATGGAGTAATATCACAAACTCCAAACACGCTTTCTTGAAGCATCTAACTAGAGCTTTGACGTCAAAAGATTCCGGCCTCAAATAAAACTCGAAGCCAAATGAGAAGCAGAGAGGTAAAAGAAACTAAAAAGAGCTTTTTTGTGATACTCAAATCGTTTATTACATGATTTTCATTTGTTCATAGACCTTATTGTTGGTGAATTTTCAGTCGATTCTTTTATTTTTGTTGGATTTTAGAATTATTTTTATGAGTACCGAAGTAATCCTCCAAGAATTCAAATTTTGAATTCTTGACAAATCTTAGAGGAAGTAGGAAAGAAAGGATGAAGGGTATGATAAAATCTATCATGAATCGGCATTTTCATGTCATTATAAAAGGATGAGTTATTGATGAGGCATTTATCTGGCGGCCCTGACAGAGAGGATGGACGAGAACGTGGGTTGTCCATGTGCGGTGATAGGAGAGGAGCATGGGGAAGAAAAGTCTCTCTCTTCCCAGGTTGAGGCGTCTAGTGAAAAAGTGGAGGCAGGTAGCGTAGGGATCAGAGCAAGGAGTTTGGGCAGTCATGGGAGGCTATCGCGAAGATTTCTTAGGGAAGGAGAAAGGTTGTATGCATCCTTTCTCTAGAAAGATAAAGAGAACGTTGGGGAAGATAAAACTAATAAGGAAAAGTAATGTTTTGGGAAGGAGAAATACTAAAGGAGCTGGAGTCTTTTATGCTTTAGGAATATCTTTGGTTTTATCTCGGTCATCCTATCATTTGATTGGACGGTTAATAAAAGTAAAGGGGTTAAAATTCGTGTATATATATATATATATATATATATATATATATATAT